>NW_022995744.1:6407057-6407665 GCF_900245975.1 Drosophila guanche | reverse complement strand
CTACGCCCTCCATGCCCTCCTGCATGTCGCTTCTACCCGCTTCGGCCGCCTGGTTAGCATCCTGTATGTCCGAATGCAGCTTCTTTATACGTACAAACAGGCTTCTGGTCGCCTCATTGATGTGGCGCGTGCTCTTGTCCAGCATCCTGGATGTGATCTCCTCCAGGAGTCTACCCAGCTCCGCTAGGTTCTGCTGACCATTAGCTTCCTGCGATGCCTTGCTCTTCTTTGGCGGTGTCAGTCTCTGCGAGCTCGCCGGGCTTGCGGGGTCCCTAACCCTTTTGGGGGTCTCTTTGGGGTCAACCTCACAACCCTGAACGGCTCCTGGCGTTGCCTGGAGTGCCGGCGATCGGATGAGATTGCCCCTCATTACGACCACCGAAGCATCGGCTTTCCTCCCTTCTTCCGGCAGTTGGCGCGGCGATCTTGCCAGCGCCGATCTGCCCACGAACGGGTTTCCCGTGTCCATATCTCGTTTATGCTCTACTTAGCTACGCGGTCCGCACTTGTGGGCTCCCTCGCTGGCCTCGGATTTCCCCTTGGCTTCTCGATGGGGGATATACCGCCCCTTCCCCGGTCCCCGACGTCCCGTTGACCGGGACACCGCC
>NW_022995744.1:6341561-6405952 GCF_900245975.1 Drosophila guanche | reverse complement strand
GAAAAACCCGTGGCCTCCTCGCCTCTCCTCCCCTCCTCTGTGTATGGAGCGGCGCCCAGCGACTGGATTCCGCGCCGGGAGACTCACCCTGAACGCGTATGTCGGTCTGGCTCGGTACGTACCCCTTCCTGTCGGGCACCTTCTCACTTTTACCTTTTTCCAGGCAGTTTCACGCACGGAAAATGAATTAGACGCTGGAGGAAAAACAAGCGCGTCCGATCGCTTTCACTCTTCACTTTGTGATGTGTGTGTGTGTGTGTGTGTGTGGGGTAATCAAAAATCCACTCCCCTGTAAACCGCACTACTGGGGAGCCAGGAAAAGCCAGCTATGTAAGTTGCTGCCACAAATTGCTGCACTCTGCCAGACGATGACTAGATGATGATGATAATGATGATGATGAGAACCCTGCCAAAGGTGTTGCTTTTGTTAGAAAATTTCATTATTTTGGCTTAAGCTGCAAACACACACGTGCCCTGCACCCTCCTGGTTCTTGTCGGCATATTTATGTGCCAGGTACTCGTATGTATGCACACACATGCCATTTATAGCCAGGGATTAAAAGTCAAATCCTTTTGTTTAAGTGCCAAAATTAATTTTCATTTGACATGCAATGGGCCACAAGCTAAAAACATGTTTTCATGCTCTTGCCACACAGATACTCAGACAACGACGAGGCCAAAATGTCTGGGATGGGCACCGATGACCGATGCCCCCCCCAACTGCTGCCTGCCATCTTGGGTGGAGTTTCATTTTTGTATAGTTTTCTTTGGGCTTTAAAATATTTACCGCAGCTGAATGCAAAAATCTCACTAATCCATTGATTGGGAACTTAATTGAGTCTGGCCATAAACGACGCGGCGACGGGTCTACAGCGTTCCGCTCGTCCAAATATAATCAAATACCAATTTAAATTAACTCAACAGCAATTTAAGCCAACAAAAAAAGCGTATTACCAACTAGACAGCCCCGCCACAGAGCCTGATACACACACAGGAAAAAAAGAAAGATTAAATTAGTGCAAAAATGTAAACATGTTGTATGAGCGAGAGGGAGAGAAAGACAGACAGAGAGAGGACATGGACATGTAAATGACGCCCGGCACCAGCCTCAAACATGTTAACCGCATGTAAAGTGGTCCGCTGCGATCCAATCCACTGTCCAGTGCTGATGCTGGTGGTGGGGGGTTTGAGATTGAGGGGTCCATTTAAGCGTAGGCATTTTAACGATCCCATAGTCCAAGATCGATCCAAGCAATGCAAGCGAACCGCCAAGCGGCAATCGCCAATTTGCCAGCAAAGTCTTTAAACTGATTATTGAGTATTGAAAAGCCATTTCAATGGGTTCGCTGAATGCTGGCAGATGACAGTACGGCATAAGAGGAATACAATGCTAAAGAGCAATCAGTGTGGATAAGGAATGGTTATAGCTACAGATAGCAGTTCTTTGAGGCTCTTAATTTGTGTTTAACTTCAAGTTCAAATGCAGCAAAACATCTCTTTAACAAAATAATAATGTCTCATTTGTGCAACTTTGCTCCCTGCCTCGTTACGCATTTTATTAACGGTCTTCTGGCCTGTTTTGTTCTTAATTTTTTGTTTATGTTTCAATGCTTACACACTAGATTGATTTCCAGCATACGATCTGGTCAGGAAATTGAGGAGTTTGTGGCGACTAAAGGCAGAATTTTGCGGTTAACCTCTACACTGGCTCTGGCTTTTGCGCTCTCCCTTGCCAAAGTATCGCATTTCAATGGAACAATGTTGCTGCTGGCTGGCCAAAATGCATGTTAGTTGTTCCAAGGAATTATGATATTTTCATTGAAATTTAAAACGTTTTTAATTGGCGCCTACTCTTCAGCTCCAGCCGCCCACTCTCAGAAAATATTTAAAAATCCCCGAACATGCACGTAATTCGATGCTTAAGCGAATTTGAAATTTTATACAAAAATATGTTGGCTCCCAAATGCAAAACGCAAAAGCTAATTTTTGTTTCATAGTTTTTTGTTTTTTTGGATACCCTCTAGTGGAGAGTTTGATGATTTCTTTTGGATATTTGAAAGGAAGAATATTTTCTTTTTCTGGGAATGAAGGAGATGCCTTAAAAATTAATATTAACTTAATTTTTCATAGCTTTAAATCAATCTTCAAAGGGTATCAAGAGCATCAAAGGCCGCCTTTCCTGTAGCTGGAATTTCTTTTAAAATTGTTTGCTACTTTTTTCATTGTTTTTGGCTTACCGCTAGACGATGCCCGCCTAAAAATTGAGCAAAAGAGTATGGCCCAGGGAGAGAGAGGGAGAGAGGGAGTCGTGCCCGAAAAACTTGGCAGACAGGAAACTAAAGTTTTTTACCTGAAGACGAGGACGAGTACGAGTGCGAGTACGAGTATGTCTGGGAAGAACAGTAAACTCAGCTAACGGCAGCAAAACATATTTTTGTTTACCCTTCGAACCGGCTGGGATTAGCCCCCACCCTGCCACGCTGTGCCACCTGGAGGGATCCACCAGCGTCAGGGCGGGGGGCCGGCAGCCATTGCCGCCGCCGCACTCTTATCGGCACAAATTAATCAGCTTAATCCGTCGAAAACTTGGAGTTGCCCCCCGACCCGGGCAGAGACCCACTGCCAAGATGTTGGCTAACCAGCAGATAAGCAGTTGTTGTATGTGCAACATGCAACGTGAACATGTTAGGTGCCCCCGCAAAGTACAGGTAATCATTGTGGCAGGGATAGGAGTGGGAGGTATTCTCGTACATGGGAGGAGTGGCGTGTTTCAGTGGGTTCCTGGATTAATGCTCAGCGCCTGCAGGGTGTAATGCATACTCTTCTCTCGTCTAATCTAATAAGCAGGTGAACTCTGCCCGCAAGGGGTTGATGGTTGATGGATCGAATGGAACGGGTTTCAAATGGCTGCCCTGTTGGCGGCCCTTTCCCTCCACAGAGAGAGTGAGCGTTAAAGTTGCATTAGAAGGCGGCATAAATAACGAGGTAAATGGCAGGGAATAATGCAATGAATATTTTTGCGAGAATGGGAGTCCTATATTAGGGCGGTTAGAGTGGGGTTAAATCAACAAAAGAATCTTGATTGTGGGTGCTCAAAGTTAGTGAAAGGAGCTGAAGGAAAGGGACTAGCCAAGAAGTCGGAGAGAGAGAGAGCGCTGTTGTGCGCTCTCTTTCTCCCGTCGCGCTTGCACGATCGTGTCGCTGCAGGTCGCTGCGTGACGATTCGTGCACAAGCTTCGAGCTTCTTTCTCTCTCACGCATTGCACACTGCTCGTCGCTCTCTTCTGCTCTTCTTCGTTCTTTGGCGCTCTCACAGCAACAACAAGACATTGCACTTGGCTGAGATGAAAACAACAAAAAGGAAGATACGAGAATATGCACCACAGCGGGGTGGGGAGTTGTTGTTGTTTTTTTTGCGGTATGTAATTACAATTTTCAAGGTTGCCTTTGCTGATCTGCTTTGAAATTATGAGTAAAAATGCAAACAACAGCAAGACAACAACTGGACAGCTCATAAAGGAATTTTTATTTATATTTATTTTTATACTAATGGAATAATTAAGTATATAACTTCTTCCAACACACACACACACACACACACACAAGTCGTACAAAAATCAATCCAAAAGTCCCCTAAAAACCATTCCTCATGTGAAGAACGCTTTTCCCTATTTTCCATGCCATTGTTTTGCCATTATTTTGTTTTTTCTTTACTACAATTTGTGGGCGATGGCAAGAGTCTGCCGTTAAATGCATTTTGTCGTTTTTGTCAAAACCAATTGTGTACGAAAACGAGTGACAGTCGTCCGGACACTCCCATTCAATTGTGGCCAGAAAAGAGTCCAAATCAGTGGCACAGGAACCACTCGCACAGCACCGCCCCCTACCCTGACTGACTGACTGGCAACTCCCATGGCTGACCATTAGCCTAACCAATCGGGCGGACACACACACAGACACACATTCGGATGTGGCATTCGGAATCGACAGCGAAACTACTCAACATAATGGGCCATGGAGTACCCATTCAGACGCACCATTCAACGTGGCCCCATGGGTGGGCCATGGAAAAATAAACAAAACATTAAACTAATAGCGGATGAGTGGAATAGACAGATGGACTGAATGGACAGTGTGCTATTATTATTATGTTCTTCTTCTGGCTGTATGTTTTTGTAATATTTTAAACAAGTAACGGTACCGCGGGTGTGGTGTGGTGTGGTGTGGTGTGGGGGGAATGTGGGGCAACCACAGAGACAACCACTGCCAGTGGTCAGTCAGCCTTTCAGCCTTCAACATCCTGCCTGAACTGCCTCCTGCTGCCTGCCTTCTCGCCTGCCTGGCCTGCCCGTGCCCCATCAACAGTCAACAGTCGACAGTCCGCCTGCCTCATCAATAGAGAGGCAAAAATAAATAATGCAAACGGCAATTTGAGCCTGCCACAGAGAAGAGATCTCACATCACAATCCCCGGTGCCAGTCGCCCAATACGCTGGGCTGTGTGGCATGTGGCATGCAGTGCCAGCCACAGCCACAGCCACAGCTATAGCCGCAGTCTCAGCGCATTTGCCTGCATCTTTTGAGTCAAAGAGGAATGTGTTTCATGAATTTTAAATTGCATACGAAATTGCAAAAAGATTGATATCCAATCTCACGCAAGCCTCTTGCGGTGGCAGTGCGGCAGTTGCCCCAGTGGCAGGTGGGCGAATGCTGGTGCCTCCTACTGGCTGACTGGCTGGCTGCTGGTAGAATGCGACAACGCGTCTGGACCAGACGACATTGGCCATTGATTGGGGGGGCCCCGCATCTTGCCCGGCTGGCTGGGTCTGGGTCTGGTGGGGTTCTGTGGCCATCACCGCGGGGCTATTTACTAGCCAAAGCCAAAGCCAGAGCCAGAGCCAAGCCGATTGGGGCTCTGTGTCTACATCTGCTGGAAGGACTGGCACACACGACGCAATTTAAAATGTATGCCTTCCGTTTGCTCATTTCAAGCATCGGAAAATTGTGATTTGTGACTTAATGTATTTATATAAGTCAATGGCAATGTCCATGGACACAGACACGGGACAAGGAGTAGGATGCGGCATAGGGGGACAGGGACCTGCCTCTCTGTGGCAGTGGCAGTGGCACTTGCCCTGGTGGACACGACACATGTCGTTTACTCTGGGACGTTGTACAAACTAATTTTATATGTAAGTGGTGTAAATATCATTTTCTGCTGCTACCCCATTCAGGTGGGAACACCTCGCTCCTCTGCTGTTTGCCATTGGCATTAATTTGTAAAAGATTTCTTTTGCCAGTTTTTCCTTCGTTACTTTGTCTCTGTTTTTTTTTTGTTTTGTTGAACATTTCAAATGGACAAATGCCAATATGTTGGCGTTGATGGCTGCCGGCTGTTGGCGTGTTTGAATGGTGATGATTGTGGGAAAAGTCCATTCAGGTGGGGTTCGTGTTGGTATGGCTGATTGGAGGGATTTCCATGGTAAAATGGCAGCTGTAAAAGGGCAGAAAGGTGCAGGGAAGTGCATGGAAGTGCAGGAAAATTCTTGAAACTGCAGAGAAACTCCTACCATAGCCAACAACTAGTTTTAAACTGCATTTTAACTGCATGCTTGACCCTCAATCTTAATCAATAACCAAATTGCATATCAAAACCAAGCATCCAGGCCCATCCATCTCTCAGCCATTACATTATATAGACATTTTTTCCTGATGTGATTTATCTGGCAAATGGTAAAAGCCAAAGCCACAGCTGCAGTCTGCAGACTCCTCTCGTAACCATCTCCTGCTGATGCACTGCCTGCTCGCATCTGCATAATTGTATCTGGCAGGCATTTCTAATTGATGTCCAAACGTTGTGGCCATGTCCAAAGTGCAAACAAAACTCAAATCAATCAGCTAACAAGCCAAAACCAGAGGCTGTACAGAGGCAAACAAACAGCAAAGCAAGCCAACCCCAAAGGCAAGGCAAGTTGAGTCAAAAGCAAACACTAGTCGTACTCCCCTACTCTCGTACTTATCGCTAAAAACTAATCTTGAAGCGATCCACAGAGAGTGAGAGAGAGAGAGAGCCGCATATTGGCAGGCCTCTGAGCCATGTGTGTGCGCATGGCCTATACCATATTAATTATGTTTATAATTTGCACAACGGTTAACTCGCTCTATTAATTCCACAGCGTTTTTTTTTTTTAAAGCCAGAGTGGTTCTTTTTATGCTCTTTGCGGGAGAGGTATTATGATTGGAGAGTTATTTTGCAGAGAGCAAAGAGTCAACTCTAAGTTAAAAATAGTTAAAAATTGGAAAAGGTAAAAGGTTTAAAATTATATAAAACAATACATAGAATTTCTAAAAAATAAAAAAAATAATAAAAACATTAATAATTTAAGTTTTATAAGCTATATAAGTTTTATAACTTTCCAAAGGAAATTGCTTAAAAATGAGGCTTTAATATTTTTTGCATTATTTTAACGAACTTTTCTAAAAACTTTATTTAAAAAACAACAAATATTAAAGATAAATAAAATAAATTTAAATAATAAAAATTTGCATAGAAATTTGCTTACAAAATGTATTTTAAATTTTGGAACTATTTAAAGAAACTTGCGGCACTCGTGCTGCGACTCGAAACGTGGCAACTGTCAAAGAAATAATAAAAATACAAGAAAAAGTTAACTCTTCTGCACCGCCGATCAACTACAATGGCTAAATGTGGTTTAAAGGGCATCTCTGAATTCGATTCCTTAGGTTTTTATTATTGTGACGTGCGTGGTCACGCCTTCGTGGCGCTAAGCGATAAGCCATGATCCTTAATAAGGGAATAACAGCGAAAGGCTAAGGAAATGCCAAAAACTGGGGTTGCACAAACTGCACTTTGACTTCCTTTCGATTGTGTGTACGAAGTAATTGCACTGTAATTGCATACAGGTACTAAATAACGGTGCAAAACACCCCCTAAACGATACACCGATCCATCGATCGACCGATCTATGGATGGATGAATGCATGCAGATGGATCTTCTTGTGTTTGTGTGTGTTTTGAGGCGCCTTCATTGTGGATTTGTCTGCAAATATATTATAATCGTGATTAGGTATGCATTGGCTTTGGCTTTTGCCGGCCTGCCAGCCAGCTTGCCTGCTGGATCTGCCGCGCCATAAATCGCACCACAAATCGAAAACTACAACTCCTGCATCTGGCTTGGACGAGAGACTCCCTGCTGCCATGGCACCCACACTGCCACCCCTTGCCTCCTACCCCTGCATATGCCACATGCAACTGCAACTCCAGCTGCTACTATCTGGCTATGCATAATTCATGGCAGATCAAGCTGTTGCAGGCTTTTGCAGGCCACACAAAATGCTTTACAAATATGTGGCAGGCAGCAGCAGCAGCAGCCTTCGGGCCAAAACAGCAACAGCAGCAGCGGTGGCAACACCACGGAACCGCAGCAACAAGAGGCAAGAAAACGTGCCAAGAACTATGCAAAAAGTGCACTTTGAATATTAGCCATTGGGGGCAACAACCATTGGGCCAAAAGAGAGGGCGAGACAGAGAGGATGTTGCCGTTGCTGCTGCTGTTGCATTTAGCCACACTAAAGAGGTTTCAATTACGGAACACTACTACTGCTACTGCAAAACGCCCCAAAAACCGCGGCGAAGCCCAAAGCCAAAGAGAGCGAGAGAGAGAGGTCTAGGCTTGGGCAGAAATTACAGTAATTCCCATCACTTAGAGCGGATATTAATGGCCATCGAACGGACAGCAGCGGATGGATGCCAGATTGGGTGGGGGGCATTCAATCAGTGGTTGCATATGCTGTGTGCTGCCGCCTGCCCCCTGCGGCCACTTGGAGTTCATCAACATTGAAAATTGCAAGCATGAAAAGAGCTAAGGAAAAACTAAAGAAAAACTACAGAAAAAGAGGAGCTGCCGAGCTTCAAATACTGACAAATGGGCAAGGAGCAGATAGACTCTACATATGGTGGGGTTTCTATAGATTGATCTCTAATTATGCGGCCTAAAAGTGGCAGAATGCACAAGAAAATTTTAATCAATGCCTCCTCTTTGCTGGCAAGTTTAGCATTTTAGCATTTGTTGACATGCCACGGCTGTCAACAGCTGACAGTTTGCCATCCAATGGTGCTAGGAGCTGCTGCTTCATCTCTGTGTATCTCTATGGCTCTCTGGACTCATTATGGCCAGAATGACCAACTTGGGCAAACGGAATGAGGCCCCCAATACGCCGTAGCAGTCTCTCCAAGTCGCGCCGCGGAGCAGCAGATCGCTGGTAAAATTCCTAGAAAATGTGCGCATTTCATCATCGTTTTGAGACATGTGCTCCATTTTACGTCGTTTGCCTTAACTGACTGACATAACTAAGTGAAGATGAATGCAGCAGTCAGGCAGGCAGCCAGAGCCACAGCTAGAGAGCTGCAGATACATCCAACATGCAACAGCCATCAGCTCTTTTCAGATATCAATCATATTTGTGGATGCAACACAGAGCCAGCTCGCAGCTAGCAGCTCCCGACAGTAGCTGGCACAGACTGTGAAGTGTAGAGCTGTGGTCATGGCCGTGCCATACCGTCTGGTCTGGTCTGGTCTGGCTCGTCTCGTCTTGTCTGTGTGTTGTGCTACGCTACGTACCACCGCACCATAATTATATTATGTGGCATGAATTATTAGACCATATTGGAGCGCGGGCTCTAATGCGTTTCTCGGAACGTAGAGGAGAGACCCGTGGACCAGAGACCGAACAGAGCCTGAAAATGATATTGCCTTAATGATGGTAATGACTGCCACTCTCCCGCGACTCTATCTGCTGCTCTCTCTCACTCGCTGAGTGGGGTAAACCGTTTTGGTTGCCCCATGTTGCATCCAAAATTGGTCAATGTAACGTTAATTAAATCAAAGACCAGACCTGCAGACCAAAACACCGCGGCCAGACCTCGCCAGAGACTCTCAAGCCAAAACGCAGAGGCCTGACAAATAGATACAAATGGTTATTGGCACGTACGTGTCGTTTGCCATTAGACACTCTGTCGTCGTCGTTGACGATCCTAAACGAAAGATTCGCAGATTCGCGTACGGCAAAACTATCTACAAAATTTTAGCACTTTAGTGGCACAAAAAGGCGTGGCGTGGCTTGGCATGGCATGCCAAAAATTACAAGTCAGTCAGTAAGGCATGCAGAAAATTTGCATTGCACACTAGGATATGCACTGTAAACAGTTTTTGTAGATTGCAAATTTCAGCCAAAACAATGGAAAGAATTTGCTCTAATGCCAGGGTATTTTGGCGCTAATATTCAACCGATTGCAATGAGAATCGGTAAACTGAAAGCTATGATAAGTCATACGAAAAGTTGTCCCAATGCACCGACTTTAAGCCAGCATTTCTTAACACACTCTTCTCCATCTTTTTCTTGGGTTTTCCAACCATTTTCCTCCATCAATTGTTGATTTTTCGCAGTGTAAAAACTTCGACGTTTGCCTTTGACTTTGCCTCTTTGGTTGTGTCTGTGGCTGTTAGCTGTGGACTTGCACTCCTACTCCTCCTCTCTCTTTTTGAATAATTAGACGCGTGCTATAATTATGCAGCTATACTCGAACACGTATCTGTGTGTGTTTTTTGTGGGCGTGGCAATGGGGCCAGCAATGGGGTTGCGTATTTAGCTGTCGACGAGTGCAAGGCGAAGGCGAAGGCGATATCCAAAGGCAATCAAAGACGCATGACTGATGGGGCACACTGTTGCAACTGCAACTGAAAGCCAAATGGCATTATAATTATACTTTGAGGGAGGTGGGGTGGCGGCGTTAGGGGGCTCCTATAATTATGGACAGCGGTGTGAAGATGGTACACCGTGCAAAGGGTAGGAGAGTCGTGTGCCAAATGCGTAATTAAGAGTTCAGGTTGCCATCTCTAGAGTATGGGAAGATGCCAGATGGATTAGACCTAACTGTTATGTGTGCCAAAGCTGGGATTAAGGTTTAACTAGAGCTTTGCGGGGGTTTGAATGGGTTAACGTTGCCTTAAAGTGAAATATAAGAAGGGTTTGAGTGCCAGAAAGAGGCATTTGGAAGCTCTTTAAAGAAAGAAAATTTATTTATCATTTTATGAAACTAGTTTATATTTTTTATTGAATTTTTAATCTATTTGATTACCACTTCATACGATTTTATATGTTATATTTCTCTTTTTTTCAGACATTAAAAACCATCCATCAAAGAGTCGCATCTCTCAATAGTCAGGTGAGTGCAACACGCAGATCTTTAGCCACAAAAGTCGGCAAACATAAATTGCACGCCAATGCCTCCCCGCCAGCAATTTTCACCTGTTTCTGGTTTAAGCTGTATCTGTATCTGTATCTCTGTCTCTCTGGCCGGGCTGCAAAAATATTTAAAAAATCCAACAATGCATTATCAAGCGGAAGTGCAATTATTCAACGTGCAACATTTTGCGGCAACTGGTAAGTTGTTGCCGCGTACCGAAACCAGCAATTTCTAGCAAAAGGCTCTAATTAGGTTTTGTTTCTGTTTTTTCTTCTTTGCAATTTGCAGAGCCAGAGCTTTTGCTGCTACTTAGTGTCAGTGCAACAGTTGCATGCCACTCCCCCTCTCCACTCTCCTCTCTAGACAAATATGCAATTAACAGTTACACTTTGTGTTATTTTGTTTCTGTTTCTGCTCCTTGGGTTTCGGCTTTTTGGTTTCTTTTTCATTTTGTTTTTTTGCCACTTTTTTGTATCGACGAAAATGATAGAAAAGTAGCTGCTACTTGCCACAATCGGACGCCTGCCACTTGGCCACTTTGGCACTTAACTGATTTGAGGTATTCGGGCTCCCCATGCCCCATCGGGCTTTGCCCCCACCCAACCAAAAGAGCCGGCAAAATATTTAGACGTGTAATTTGTGGGGCGTGCAACAGCAGAAAGAATAAGCTTTCCGCTCTGTATGTGCCCCCCTCCCCGCAAAGGTGCGTTTGCCTTTTGCATTTCTAAGGCAACATGCAACAAACGCTACGCACTTCCGCTTGCCACACACACGCACACTGACATAAAATGAATGATGGGAATGGCACAGCCCCCAGTTCCAGAGTGGGTTGTGCCGTCGGTTCCTCCGACATATTTTGCAATGCCATCATTTCTGAGTCTCTCCCCTGCCCCCGAGCTGGTTATGCGTGGCTACACATCCACACCCCACACACGCCCCACTCCTACTACCACTCCGCTCTGTACTCCCTGCACTCCCCCACTCCATTGAGCATATAAATCTTTCAATTTTATGCCCGAGCATTGGAAGATCTTTCGAAAAGTGCCTCCAAAGACGAAAATTAATAAGCCTTAATGGGTCCCCGAACCGCCTAACGGGGTAATGCTTTGCGATTACAGCAGCAATTTACAAATTAGTGCCACATGGGGCAAGGCAGCAAACAGAGCCAAGCAGCAACAGTAGTTGTTGTGCCGCTTGTATTTTCTGTGGCAGCAGCAATTAGGCAGGCGCCCACTCAAATGTTTGACCTTCTCCCTAACAACTGATGATCTGCTGATCTGACCCGCTTTATCGTTAGAGGAGGAAAAGGAAGGGAGAACTGCGGGGGGAGAGGCAGTGGCAGCGACTGAGACTGAGGCACTCCTCAAGTACTTTTCGTTCGATGAAAAATGTGTGAAGGAAATTAATGTGTGCATCATTGCTGCTCCCAAATGCTATCTGTAGATATGTACTTATGTACTTCTGTATCTATATATCCCGCCATAAAGTCGGGCATTTGCTATGGTTAAATATTGAGAATTTGTCATGCACACCCTTGGCTGGTCGTAGCACGTGAGAAAGAGAGAGAGAGAGAGAGAGAGTGCTTATAAGGGAGAGTGTCAATGCCATAAAGGGAGAGGGAATTAAAGCTAACAGAACAGGCGGTGCTGAGAGGTTTAATTCTCACTGAAATTGTTATTATTTCATGGGAAAAATATGTTCTTCCGGATCTGCCTTGATTTTTCAGCTGAAATTAGGCTTTCAATTGATTTGACATGTCTTCTTAGGCTTCTAGAAGTACAAAAGCTAATTGGAAACTTAAAGTTGCGTTTGTAATCAGGTTTATTTTTAGCAGAACGATAGCTAATATCGAGTATTGAGTCTCAAATAAAGCGGAGTTCATATTAAAATACTTTTTAATGCTAAATCTTCTAGCTTTTGGTCTGTATACCCCTACAAAGGACTCTCCCAAACGGGGTATTTGTACAAAGTAAAGCAAACTGCAGCAGCAAATTAACATTCAAAATGCTACCAAAAAAACATTATTACAGATCGCTCTTTGGGACAGCAGCAAAAGACAGAAAAAGCTCAAGATCTCAGCTCGAAAGAACTTTCCCCACTTGCTTCTAAAACTTATTAAAATAATTTTCTAAATAGCCGCATAAAATGTGCCACAGTTTCTGCAACTAGGAAGAAATTTAACTCCCCTCCAAGACAAATGAAGTTTTTCTCTCTGCATGTGGAACCATCAGCCTCGCTGCTTCTTGTAGTAGGCGTTCGTTTTCGAGGCTGCTGCTGTTGTTGCTGTGTTGTTTTAATTGCAGGTTCAGTAACCTTTCAGCGGTGGCCCCTCTCTAGAGGCACACAGCAGGCGACCTAGGGTCAATGCGGTACGACCAAACACTGACCAAAGAGTCGCAGAGTACCAGAGTGCCAGAGGGGCAGAGAGAGAGAGAGAGAGCGAGAGTCAACCCTCATCCAGGGGCCCTGCAAAACATGCGAAATCCCACAAAACAAAGTCATGCCATGAAGGTAGAGGGGACGGAGGGACAGGGGCCAGCGCTGCTGACCAACGGCCCGCGTCTAATGCGGAATGTCAAATGTCAAAATATATGGTGAAAATGTGTCAACTTTCTTATCTGATTTGGTCACGCTGCTACTTTTATCCGACGGACGCCAAAATGTACTGCTTGTGCGTGCTTCAGCGCACAAGGGGTTGACGGAGGTTCGCTGCAAGGGGGGCAGGGAGGCAGAGGCACTCAGTCGGGCGTTGGCGTTCGGCGAGAGACCTGTTTAGAATTCAATTTTCATACAAAACCAGCCCCTGGGGCGGGCCACTACTGGAAGTCTTTTAAGCCTATGCCGAAGCCCCCCCTACTCCTCTCAATCCCCTCCACACTCTTAGCCTTTTTCCTCTGTGCTTTTCAGCCACTTTTCTACCACTTTTCAGTGGCTTTGTTGCTGGTTTTCTTTATGTTTTTCGTTTAAATTAAAAGAAAATTGAAAATTGAAATAAACGAAAGTTCCCGTGCGGGTTTTAGTGTGCCGCAAATTAGAATATTTCATTATATGCAGAGAATTTATGTATCCCAGGGAGTCGTTGCAGCTTGATGGGAACTGCAATTAAAGGTGGCATGCCGCCGCCGTCTTTGATGTACATTTTTGGTATTGGGTGTAGGAAAGCCATAAAAATACATCCACTAAAAGGAATAATTAATTTATGATCTATGGAGAGGGAGAGACAAGCAGACAGCAGCTATCTATTCCGTAAGGCAATTGATTCGCTGTGTTTCCTGTCAAATGATGTGCTACTTAAAAGCAGAAGACTCTGCAACTTGAAGCTGCAACTCTGCAGTGCACAATCTACAAGCCACAATCTGAATCTTGGGGGCTTGGGTTCAAAAGTTCAAAGCCACTTGGCCATGTGCAACACGCGTCTGCAGAAAAACAGAAGGAATTGCAAGGGGAGGCACGTCATTGGTTGAACCAAAATGAACTCAAAAAAAAAAAAAAAAGAGAGTCTAGAGATGCAGCAGATGGAGGGGAATGCAGTGCAGTGGAGTCTGCAAATGATGTGAACCAGTTAACAAAACAGTCAACAGACTACCGCTAGCTGAAGAGACAGACAGACACAGAGTCGAAACGAAACGAAGCGACGACCATTTAAAGTATATTTTATCATTCATTCAAGCGGCAGGCAGCAAACGCGACTCCATCTCCATCTCTGACTGCAAAACTCTTTGGACTCATTATCATACAATGACATTTTCCTCGTTTCTCTCTCTCTCTCTCTCTCTCTCTTTGTGTGGAAAAACTGTAAACTAGAGTCGGCCATTTGTTGCTGCTGCTGTTGCAACTAAATTCCGTTTTGACTCTGCACTTCCTTGCCGGAGTAAATTTCGTATGCATCTGATGGACAGTCAACGAAACATTTTGGCGTTTAACAAACGGGGCCAAGCAAAAGATCAGCCGTGTATATAGTGTACCTATCTACTGCATCTATGTGACATGTGTGTGTGTGTGTTTGGACCCTTTTTGAACCTTTTGCATTGGCACGTAAATAGCCGCAACAATCGCATACAGAGCAGCGGGAGCAACATTGGCACACAAATCGATTGTGGCACGTTCTTTTCTTTACAGAAATACCCTTACTGGGGGAAGATTGGGGAAGATCCGGGTTGGAAAGTGCTGAATTTTGATCAATTTATCTGTAAACGATTGCGAAGAGTGGGAATCATTGAAGAATAACTATAGACCATTCAAATGTTGCATGTTTTCGCATACAAATATTTACCTGGCATTATTAAAATGTCAATAAAAATGTCTTTATATCCGTCATATATACCAGAAATATTTTCTTTATTTTTCAGATATTTTAAATAATTTGATTTAATTCTTTAATACATTTTCTGTTTATATTTTTGGCGGTATTAGAACAGTTTTCGTATTAATCATTTATCCCAGAAATATTTTATTTATTATTTTATGTTTTAAATATTTTTTCTAAATTCTTTCATGTTCATGTTTCGAGGTACTATAAACATTTTCTTTGTTTTTAAAAGCATTTAAAATTCTTTCTAGATCAATATTAACATTAATATATCTGCCAATGATTTTATTTTATTTTATTTGCCAATTTTAATCTTTTAAATATTTTTCTTGAATTTTTTACGTCAAATTATGTCTTCCGTTTCCATGTTTCCATTTTTCTGTACTAATAAATCTTTGACCACATTAAGGGCATTCCCCAATCGGCTTCAGCTAGGCTTTGCCCCACAATATCTGTCGTAGTGCGCTTTACAAATGATCAAAACATAGATACAGATACAAGTACTGGCTGGTCTGGCCTGGCCTGACTGGATCGTAGTGCAGTCCGGGAACTGCCTTAACCTTACAGCCAACAAATGTTGCTACTGCAACGGCAACTGTTGAGGCTGCCACTGCCACTGCCGCTTCTGCTGCTGCTGCTGCTGTTGTACGTGTGCAATATGCCCGTTAATGCTGCAGTTGCAGTTGCAGTGTCCAATCGCTTTCCCAGCGTCGCATTGTCGCTTCTTTTTGTGCCGCTGTTGCATTTGCTCGCTTGCTTTTTTGCAGTCGAAGTTGGAGTCTTAAGTAGTTCGTGAGTTGAATAACTTTCAATTGAATTGTAAAGTAAACATTGTGTCGGCTTGGACACACCCCAGAAGCAACCGAAGCAACAGCAACAGCCCTGGCCTTTGTTTTCATAGAGAAAGAGATGTGCAGGCGCGTATCGTGCTTTGGCAAACATTTTAAGGATTGTCCCCACCCTTTAAGAGGCATTACTAACCCGTTCCCCACTCCCTTCCCCTCCGTGGCTGCCTGCCCCTGCTTCTGTGGCAATCGTTTAATTGTCATGCATTTGGTGCACTTTTTTCTGTCGATTTTTCTGTCTGTTTTTATTTTGGAGCCCGCATATAGCCCAGTCCCCGGGCCAGCCTTTGGGGTTTGTGCGTGAAACTTAATACGAACTCTTGAACAATTTTGATAAGCATAAAATGCAGCAGCTACAAAAAAACAGAAACCTGCTGCATAAATATCGAATTTCACAGCCGCCGGTACCAATACCGGCCCTCTCGTTCCTCCTGCCTGTGCCTGTGCCTGCCTGCTTACCCGATCTGCGTACCTCCACTGAGATTGTCAATTGAATGCAGGCAACGTTGCATAAACATGGCAAAGAAATTGTCATGATCAAAATGTGATATTAAACGTGGCGGCGGCTTGCCACAGAGAGAGAGAGAGAGAGAGGCAGGTTCAATCCAAAGACCACTCCAAGCTGTAGGTCTACGAACCAGAGATTTCTGTTTTGCTGTTTTTCGGATTTCTATTTGATTTTATTTCCCTAGAAATAATCGTTGATTCGTTTTTGTTGGCGGGTTTGGGGAGAATTCTTGCTGCTCGTCGCATAAATAGCAATTTTTGTTGGCATTTCCATTTGACATTTAATTGAGATCGTAAAATGTTTTGCAAACTGAGAGACAGACTGAGAGACAGAGAGACAGAATCCCCCAGCTAATGTGAGAGTATCTTTTGGCAGAGACTGAAATGTAGCCGGTTTTTTGCCAGCAGAGACGGAGACCCCATTAGGGCGCCTCCCCGATCAGCATTTTCCTTATATTAAACGCCTGTCAGGGAGTTGGGGCGGCATAAGTGGCAGCAGCAGCAGCAACAGTAGCAAAACCACGCATCTGCGTGAAGCAGCAGCCACAAGAGTCCAGTCCAGTCGAGTCTTTTCCTTTTTTTTTGTTGCTTTTACTTTGCCCACACATCCGTCCGTTTGTTGAGCGCCACAAGGCACAAAAGGGGGCAGGGGGGGCATAAACGTTTTGTTGTTTTTAATAGAGCCAAAGCGATTACAGGCAAGCAGCAGGCAGAAGCAGGAGTGGCTGTGGCTGTGGCTGTGGCTGCGGCAGCAACAATTGCCTGACTGCTGCTGCATTGGCCTCGCGACGAACGACGCGACGCGTAATCAATAAATCTAAAAATAATTCTACCAATACATGTCAAAGCCGTAATAGGGAAACCATAAATTCTTTTTGTGTTCTTGCCACAGCGCCTGTTGCATGTGGCAGCAGTGCCTGGACACACAGTGGACAACGGCCTGCCTGGGACTACGGCTATTTTGTGGCAATAAGTAAACGCTGATTTGGCAGTTAAATGCACCGCAAAAACAATTCCTTCGTCTGTTGCCGCTGCTGTTCTGGCTGTGGGCAGCAGCAGCCGGATATGCAACAGCAACAGCAGCAGCAGCAATATGTTGCTGGCAGCCAAAAACTGTTAAATGTGACACTAATATCCGTGCCACAAAACAGTTGTGCGAGTTTCTATCTATCCAAACGATCTGATTAGGTTTTTCCTTTAGTTGAGCATTTCCTTTATTATTTGGGGTAACAGCAGGAACCACAGCAGCAGCAGCAGCAGCAGCAGCAGCAGCAGCGGCAACAACAGGAAGAAGAATCTAAAATAGTTGCCAGGCCCTGACTCTCCTTCCTTGCAGCAACTGCAACAATCTCTGCTTAACTATCTGTATGCTGTATGCCACATGTTGCAGGCAGCAGCAGCAATCATTTGTCCCTTTGTTTGTCCTTTTAACAACTGCTCCACATAGTCCAGCAGCAGCAGCAAGCAATGACATTATTGGCCAACCTCCTACTAGCCTCCATTCCCCAGCAGCATGCAAAAAGCCGCCGCACGGCGCTTGTTTGTGCCAGTGCCGTGCAACATCCCCAGAGCCAAGAGTCCAAGTCCCGTCGTTGATCTTGATACTGTGTCATGATTTATTTTTAATAGTTTGCGCTTAATATGCGCCAGCATCCGCCACAAAGACGACAGAAGGAGCGAGCGAGGGAGCGACACAACATTGGGGCACATTGTCTAGTTGTAAACAACAACTGGCGGCAGCAGCAGCAACTAGTTTTTGTTGTTGTTGTTGTTGTTGTTGTTGTTGTGATTTTTCTGTGTTTTGTCTTCATCTTCAGAGCGAGGGAGCAGCCAGAGCACAGAGCACAGAGCCAGAGCCACAGCCGTGTGCAAAGTAATTGTTGGTAACACCTGCTTCTTCGCGTCGGCGTTGGTGGCAACATCCATAGAGCAAAAGGCACACACAGTGACTGAGACTGAGACTAAGACTGCGGCACAGATACTCGCAGAGTCGAATGTTGGAGCCAAGCTGGAGAACAGGCAAACAGGCAAACAGGCAACCTTGGACCAACAGACAGGATGCATGTTTAATGTGCCGTCGGTTGGTTGTTGTTTTTCTCTTTTTTTTTGCTGGATGGTGTGTGGAGTTGTAGTTGCAGTTGGAGTTTGTTGTTTCGTAGTCTCTCTGGGTACTTACATTGATTCGTTGTCAGCATTTGGCATTGTTTTTATGAAAGGTTTTTCCTGCTGTTGCCTGTGTAATTCGTTGCAATCATTTTGCAGCAAAAGACAACAACAGCAACAGCCGGCAACAACAACAACCAGCAAACGTCAAAGACCAGCAACGTGTCGGCCAAGTCAGCAATCAGCGTCATCAATACCGCTCTTCAGCGTACAGTTGGATCGCATCGGATTGGATCAATGGGAAAGATACTCGCAGAAATATAGCTGGCAGGAAGGCTATGTATGCCATTTATATTGACATCAATTTGAAGTTGTGTTTGTGTTTTTTTCTTCAGATTTTCGTTAATTGTTTCATAGACATTAAGTTATGTTTAGTGGCCAAGAGAAGTGAGTGATGCTGCTGCTGCAGATGTTTTCTGTGTTGCTTTTGCCAGTAATTTCAATAATAAAACTACACAAAAAAACGAAAAGCAAAATGCAAGCAAAACAACAGCAAACAGCAAACAGCAACAGCAACAGGCAGGCACACACTGGCAACACAGGCAACAATCACAATCACAACAACGACAATTGCCTTGCATGGAGTGAAAGGCTTCAATCAAAGCGAGCAGCAGCAAGCAACACAATCAACAGAGACAGAGACCAGAGACCAGAGACCCAGAGAGACAGCGACAGAGACGTAGACAGTGCCGCGCGATTGCTGGACGTTTTGTTTTTGTTTTCTTCTCTTTTTATACATTTATTTTTGCTTATTTTGTGCTGTTGTTGGAGCTGCTTTTTCGGCAGACAATGGCAATCAGCAATAGCAACTAGAACGAGGGGCAAAGCCAGGCTAGGCTCCGACAACAGCTTCAGCTTCAACTCCAAAGCAAACTATGGCTATGGCAATTGCAAATAATAATGCCCAAGCGGGCAAACATCAGCAAATACAGAGCCAATGGATTGCTTTAATACACTAACAAACAGAGCTAGAGATTGTGTGAGGTTTGTTGGGATTATGTGGAGGAAATTCTGCAGATATTGGAGTAAATGTAAAATATTTT
Source organism: Drosophila guanche (assembly GCF_900245975.1). Taxonomy (NCBI): domain Eukaryota; kingdom Metazoa; phylum Arthropoda; class Insecta; order Diptera; family Drosophilidae; genus Drosophila; species Drosophila guanche. The sequence goes on along the minus strand of NW_022995744.1, from coordinate 6,386,819 downwards.
TATACATTTTTTGTAGTGAAAAAACTGACCTTTAGGCACTTCAAATAGCTCCAAAGAGTCGTTAATCGCTTGTAAAAATGTAAGAAAATTTAAATATGTGAGGTTTGAAGATCTGAGTAACCTTTAAGAACGATCTCGCATGAAACTACAACCAGCAAGCAATCGTTTGATTGGATTGTCTATGAATAACTTCAATTTCTGTCTACACTTTCTAGACTTCTTTTTGCAGCACTTCTGCTTCACTTTTCTACCCTTCAAAATTATCCATAGAATCCCAGTACCCTCTCAAAGGGTATACCACCATCGCGTCATGTCATAGTCACGTCAATTTTGTTGTGTTTGTTGTTTGGCCACAGAGCCAAAGCGAAAATCTGAGGCTGCCTGCGAGTCTGAAGCTGAAGCTGAAGCTGAATCCCGGCAAAAGTCTGAAGGCAGCAGCGCGATTTTTGTTTTGCTTTTAATTCATTTTTTGTGCAGGAAATCACAGCATGAATCATGCGGCAAACAACAACTACAATAAACAATATATAAAATTTAAAATGTACAAAAAAAAAACACAACTCCAAAATAATCACACGATACGACGGAGTGTGTGTGTGGGGTTGTGGCTGTGCCCAAAAATCAAAGCTCTGCCAAGCTCCCTGGACTGCTGTCTGAGAGGGGTGTGTGCAGAGTGGATGTGTAGGAGCGAACAAAAGGGGGCGTGGCAGCAGCAGCAGCAGCAGCAGCAGCAGCGGGAGGCAAGGAAGGAGGTTCCCGCTGGCAGTGGCTTGCGGTTTTCCCTATTTTATTATTCAGTTTTGTTTTTATCCAAGTTTATTTTTGTTGTTGTCGCTTGATGGCAGCGCGCGCGCATAGTGCAAAAGTCAGGCGCATGTCACGCGTATTTAAATCAATTTTTTTGTATTCCCCCGGACTTTATATTTTTAGCATTATTTTTTGCTGCTTGCTAGGAATATTTTGGATATGTTTAACATTTTTGGGAAATTATTTGAGCATTACATATTCGTTACTTGAATTTATTTTATATGTTTTAAACATTTATTTGCTGCCTGCAGTCGTACAACTGCCTCATACACCGATCTGTATCTTTATGTTTAACTCTCTGCGAGAGCTTTATTCCTCTCACGCAATGCCATGCTGCCATGCTCTTGTAATGGCTTCATTTTATTTTATTGCTACTCTCCAGCAGCAATTAATTGCCCGAGCAAATAAAAAATAACTAAAAATAAAGCAAACATGCGAAATAATTGCCGAAGTTGTCGAATATATACATTTTAAACGAGTCTTAAAAAATAAAGAGCCTTTCCATGTTATGCCAACCATTGTAAACTCATTTTTAAAGATGCTCATTACACCTTTCAATTTAAATATGTACATATTTATAGCCAATAGTGTCATTAAGACTTGCACAGTTCTCATAAAAGTACCAATCCGAAAAACATCTCCTGACATTTTCTCTGTTTTCTAAGACTAATGAATCAGTTATGCACTAAAGTGTGGAATAATCTGCATAATTAATGGCTATTTCCTTCAAAATATACGGAAATCTTGTGCAATTCTCAGGATTTCCTTCTCTTGAAGCTCTCTGCAGGTCAAAGATTGGAATATTAATGATTGCTGATTGCACCAGACACAATAGGAATTAAAATTCGCTTCAACTTTTTTGTTGATTTTTTGTTAATTTTTGTTTACTACTTTCAGTTTTTTTTTTGCTTCTTTTTGTTGTCTGCCCTGTGGGCGTTTTTGTTGCATTAATCAACATTATTTGACTGTATTTGTTGTTGTTTTTATTGTTGTTATTGCTTTCGATAGTAAACAAAAAAAACAACGCACAAAAACTATTTTTGTCCCCCAAAAGAGCAAAACAAAATCGTCGATTTCTTATGGCTTACGGCTGCTGTTTCTCATGTTGTTTTGGCCAAAATTAAAACAGCAATTAAATGGCCAAAAGCCAAACCAACAACAGAAACCACACGGCAATCAATGTGCCCGTCCGTACCTTGCCCCGTGCCCCAACGAAAGCAGCGCCCGGGCTTGGGCAAATGAGTTGCAACTCGAAATTCAATTAGCTAACAAAATTCCATTTCGGACCACAGCATGGACACGGGACACACAACCCGCACACCCCCCTGTACTGAAACAACAACCAAAAACTTATAAACACTTTGTTGCTGCCCCCGCCACACGACTAACCTGTGGGGCAGCCACTGATCCTGGCCCAGGGACAACCCTTTAGGAGGAGGCATCAACGCAGTTGCGTCAACAGAATTTTGGGGTTTTCGAAAATTGAATTAGATGCAGCAGACCGTGTGTTTGCTCAGAGTGGAGAGGAGAGTGGGAGATAGAGAGACAAACTCTGTTCGTGCCACAGCCTCGGATTCACTGCCCTGCCTCTGCATCTGCCCAGTGCTGCTGCTGTCAATATTAACTGCATTATTGAGCATTGCGGCATGCCACAAACATGTAATTGAATTTCACCCTTGCACCCTGTCTACTTTTGCGGCCATTCGAGGCCTTCCCTGCCCTGTCCCTGTCCCTGTCCCTGTCCTTCCTGTGTTGTGGTGTGGAGGGAGGATGTCCACTGACCACTCCCCCAGTTCCGGTTCAGAGTTCAGAATAGTCCCAGAGTCGTCCAGTCCAGTCCAGTCCAGTCCGTCTGTCCATCAGTCATCGTGTGGCTCCATGTTTTCCTTGTTCTGCCGCTGTCTCTACAACTAGAAAAGGAGAGTGAGGGGGGGAAGCTGTGGTAGAGATCTGAATGCTGCTTGCCCGCCCTGTGCCATGCGTTTTATAAATATGAGAAGCTTCAGCCATACGCACAATTTAATTGCTCATTGCATACTCGCATTTGTGTGTGTGTGGTTTTTCACGCTAAATTTAGAACTCAATTTTCATTGGAAATATGCAAGCCCCAAAGGGGGGAGGGAGAGCAGCCAATAAGCTTCACAACAGAAAAACATAGGATATGGTGTGAGGGTTATTTTATGATGGAATTAGTTTTAATGGAAAGAAAGGGACTGGCAGATGGCATATTAAAATCGCAGGAAACTTAAAATCAATTAATTATAATAATAATTATTTTTTCTCTAATATTATGTTATGTAAAAGGATAAAGGATTTAATTGGCTGCAAAGTAATGATTATTATAAATAACTCTTTGCTTAAAAACCTTCGAAAAACGAAAAGATTTGAGGAACATTGAGGTATAAGTAAGGGTTCGAGTGGAGCATTCGCTGGGGTAAAATCTGTATTACTCCCCTAGCATCAACTGCCATTTTTCACTCTTTTTCTAATGTCATTTCCGTACATTTCTTAGCGCTCATTCTCGTATTATCACTGGCAGTGTGGCCCTGGCCTGCTGCTGCCTCAGTGTTGATTTTACTTGAATGATTGCAATTGTTTCAAGCTTTTGTCGCCATTAAATCATCAATTAAAATAAATAGAAAATTAACATGGAAATTGAAAAATAAAAATAAATTGTATTTTTTTAATGTGTCACTGCCATACACACCACACAGAGAGAAGGGTGTGGTGTGGGCAGTCAATTGATAAGCACGTGTTGGGGGCTCAAGCTGTGAGGTCAATGAGGAAGTCATCCATCCATCCAACCATCTATCTAACGTCGCATTCTATTGTTTCCCCGCAGAGCGAGAGAAGCAGCTGCAAAATGCAAGGCCATCCATAATTTATAATTTATATTTATTGATAAGACAAACCCCCATTAGGCGTTGATGATTTAGTTAATATATTTATTGATTAATGACGGAACGAGGTGAAGCAGATGGAGGGATTCAGTTTTAAATGCGACATTTTGGAGGCATAGAAGTTATGGTGGGGAAAATGGAAACCCTCTCAGAGGAACCATCTTATTAAATCTGAAAAATGCCTTAAATATTTTAAAATATTGTTCCAAAGTTCTTTAAACATTTCCGAGGCAATTCTTTTGTGTTGAGTGGAATGACCCAAGAGCCAGCTGCAGTGGCACAATCCTGTCTGCCTTCCACGGTCAAGTGCAGCCATCAAACCACTCGCAAAGTTAATTAACACAAGCCAAGACCCATCGTGCAGCAAGCTATCATGCAACTTGCAACAGCCACTGATGTGGCATCCTTTTCTCTGCGTTTGTATGTGTGTTTTCTTCAGCCTCGGCGGCCGGCTGTCCATTTGACAGACTTAATGACTTAATTTTAATTTGCAGCAGCAAATAATCAATTTGAAACTGTTTGTGCAATGTCTGACGCTTGATGACACGACAGCAGCGACTCTGTCCATCCCCGTCCCCTCATGTTCATGTTCTCCTCTCTCCTCGCCATGGAAGCTCATGTGTGACTCTCTCCTCTTTCTGCTCGATGGACGCTCATGTGTCACTCGTTCCTCTCTATTTGCTGACAGCAGTAAAAAAGAAGAGCGAAGAGCCGAGCCGTTTGCAACAAATGTTGCTCAAGTAAAATGTTTGCTTTCGCCGCACCCCTGCCCCCAGACCAGACCATTCTAAGTGCAGACACGCCCTGGGGCCATCACACACACTCGCGTCTGTGCTGCAACTGTACCGCTGATAGCAAAAAGTGTGTGTGGGGGGCCGCCGCCTCATCGATAACAGCAGAGAGGCAGAGAGTGAGAGACGGAGAGGCCATTGGACTGCTCCTGCTGTTGGCTGATGATGTTGTCGATGCCATTTCCACACTGATAACATTTGGCAAAAGCAAACGGGCAAACGCGTATTAAAAATGCCCAAAGAGCATCGGCCCATCGGCCCAGGGTGCAATGCCCCCCGGGAGAAGAGATCTCTGACTAGCCACTGGCCACAGCAGCAGCAGCAGCAGCAGCAGCAGCAGCAGCAGCAGCAGCAGCAGCAGCAGCAGCAGCATGCTGCACAGTGTACACTGTACACTGTCCACTCCTACACTGTCCATTCATTTGGCCTGGCAAACATTTGCATTGGCCCATTCTCGGTCAATATAGACAGATTTCCATGCAAATTTAATACGCAAACATTTCATGGGGACCAAGGGGGCCTGTAAATCTCATCTGTGCTATTGATGATACCTACAAGTATTGGTTAGGGAGGGGTAGGGTGTAGCGAGAGGGGAAGTCGCTTGCTGCCCACCTGCTGTTGCTAGCGCATTTTACTCTGAAGCTGCCACTGGATGCTGCTGCTGGAGCCAATCTGTTGGGCAATCAATTATTGGCCCGTAAGCGGACTTCAACCCACTCCCCAACAGCCCCACTCCTCCCCCCTGCTCTAATCTTGCATCGCACTAACGGATGTGCAAAAGCGCGCTGCCAATTTAAAATACAAACAACTTTAGCTTTTGGCTTTGGCGTTGGCTTTGGCTTTGGCTATGCATCCGTTTCCGTTGCCACCACAGCAAAGGAGTGGAGAGGATGCTGCTGCAGAATGCAGTGCTGTGGCAGAGTTCGTTTGGCAATGCCCTTGAGGGCACAAATGCAACGTTAAGTAGGCCTCTGGCAATGGTTTTTGCACTTGCCAAACGGCGGGCAGAGGCTGGTAGAACGGTAGATTTATGTGCACAGATACTAGATACAAATTCTGATGGAGATTGATGGTAAAAAAGCATGAGCTGGGCAGTAGAGAGGTGGAAATTGATTGACAGAATGATACATCTTGGAATGGATTGAAGAAACTCTCAGAAACAGTATTTGAGAACAAACAAATAGTTAAAAATAAACAAAAAACAGCACAAATAGCAACGAATTTTCACTCTAAGCCTAGTCTATACTCAACTTTTAGTGTTTTCCTACACTTAAAGTAGTCTTAGCCAACTGTTTCCACTTCCTGTCGACCTTATTGCTATATATAAAAAAATCAATTAACGCATTTAATTTGGGCCGAATCCCTAACGAGTGACAACCGCCAGCTCCTGCTGCGATTAAAAGAATTTGTACGTGTAAACATTAAAAAAATATACAAAAATGGAGAAAATACAGGAAAAAAGGTGCAGGGGAAAACGGTTACAGGGGACCAGCCCCTACTTGACACCAGACGAAACGCAATGAAATGAATGGAAAGGATCCCTGGGACCACCGCAGAGCGCTTGCCAACTTCCGGAGTGCCCATGTCCGGGTCCTGGCACGTACTCTCCAAATTAAATGCAATGACAAATGCACTCCGTCAAATTGAAAAGGGATTTCTCTTATTAATTATGACGCCGCCGCAGAGCAGCCGCATCAGCAGCAGCAGCAGCAACAGCAACAGCAGCGAAAGGGTTGATGACAACATGTCGCGAAAGGGTAACAAGGGAATGGGGTAGTGGTAGGGGAAGGAGTACTCTGAGGCCCAGCCAACTGTCGATTTTAACTGCCCAAAGAGTGTGGGCATAGAGGGAATAGAGTGGAGTGTGTGTGTGTGTGCGCCGCAATGCACATTTAAATAAAAAAAGACTAAAAAAAAATAAATAAAAATAATAATAACTCTGCGGTTGGCCGCAACATGGCCGCCTTTTGTTTTCGTCTTACTTCTTGTTTTTGTAGTCGATTTTTTTTTTGTATTCATCATTTTATGTATTTTATTTTCTTGCAAGCGCCTGCGTGAATTGCTTACCCAAAAGCACACACTCCTCTCTCACACACTGTACCCCCCGCACTTTTTTTTATTTTCAACAATTAATTTAAAAATAATTTTAAGAGGGGGAATTGCAGCGATTCTTGTTACATATTAACATAAATATGGTTTACGTTTACAATAAAGATTTCATTTATTATTTTTAATTCTTCTAGATAGGAAGACGGATCAATTTCTAGAGTTATTGATATAATGCAAGGGAACTTTGATTTTTAACAAAGTGCAGAGCAAATGTTTCACTCTTTCTTTTGACAGGGAAGCTGTCTCTTAAATTTCAATTAATTAATTTGTAACTATTAAGCGAATACCTGATTACTTCCTGTATACTCTTCCATCTCTAAACAACTCCTGAATATGCAACAGCTGTCAGTTAGTACTTTTTGTGGAATACCCATCAAGTTTTTACAAGTCTCGTTGATGAAGGAAAAATCTTTTTATTTCACTTTTTCAATTTCCAAAGAGCACAGACGTTTTTTTTTCCACTGAAAAGGTTGCTTTAATTATTGTGGCTGCTGAATTTTGAATGCCACTTGATCTTGTATCCAGACACACAATTTTATTTGCCACTCTGTCAGAGAGATGTCATGTCAAATGTAATTAAGCGATTATACATTCGAATTTATTTTCGTTTTTCTTGTGCTTAGCACTGGACCTTGGGACTGGGTCTGGTGAAAGATGAAAGTCTTTTTTAAGCCACTTTGACAGCATAATTAAGCTACCCATCTCCCTCTTACGTACACACATGTTATCTTCCACTTTGTGGAAATTTTCTTTACATTTTTACACTCGAAATTAAGTATAATTGAGTAAAAGTCGGCACTAGAGGAGGAAACATAAACTTTGATGTAATGCCCTCGAACTATGATCTAGCATTGATCCGATTCATGTTTTATTTGCGGGAAAAACCTTGATTCATTTCAGTGGAAATTCTTGATTTATTACAGCGAAAACCTTGATTCATTTGATTGAAAACCTTGATGCCTGAGTGAAAAATAATGATTCATTATTCGCCTGTCGTAACGCCTTTATCTCTGACGCTTCAACACGTACTCATCCCCCCCCCCCCCAACCCCAATTTGCATTCGATAATTATGTAAATTCGAGTGCAACATTATTTTGCGCAGTGCATAATTACTATATTAGCCAGAGCCCGCATGCTCCTACAGCTCGTTGGATGTGTGTGGTAGCCAAAAAAGAACATTTTGTTGCCGTGTTTATGCCACTGTCGTGCCTCCTGTGTGCCGTTGAGTGCAGTGCCCACAGAGAGTCCATCCACTTCACAATGTTTTGGGTGTCAAATTGATAATCGCGTGAGTTGTTATCACAACACACTGCCAGTGGCAGTGCGGAGTGGCAGGGGTAGGGGTCGCAAAAGTGCATTAGCTACATGTCCGCACATTTTGCGAAGAAGGTAAATGTGCAGCTTATTTTGGGGTTGCTGACCAGCCAAAGGACCACGAGCAGGAAGGACCTGCGTCCCGTTCTTGTAAGCAACCGAAAAATATAGTAATTGTAACAGAGTGGAGGGAGGAAGGGAGAAGTGTACTTGGTTTTTACCGTTTGTTCGCATAATTTGATATCAGAGAATGTAAATCGAACCCATTGAAGCGCACCCCCCGAAATGTTGTTGTTTGTTGCACGTTGAAGGTGCAAACAGGCCGCCAATCCAGGGGTAGGCACAACTTTCGTCGCTAGGGATGGGATGGAAAGGTGTAGATAAAGCGCAATTACATGCGATTATCATGAAATATGTAGCGAAAATTATGAAATGTATAATTTACAGTTATGCACAAACAACCCACACACACACCACACACATCTATGCATCATGCACCAAGGGCCACTCGCTGGGATGCAATGCACTTTCCGCCGAAAGCCCTGTCGGTTTTTCGTTTTTTTTGTTTGTCCGCTCGCCTGTCTTAGGGTGTGTGCCAAACCATAAAAATGTTGTTAAACACACCGATAGAGAGACGACGACGACGACGACGACGACGACAACGATGAGAGGAGAACCCAACTAAAGCGAACGAAGAACGGTGAAAGATGAGGGAGAGGAGTGGAGCGGTGACAGTGGAGTGCTGCAGTGTGGAAATTGGCCCCCGTGCGTGTGTGTTGTCGTGTCGTTCGTTTTTTTTCTCGCGCGCTCTCTCTCTCCCTTTCTCTCACTGCATTAAAAAGCAAACAAAATTGATTTGAAAATTGCATGAGACAAGGCATACACTCACTCACGTCTTCTCTTCCTCTCGTTCTCTTCCATTCCCCACCAACAGATCCCCCTCCGATGCATTCGCTGGACAACATGTCAGAGCTATGAAGATGATGTTAGAGCAGTTTGGTACCCTTTAATGCTACGATTGTGGTGATTTTTGGGTGATTAGTAGCTAAAGTCTCTATCACTATCTTAAAAATTATAGATGCTACAACATTTAAGCTAATGCTGGTTCCATTTCATCTTTAAGTCCCTAAAGTGCACATTATTACATTGCCAACCTGTCATTCTGTCACTTTTTGTATGATATATCCCATAGTCCCATAATCCCCGTTGAAGATAATATCCAAGCTATTGCTCCTGGGCATGCTCTAGCACTCCCCAGCTCTGTTACCTTCTCCATCCCACACACATCATACCCTCTGCATCTCCCAGCAAATACCAGGGTATCGCTTGCATTGACAACGACAGGCGACAACAGGCAAGAACAACAACAACAAACAACAACTTTTTTTGGGGGCGACTAAGCCAGCTATGAAAACTATGAAACATGCGCGAAAATCACTAGTTGCAATTACCGCTCCCAGTGCCAGTCCCCCTCCCCACTCCATGCACCGTCCTAAGCTTTTACCGCCTTTCTTTGCTTCACTTTATGACTCTGTAGTCCGTGGCCCGTGGCTGGCATATGTTGATTTTTGGCTTAAATGTTTTGGCCGTTGTAAAAATGTAAAGTAAAGTGCAACTAACGGCAGTGCCCTCAGTGCTCGCCTGCAATCTATCATGTGATAATAAGCGGGTACAGTAAAACCAACCCCACTACCCTCCTGCACTTTTAATGTGTAACCCCCCACATGGGCAGCAGAACCCTAAAATTATTGCTAGTAAGTAACGAGCCCTTGAAAGGGTTCTAGAAAATTATTTGTAGAATGAAAATAAGCAGAAAATTTTGAATATCGAAGATATTTGTTGGATTATTCATTAAAACATAACAAATATTAGCTAGAATGATCCAAAAATACAATTGTGGATCCTTAAAGGCCAGTTGTTGGTGTCTGTAAACATTAAAAAGGGGTTTACAACTGTTTCCTTAATTCAAATATAAAAATTCTACAAGCTTAAAGCCAAAGTATTAATCACTTAGTGACCGATTATCCATGCAGATCTTCAATAAACTTCACATAAAACAAAATGTCCGATAAGTCGCTCCATTCATTTCAGAGCACTGCAAAGGCAACGCTTCAGTCGCTTGAAGCAGCTCTCGATTCCCTCTCTCGATCGCTCTTACTATCCTCCAGTGACCTGCCAACGATCTGGTAATCTGTGCAACATTGTTGCCTTCTGAAACTATTTATAGCTATACCGAGAGGACGGTAGGGAGAGAGCGGGATCTTGTGGTGCTCGTATTGCACTCGTTTTATTGATATTTGATAACATTGTCATGCCACGGCCCTTGCCTGTCCCTCTGACCCGCTAAGTCGGTTGCTTGTCCCTCTCTCGGTCGCTCAGTCTCTCAGTTTCTGTCATGCAGTCGACTTGGAATTCGATGCGCTAATCGGCTTAAGGGCGTACAGCTCTGGCTCTGGCTCGGCTCTCTCGTTCCTCCATTGGGCCTGCTAAATGGATTTGAGTGTTTTAATTAGCAGAAGAAAATGCTGCAAATTGTCGTGGCATTTTGTATGGGGGGTGGGGAGAATTACATGCCATTCCAGTTTAATGGTCTTTAAAATCCTAAAGAAACTCTTTTGAAACATTTTTGTTTTTTTTTTTTTGGTTTGTCTGGCAAATTCTCAACATTTTCCCGACTTTGTTAATGCATTTTCCTTTTTGGCATTGGCAAAAGGAAATAAATCAAGAAAAAAAATGGTAGAAAAATGCTGGCAAAAAGAGAGAAGAAAGAGAGAGAGAGAGAGCAGTGCCTGTGCCCGTGCCCGTGCCCTCTGCCAAATAAATCATTTTTGGATTTTTGTGATTATTAAATAAAATATATATGCAAAATATTTAGAACCGTTTTAATGTTATCAACAGCTGCTTGGAGGGAGCATGGCACGTATTCATATTCATACTGTGTTCCCATTTTTTATTATTTAAAATTATCTTTTTGCCACAAGCTTATACGTGACATTCTTGGCTAAAACTTAAAAGCAACAGCTGCAAAGTCGATTTGGAACTATTAAACCAAAGAGCGGGCGAACGGAACACACTGCAAAAGAAACATAAAATTAATTTCATAATATCTAAGAATTCTATTCAGCCAAATGACATGTTCAATAAAAGTTTACACAACAAAATTCGAGCACTTAAAACAGTCCAGGGGGGGACAGGAAAATCTTAAACACAAATGTATCTCTTTTCTGAATGATTTAATCATCAAAGAACAAACAGACCGTACTGCCAGATGCGTTTTTTAATGCTCCCTTTGTCTCCTAGATCATATTTAATCTAACCGAAATTAAAAGCCATTCCTCCCCACCCGCAATTTCAAGCAGAAAATGTTTGTGCCATTAAACATTATTTTTTGTGTGTCAAATAATTTGAACCTGACCTTCATGATGATTTCACAGCCACTCATTTGTAGAGTTAGCTTGTAAAATGGTCTATTAAATATACATTAAAAAATACATACATAAGTACATATACTCGTACATATACGGCACGATCATGCCGTGCTTGAGTGCGGGGGCTGGTTTAAAAGTTTGCCAAAAAAAAGCAGAGAGAGGCAAGGCAACTGCGAATGAATGCTATGAACAACCAAATACAAAAAGAGTGACTAATTGTTTGTGTTTGGTCTAATGATTGATGGCAGTGCCTCTCTTTTTTCTCTGTTGATTAAGCGTACTTAATGTATGAATTCTATGAAAAATTGCAAACATTTTGAGCTATTTTCAGTGGGTTTTATTAGCTAAGATTAGGCTGTGTTTATTACACAAGACTGATAAAGAACACAGACGTATAACGAAGTTCTTTGGAATCCAATCCAATCAAAATTGCAATACCGAATGAATAAAACAAACATCGCTTTCGATCAATGTTAATTCTAGGAGCAACACTCTTTTGGGTGCAATGTGTTATGGGATGCATAAGCAGATCACGTTCCGATTGGGGTATTTGGTATTGTGCCTCGACTTGACAGGTTTTTCGACTGCTTTTGGTATTGTATCTGTCCGATTCTGTGCGAACATGTCAAGGTATCGCATCCTCATTATACACACACACACAACCACAACCCATAAATCATAATTGTATGAATCTGAAATTTGTGTTGTCAGTCTTTTGGCAGCAGCGTCATAATTTATAATCAATTTGCCTTTCAAAAATATAAAACTAACTCTCTTGTCGCCGCCGTTGCAAAACATACAAATACATACATGAATACATACACATATTAACTTGTACATATATTTATTAATTTCGTTTACATTTCATTTGGTTTCTCTACATAATAATTCTTTATAGTTTGCTGTTTGCTGTGTGTGTTTTTTTCCTTGCTGCTGTGCTGCTGTGCTGCTGCTGCTGTCTTTATAGACATTTCAATGAATAATGTTTTCGTTTGTTGGCGAATTTATTTTGCTGTTTTCAGTTGTTGTTTTGTGTTTTGTATTTCTTGCTATATTTCTTGGCTGTTTAAATTTTCGTTGAAGTGTTCATTTTGTTGTCACGTTGTTTCTATGCGCCTTGCCGAAGTGATTTAGTGCGTTCATATGCCAACAAAATCTTCCGGTTATACTTTAGGATGGGGGCAAAAACCACAAAACACACACGAAAACGATGGCAGAAAGAGAGAAGATTGTTGGGTCACAACAGAACGGGGGTTATTGGACACTCTACAGCGTAAAAGAGTTGAGAATTCTGCTGAATAAAGATGATATTTGAGAGATCGCAGGTTAAATAATTATTGGGTTTTATTATTTATCGAAAATCCAACAGGAAAGAAAGGAATCTTCTGTGTTCTTATTGTTTTTGTAAACCTTAAAGCTGTTTTATTTCCACCATATATTGTATCCCTATTTAGTACTTAAAAATAACTCAAACTTGATGGACCCCCTTGTGCCTGACTTCATCTCCCATCTAATACCAACAATGACCCACACAGACCCCCTTCATTTGCCCTTTTTTTGCGTGTGTCGTGCCTCACTGTTACCATGAAACATTCAGCACAGTGCCTGCCAAAATTAGCCAACGCCAGCCATAAATTAAATGAATCCAGCAACAAATCGAATGAATATAAAACAGAAACAACAAATAAAATCCCAAGTGTTGTTTTTTTATATTCATTTCTTTTCTTGAAATATTTGTTTGTGAAATGTCTTTATAGTGAGTCGAGTGTTATCTGATTGAACAATTAATTAGTATGGACTTGCTTTCCTCTCTTCCCGTTGTGCTCTGCCCATAGTCATTCGTCTCCTTAGTCACATTTTGCAATGGCCTTTGGATTTTTGCATAGATAAGGATCTTAAGCCTTAAACTTGAATTTAATTCGGAATTATTCAACATAAAATTGTGAACATTTTTTACGACAAACCGTTTGGCGGGGTGCGATGATGCAGACAGCAGGCACTATATCATCAACGGCAAGGGAAATTTTCCAGACACGTGTCTCTAAACTAGAAACTAAGAATATAAAATTTAAAATAAAATTTGAAAATCGAAAAAAAAAAAAACTGGAAACATTAAGTCATCGATGCCGGCCGTAGTCTCCTCGCTGGTTCTGCTGGTGTTATGCTGCTAAGTGGTCCAGCAACTTGTCAATTTGAAATCAAATTCAATGAAATCAAATTAAATACTCAACAGAAATGCTAATGAGAGTGGGAACAGAGTGAGATCTGTAGGGAAAATTGTAGGGCAAGGCAGCTGCCACATGAGAAAATATAATGAGGCACCCAACAAAAAAACAACAGAAAAACAAGCGCTGGAGGAAAGAATAAACAACATACATGGTAGTAGGCGCAAAAATACAACAACAACAAACCTCTAGAAAAAAAGACCAAAATTTTCGTTAGGTGTGGCATTTCAAATGGTTCGACGCCTCTCAAAAGTGTTTGCCGCTTGGCTGACTCGGGCTTTGGAGTCACCATCTCAGTCCCCAGTCCCCAGTCCCCAGTCCCCACACTCCGTCTCAGACTTTAGCTTAAGGAAAGAGTTGGATTATGAACGACTGAAATATGCAAATTTATCTACAAGTCTCCTCCACATATGAGGCCCCTCGCTTTATAGAAATTTATACAGCATGTTTACTCATATATAAGCCATAAATATATATTCTGAGTTTTTGTTGTTGCTGTTGCTGGATTTGCATAAAAAGGGTTGAGTAGCTGAAGATTAACTGGCAAACGACAACAACTGCAGAGACACAGAGCAGAGGCATTGGTGGGTTGCTTGGCGGAGAGCTGTGGGAAGAGTGTGGCTGTGTGTTGGCCTCTGCCTTGGTAGAATGCGGGGTGTCGCCATTAACTTATCTCCAAAAAAGAAAACACAACAAAAGCAAATCACCAAACGAAAGTATTAATTATTAATGAAAGAATTAATTATACAAAAGAAACAAAAAACAATCGGCGTTAAGAACTGTAAATCTGTTTCTGAATGTATTTGGAAATTTGAGTATTTAAAATAAATGCTATAACTAATTATAAGACAAGTTTGAATGCCATTGAGATTAAACGATCAAGGGATTAGGGAAAACGACAAAGTATTTTGTCGTCGAGGCTATTAATAATACATTTTAAACGGTTTCTTTGAATGATATTGTTATGGGCTTAAAGCTCGAAAGCCAGGTGTTGTCGTGCTTCATTGTGGATAAAACAGTTAACCGATTGCAGTCATGTTTTGTATTTTTAATAATTCTGCATTTAATTAAAACTAGAGCAAAAGTGAGAGAAAGTATTCAACTTAAAAGAACGAAACAACCTCAGGGAACCTACCAAAAAGACCATTTACCATACATAAATTGTGTCTCCATGGACGACAGTTTCCTTTCGTTGCCCAGCTTCAGTTTCTCATTAAAATTCACCTCTATCCACGCTTAATGGAAAACTTAAAGCTTCGTGGCGCATAAAGTCGTCCGATATCTTGAGCCACATTTTAGCTCTCAGCGCAAAGTAATTAAAGATAAAAAAGTGCCCGTGGAATCGTAATTTATTCAAATGCCATTATGGTTATTACTTTATAGATTGCAGATTATGGTCGATCGTTTATTTATCTGAATGCCAGGTGACAGTGCGGTGCATAAATTCTTTGCACAA
This sequence comes from Drosophila guanche, assembly GCF_900245975.1. NCBI lineage: Eukaryota > Metazoa > Arthropoda > Insecta > Diptera > Drosophilidae > Drosophila > Drosophila guanche. The sequence goes on along the minus strand of NW_022995744.1, from coordinate 6,371,788 downwards.
ATCTAACGCTTGGGGAATGCTGCACACAGGGAGAACTCTGCCATTCGATGAGTGGCTCTCTAGACACCTGTTGCCCTGCTGCCGATGCAGATATTTACTTCCTGGTTTGCTCTGTCGGCGGGTTCATTGGCATTTAAGCATTCGAGGAGTCACATGTGGCTCACGTCCTGCCAGTTCCTGCCAGCCTTGTCTCTGTCGTCATCTGTGTGCGGCTCCTCTGTGTGCTGTGCTCCTCTTCTCTCATTTGCCAGAGACAAAAGACGTTTGAGGTTGATGACACCAGCACCAGCACCAGCACAGAGGCCCATAGAGGTTGGACGTTTTACAGTTGCTTGAACTAGTTCTCTCTCTATCTCTCTCTCTCTCTCTCTCTCTCTCTCTCTGTCTTTTTGTTAACCCGCTGCGGCACGTGGCCAGAACCTAAAAGCCTGCTGAAAAAAGGGGCGCAACTGTATAGACATTGTGCCTGGGCAGCTGGCCAGGTCTCCTCGTTTGGCAAATCATAAAAATATTTATGTAAATGAATCATTTAAACGCAATGGGATGGACATGGATGGTGCTTTGGCGTTGGCTTTTCGCTTTTGGCTCTTTGCTTCGGCTGCTGCCCGAGCCTCTTCTGCTGCTTGGGAATGCTCAACACGCGCTCTACGCTTTGCCAAATGGCCAAAAAATAAGCAACAACAATAACAACAACACACTCTACACTACAAAATACAAATTATGGCTCATGGGATTTGCATAAATTGTGGCCGCTGCCGCCGCCCCATACATAGATCGGGGCAGTGTTTTTATTTTCTTGCCTGTCTGTCTGCCTATTTGGCTGCCAATCCATCGGATAGGTTCGATTGGATCGGATCGTACGCTTATATGGGGTACGTCTCTCTGGCTCTGGCTCTGGCTCTGGCTCTGTAGCTGTCTCTGATAAGCTCTCCTTTTGGCCATGCCAAACATGGCCAGCACACACACTCGCATTCCAGTCTCATATTTATGTCAAAATCCATCAAAGCTTATGTCCAACCGTTAGGCCTGCGTATCTATCGTTGAAAATCGGCTTTGCGTTTTGGGGTTTTGTGGCTTTAGAGGGTACAACCAAACAATGCCACGCAAATCCGACAGTGAAATAATGTTGCAGACACCAAGACGATAACTCAAAGAAAAGAAACAAGAACAGATAGATACACAGCTGCTGGATACAATGTTTCCTAAGCTGAACTCAAAAATTAATACATTTTCAAATGAATAACAAATGATTTAAATGATTTGTTTAGAGTGTCGTTCCACTCTCGCATATGTGTGGGGGCTCAAAAACTAGTTTCTAGATCGTGTGGCAACAGCATTTCCTGCTGCTTGTTCTGCTGCCTGCCTGCCTGCCTGCCTGTAACGATCTTCGATGTGAGTCAACTTCCGACGTGACAAGAGTCAGGGGCCCCCAAGCAGGCAGCAGCAGGCAGCAGCAGGCAGCAGCAGCGGTATACACCCTATCACTAACTTAATCGATTTCAAAATTGTTTCTTGTAGATAATTTTACAGGTTGACGTCAGCGTTAATTGTACAACAAATCTATGGCACGACTCTCCGGCTCTCTCCCTCTCTCGCTCTTTCTGAATCACTGAAATACACGTGGCTGATTTAATGGATTTGTGTGTCTATCCGTCTATCTATATGTGGTATATGACCATAAATGAGTGCTAAACCTTATACCCAGGGAATGGGCTAACCTTTAGGTCTCCATCTCTCTCCAGCCTTGACCGTCGCCAAGTGCTGACAGTCGCCGAGAGACAACCCTCCCTCTGGATAATTAGCATATTTTGCACCGATATGGGTCAGCCTTAGCTGTGCCTTACTGTGCTTCTCTGCCACTCAGAAAAAAACTGGGTTGGGTTGGGCTGGGTACGAGTCCGAGTGGTTCTCATTCTAGGGCTGGGCCCCCCCTTGTGGAAGGGGATTAACATTAGTACATACAGCACAAAATACTAAAATGAAATGGCTCTGGGGTAAGGGAATGAATGATACATACAATATCAAATGAGATCATCTCACAGGGGGACTTCATTTTAAACAGAACTTGGAACTGCACTTTTATAAGCGAGAAATGTTGTAGATTGATTTGAAGTTGCTTAAAATATTGTAGATATTTTTAAAGTTGCTTTTAATTATTTATTTTCACCTCTTTGAACACAATTCTTCTCTAGGAAACCAGATGTTTGAAGTAACTTCACAGTGGGACCTTTAGGAGGATATATTTCTTTAGGAATCTACGAAATTATCTTGTAAAGAACAATCTTTGAGCATATAAAATTCTGCCAAATTTTTGTTAGAAGATCAATTTTTCAATGGCATCTTTGGCTTCTTAACGATAGGTACATATTTCGAATATTTTCGAAACAATTCTAACCATAAATTTTCTTTTGTAGAAATTTGTAGCAGCCGCTTCAGGCTCTATCCCCACTGTATCCCTCCCATTCCCCACCTTGGAGATACGACTGGAACCTACAGTTTTGTTTGCATTTGTCCGCCGCAGTCGAGCATTCGCTATCGACAATCGTCGTAGCCAGTGTCCGAGTGTCTGCGCCCCCCCAATTCCTCCTCTGCTCTGTTCCTCTGTCATCGTCAACGGCTTAGTCAGCAGTTTGGAGTCGTGTCAATGCGATTGGCATTTAACGAGCTTCATAGCTTATAGGGTTAACATTTTGGCATAAGTACATTTAGTACACACCCAGTTTCCAACTGTTTTCCGTACACTTTTCCATCTACTATTAATGCGCTCTATGTGTGAGTGTGTGTGTGTGTGTGTGCGCCACATAGCCAAGTGTATCTGTGTCGCCCATCTCTCGGGCTGTGCTGTGCTGGCTATCCCCTGGCTATCGTATCTCTCACTATTGTGAGGTACTTGTCATTTAGTTTACTATTTACTGTCACGCTTTTGAGTGCCTCTCCGCCCCCCCTCTCTCACGACGTGGGGTACTGAATACTGGAGACTGTTTTTGGGGCTTGGCTAACATGGGAAGGGCTCCTCCATTGGGAGGGACATTTATATGAGGGAGAAAAGATAGAGAGAGAGAGAGAGAGAGGTCTGAGTGTGTGTGTTTGGGGAACTCAATGAATAAATTAAGGTTTTTGTTCGAGGAAAAGTTATACATCAACTGATTCCATTTTCTACATAATTAAAAGTAAACAAAACAATTTTTGTTGTAGTAAAGTGGTATTTTTATTATTTACTATAAAGATTGTTTTATTTTTAGCGAATTTTAAATTTATTTTAACAGAGTTATACATAAATAAACTTTGTGTTTCTGTTGTATTAAAAATATTCCATAAATATTATATATTTCCATTCATATAAATTACACTTCAAATTGATGTTTCAACAATGGCAACAATTTAAGCAAATGCTCCAAACATTTCCAGAAAGAAATTATGTGCTTGCTTGCACAAATAAATATAAATTTTGTGTGTTTTAGGGAAATGAAAAATATATTAATAAACACATAGAAATTACGTTTTTGTAGTTCAAATATGGTCTTAAATGAACAGAGTATTTTCGTGTCTCTAAATAATCAAAAATCTAGACAATATTTCAATGTTTTTCACTCGCAGATGTTTGATGAAAGTTTTCAACATAAATACATAAATTAATCATTTAATGAAATTCATCAATTTTTGCTGTCTACAAAGTTGGAAGTCGGAAGTGTTTCCTATTTCACAATCTTTGAAATAATTTCCATGTATTATTGCTATATAATTTGGGATTTCTTTAGAGGCTTTCTCCATGTGCTAGTTTTCTTGCTCTTATTTTCTTTGTTTTTCTTAGCTCTGCTCCACTCTGCCCTGCCTTTTTCCATCTATCTTGTGAATTTTTCTCTTACCAAATCCCAAACATTATTATTTCGTGGTAGCAATTGGCCAAAGCGTATATGGTGGGGCCCTCACATTTTGTGTCCATTGTTTGTCAAACATCAGGCGGCTGTCGTACCGCCTACTCTTCTCCGCCTTCTGCTCCTCGTGGCCTGGGATGGGAGTCTGCTGTGTGCTGGCGACAAAAACAGCGCGTCAAAAGCAAACATTTTGCGGTACAAAGCGGCACAGTTTTGATTTATGAGCTGAAATTAAATTAACTGCTGCAACAGCAGAGGCAGTCGTGGAACCGAAAGGAATTTAAAGAGCAACAAAATAATGCAATGTCCGAGACCAGCCCCCATGTTGCATGTGCCTGAATTCTGGACCCGATCTGGTTTTTGCCATTGACTGCGGGCTGCTGCGAAAATTGCAAGGCAGCATTCAAGCACATTTTCACTGCCAAAAGGAAACCCTGCACTCCACTCCACTGCACTGCCCTCTGCCTGCTCCATTTCATCCCATTCCATTCCCCATTTCGCACGATAAAGTAAATATATATTTAATTTTTTGTTCCCTCTTCTGACGCCGCTGCTGCTGCTGCTGCTGATAAAATTATCATTGTGGCGCGATGTGCGGTGTGTGTGTTGTGTGGCTGTCAGGCGTTATTATTTTTTATATTCTCGCCCTCCGCTTATCGGCCATAGCAAAGAAATAAAAAATTGTATGCACTTCTCCTACTATCAGAGGCGACCACAATAACAGCAACCCAGAGAGAGAGAGGCACAGAGACAGATACAGAGAGAGGGCTGGTGCTGTGAGAGCAGCGCGGAATCGGTTTTGGTTTCGGTTTCGGTTCCACACAGTTTGGCATTTTCTGCAATGGCAGAACCGAGTGTATTGTATCTATATGGGTCTCCATATCTACTCCTCGCTGCAGATATCTCATGTCCAGAGTGCGTGCACTGCACCCTGCAACAATTGGTGGGGGGAGGAGGAGGAAGGTCTGCTCTGGCCTGGCTGCTGGCTGCTGCCTGTCCATGATGATGATTATAGAGGAGGTACACAAGTAGGTTGTGCATCGGGAAGTTGTTTTCGGGCTTTCGTTTCGTTTTGTCTGTTGGAATGTCAGATTGTTTCGCGAAAAAGCACACACAAAGTTGAAGGTCTACACGAACGATTGTGGCAGAATACTTTAATAAGAATACGCTGTGAAAAGCAGAGTTTTCCCTTGGCTATCTGTAATATTGGAACCAAAAGCGTTCTAATGTGATGGGTAATCAGAATCTAGAATTATTCTACAGGTACAGACAATATAGATACTAGTTTCTCCATTAGAAATAACTCTAATAATAGTACAATTTTCGTTTCAGAAAGATGACATATTTTTGTAAGTATTTACAAAAACTATTTTTCTGCTTGTTCAATTGAGCAAGACATCAAAGGGAAAGACTATTCCACTTTATAGCTGGACATTTCTTGTGCTTTTTATACAGCAAATATGTACATCAGATAAATCACTTAGCTAACGATTATCCCAATAGAGCAGCCAGTCTCTCTCTAGCAACCAACTAACTTCTCCAATTAAAACATCAACCAATCAAACGGCCAACACAATTGCCATTTGCCATTCGACAGAGCAATTACCAGAGCGTTCGTACGTTCGTCCAAGGGTTAGGGTTTCAGCTTTCAGATACAGATGGAAAACTGTGTGGAACGATAGAACGAGCGCTATCTGCACTTGTGGCAATTAATTGAAATTGATGTTTTAGTTAAGATTAGCGTTTAACATTCGTTAATTTATGACAAATACTCCTCAAGTGGCTTCGGCCCCTCACAGTCATTCTGAGAACCATTCCGCTGGAGACTTGCTGGTTTTCCCATATCTTATCGGGTAATGTATCTGTATCTGATGCTTGGCTTTTTTGGTCTTTTTTTTTGTATTTTTCAAAGGGTATTTCTCTTGGAAAAGTTGAACACGATAGCTACAAAGTTCTTGTTCGATTGCTGAGGCACGTAATTTCGGAATAAAGCAAACAAACAAACAAATATACAAACGTTGGCTGGCTACCGTTTCGACGAGCGTTTCTGGCGCGTTTTTGGTCGCTCGAAATCGTTTGATGCGTTTCCTGCGCGTCTTGTACGCGTTTTAACCCGCACTTAATGTCTTTACTTCTGCGTTCTAACGTTTTTAACGTTTCTAAACATATTTAATCTTTTTTCAGTTATTTTAACATTTATTTCATTCCTTTTTGTATATTTCTTTCACTTTAGTCAATTTTTGAATGCATACCGCGTTGTTTTATGCAGGCGTTTCAAAACGCCTTTCAGTTGGTTTTCTTTGCTTTTTTGTGTTTGGTTTTCGTTGTTTTTTGGTCTTCCAAGAGCACGGTATGAAGTTCCTACGAGTTTAATATGAACGTAGGAACTCTATACCTCGCTGATGGCAAAAACCAGGTAAAAAATACACAGAGCTTCCTCTGCCCTTGTCGCCTGTCCGCCCCAAAAGGGGCAGCAGAGCGAGCACACAAAACTTGAAACGCGGCAGAAACAGCAGAAAAAAACCACGCCACATACCAGCTTCAAAAATTCCAACTCTTTTTTTTCGATTTGTTGTTTTTGGGGAAACTTCTGGGCAGCAGCGGGCACTGGTGCGGAATTCTAGCTGCGGGGAGAACCTCTCTAGATGATGCTGATGATGATCGTTTTCGTGGCTGTCGCCGTCTGCTGCCTTGTCAGCATTTTCTCTACGGTTTTTTTCTTTTTTTTGTAATTATTTTTTCGCGCGATTTGTATGCGTCGTTTCATTAAATTGAAAATAATTTTTTAATGAATATTCATCAGTTTTCGAAAACATTTTAACATGCAGAAAATGTGAAATTTCAATGGAAATTATTTATTTGTTCTTATTGGAGGATTTTTCTGGTTTTTTTGTGTGGCAGATTTCCTAGATTTTGGTTTTCCAGAGCGTTTCATTTCTCATTTCAATATTTTCCAATATTCGAAACTGATTTTAATATTATTTGTACCGTTTTACTGCGTGTCAAAAATATATTTGAGATTTTCCGTAATTTTCAATTCATTTAAGTTTTCAATTTTCGTTCGTTTTCGTTTGATTTTTTTAACACGAAAATTGTGTTTGATTTAGCACAGGAAGGCGCAAATTTTTGAACAATTTGCCATTTACGAAATGTTTTTGTTGAAGTCACGCGAAGAGTCGTTCGGTCGCTGGGTCGTGTCGGTCGTAGCACACGGAGCGTTTAATAACGCTAGAAGCGGCGCGATGGAGCTCGGGAAACGAACTGAAAAAAACGCAACGAAGTCGCGCAGAAATTAACTCGAAAACGAGGCGGCAGCGCTACAAGTGCAGCGCACACACACACGACGCACACATATAGACTCTCTCCCGATCTAGTAATTCCAGTTAAACAACAACTGCAACGGCAAACGGCAACGCTGCTGCTGTGCTGCTGCCGCCGAGCCGCCTCAGCGCACGATTTACCACACAAAACACTAGGAGGGGATGTTGGAATACTCTGACATATTGGATATATCGAATATTCATTTTAAATATTTTTTTTCATAATATATTTTTATAGGCGAGCTATTCAAACGGGACACACGAATTTTGTGTTGTTTCCTTTGCCGCGGCCGAATCATGTTTGTTTCATTCACGTCCACGAGGAGTTTATTCATTCTTCATTCGCGTTTCATTCGCTGCTGCTGCCGCTGCTGCTGTCGCTGCTGCTGTCGGTGCTGTCTCTGCCGTGGTGTGCTTCGTTTTGGTGGTGGGTTTTGTTTTTGTAGCTGTGTCGCCGACTGCTGCTGCTGCCGCTGCTTCGTTCGCTGACGCTGCTTCTGCCATGGTGTGCTGCGTTTGGTGGTGGGTTTCGCTTTTGTAGCTTTGTCGCCCTGCCGCCAGCAGAGCGGTGAAAGCTGTTTCTGCCGCGCTGCTGACGCTGCCGCCTCTGCTGCTGCTCATGCACTCTGCGTGGGCGCCGTCGTCGGCGTCGCCGCTGCTGCCGCATTGCCAACTCAATTAATATCACAAACAAAAAAGTGGCTTTTAATTAATGAAACAATTAAAAAGTTGACCAAAAAAAAACGAACCATTTCAAGGCCAACGGCAGTCGCCACAAAAACAACAACAGAAACAGCGCTGCTCCACGTCGGAGCAGCGGAGTTCGATGATCTGTTTACAGCGTGGATGAAAGTATCTTTCAGATATTTATCTAGTATAGCCAGCTTCTGTTTTTTACTTATCCTGTTTTTTTTTGATTTTTCTGTGTATTTACCGTAAGGCGATGGCTTGAAGGCCGTCTTTTGAAGAAAAGGAAGCAATGCGAGAAGCAAAATAATATTCAGGGAACAACGAATAGGAAAAGGAAGCAACAGCAATCAGAGAGATGGAGAGAAGAAACAGCGATCAGAAACAGGGCGAGAAGAATCCGAAAGGGTTCCCAAGAAGGGCAAAATAACGATTGAAAAAGGCAAAGACAAGAAAAAGTCCAAAGACTAAAAAAAGTATCAAAGAGGAGAAACCAAAAACTCAGGAGAACGAATGGAATAGAGCCACAGAAGCAGCATCAGAAGAGAGAGAGAGAGAGAGGGGATAGAAAAGACGAATGAATGTCAAAAAAGCTGAAGAGAACAAAGAAGGAAATGCAACTGAAAGCAGAAATGTGCAAAGATTCAGAAAACTCAAATGAGAAAATAAGTTCGTCTGAAGCAATAAATCTCCTCCCAAATAATATGACGAAATACTCTGCAGATAGAACAATCTATAACTATAAATCACTCGAAGTAAGTTTTGCAGCAGTTGTGTTTCCCCCTTCCAGACTTGTATTCGTTTCATTCCGCACAGATCGTCACTCTTCGTATTCCTATTCGTTATTCGTCATCATTTTCGCCCCAATGTCCATTTCTGATTAGAGCTTTGGCGCGACCAACAACCTCCACATATTTGACGCGCTGCTTTTGTTGTTGCTGTTGTTGGTATTGTTTTTTTTTATAGCTTGTCGTGCGATTAGCACCTGAAAACGCGCAGCGATTGCCGCCTGGTCTGCCCTCTTTCGTTGGCTATTTGTGGCACGTGTCTGCTGCAGTCCAGTGCAGGGTCAAAAATCTACCCAAAAGTGGAATTAATTGATACTCTTCAAGGGGGTATATGCGACTTTTGGATAGCATACAAAATAAGCGAAAAATGTAATATAATTCTTCAAGTTCTTCACAAATTGCAGTCAAACTCTAAACCCAACCATTTTGGATCAGAATCCAACCTTTACTTGAACGCTAGAGCATCCACGAGTAGCTTTGCGACACCTGATCGATCGCCAACCCTTTTTTTTCTTTCTCTACCAACTTGTTTATGCATCGCATTGTTCATAAATAATCACAAAGTGCAATCGAATATCAAATTTGTGTTTATTTTGGGGCCATACGAAAGGCTCTTGACTCTGGGACTGGGACTGGGACTGGCACTGGGGCTGGGGCTTTGTGTTGCTTTCCGCTTGGAAAAAAGGCATCGTAAAACGTTAATAATAACAAAAGGCAGCAACAAAAGCGTGTGACAGGGATGGCAACAACCTGTTTCCAAGCAGCTTCTGCTTCTGCTTTTGTTAATGTTTTTTTCACTCTTCTCTGATTTTCGCTTGGCTGAGTTGCCATTTGATTTCGGTGCGTTTTTTGAAGGTCAACTTTTGGTTTATTTATTTTAATTTTTTTTGTGTGCGCTTCCTCCCCACACACCGTTCGAAACGCTCTGCCAGTGTGTGTGGGGTTTAATGAGCCATTTGCATGGAATGAAGAGGGTTTAACGGTTTAAGCCCAGAAATATCTGCATACAAAAAATGTGTACCCATCAGCCCATGCGCTCGAAGCGGATCGGATGGCTCTCCAAAAGTACAAAAACATGTCCAACAAATGCCGCTACAAGCAACAGAACAGGAAAATATTGAAACATGGAATGGGCAGGGCTGAGGGAATAATAAATAAAATAAAAAACGACTATTGGAATGCCTATTAATGTGAGTTTTTGGTGGAAAATTAAGCGATTGGGGCTCTGCAGTGCAGGAACTATTTTGTATGAATTTTATAGATGTATCTTAACTGAATTTAGTCAAGTGTTATTGCTCCTAGAGGCATACACCCCTTTGCCATAAGTACAGGGTATGTGCTGAGTAACAAAAAAGATGTACAACATGCAAGAAAATTCATAAGAAAAATGTGTCAAAGACAAAGACGAAGACAAATGCGTCATGTCCCAATGTCCGAGTGGCGCGCGGGTACATGAGCAACGATTAGCGGCAACAACAGGCGATTTCTGCACAGTCATACATAGCGGTTTGATAGGCACGGCAGAGAAGATACATAGAAGAGACAGCACAAGAGCAGAAAGAGTGTGATAAGAGTGTGCGAGAGAGGAATGCGATGATGCAATCGGTATTTAATTAACAAGCAAAGTTCTTCTTTGGCCCTCCCGCCTTTTGTGGCAGGTTCTCTTGACCAGAAAGCCAACGACAGAGAGATGAACATAAATTTGAAATTTATGACTGCCACTTGAGAGCACACACACATGGGCCGGACTGTACGGGCCGTACACCTTGACAGGGCCCATAGATTTATGGAGAGGCCCCGACACATCAACAGCTCTTTTCATAATCAAAAACCAAAAAATAAAAAAAAAGAATTATAATTTTTCCCTTCGTTTCATTCAAATAAATCTTTTGGGGCCTACACACACACACGCCACGCCCTGTTTTTCGGGGCATAGGCATATATCTACTCTTTTATTTTGTCGAGGTTTATCCATGAATTTCAATGATATTTATGTCTATAAATCAGCTGAAACTTAAAAAGAAAGACAGAAAAAAATAAACCTAAAACCGAGCCCTGATTTGGCTACGGCGGAGTGCTCTCTGCCCATCTATCGTGTTCACAACTCAAATAAATACTCGCATATTCACACAACTCACACCTGGCACTCATATTCATATTCACACTTACCACGCATTCACCTTATCTGCGTTTTTTGGGGGGGCACTCACTCGCTGAGAGATGTGTGTCAGCAGCCAGGCAGAACTTTTTTTGGGGTGCCTCAAACAAACTTTTTGGCATAGTTCTTTTTCCCCGTCTAGTATTCGTTTTTTGTTTTTGGGGTTGCCGTCGCCACACGGTGACGCCTACAATCATGTGTGAGACGGCGGCGCTGCATGTGTGTGTGTGTGTGTGTGTGTGTGTGTGTTTGTTTGTGTGAAGGACAAACATGGCTGTCCTGGGCCAAGAAACCACCACAGGACACAGACATGTGGGAATATTGAAGAGAAAAGTTATGAACTACCCAGAAAACAGCAACACACAAAAGCGGAAAACGGAACAAGAACACAAAATTGTTACACACACACACACACACACACACACATATTAGTGGGTGGGAAAGAGCAAGGGTGACTCTTGCTTTCGCTCTTCTTTCCTGTTCTTTGTGGCGTATTTACTTATTGATTATTGCTTCCTACCCACCCATATAGGTGTAAAAGAGTGAGCAAGAAGTGTCAGAAGAGTGAGACAAAAATACGCAGAAAAATGCTTAGTTACAGTATGAAATTTAGCATAAAATTCGATTGAATTATAGTGGAAATTAAGCTCTTTTATATAGAGTTTCCTTCCACTTAATAGCGATTAAATTTCCCTGCAAATTCGAAGAAGAAACCTTAAAGCGAATGAAACTTCAAACCATGCCTGAGTGTTCCCAGGCTAAGGTGCTGCTACTTGCATAGTTTAGTCACTAAGGTAGCCACTAACTAAACTGACTGCTTAGTTGACGCATTTTTCTGGCCCTCCTACCGCTCTGCGGCAACTGTTTTGCCCACGGACATGCGTGGCTGCCTATCCACATTGCGTGCCTACTTAACATTCAGATGTTTTGTGCCTCTCGCAGAGGGAAATGTCTCATAAATATGATTTATACGTAGAGTATATAAGGCTGTAAATAACCTAATGTACACGTACATAGTATAACCCTCTAATTGCGTGTGTTTCGTGTAAATCCGATAGAGAAAGAGGTTTTTTGTTGTTGAGCTTATTAAAACGTTGGGAGAATCGTTGAAGCGATTCCGATTCCGCTTTGGAGAGGCCTTCAGTGACAGAGAGAGGGAGTGCTGGCTGGAGCTGAGGTGTCTCGAGCAGGCCGCCGCAGCCACTCGAAATGTTGGCCCCAAGTGCAGTATTAACAAAACTGCAAAGGCAACGTAAACACTTGCCACCAAAAATAAACGATCCACACGACCCCCCCCCCCCCCCCCCCCCCCCCCCCCCCACACACACACACACACACTCCACCAAATGGATTGTGGATCAATCGAGCACGTCAATCATATGCTGGACGCACGGACACAAGGCAGATTGAAAAATAAAATAAAATTTAAAATAAATTCATTTGTCAGTGGAAGAGCGAAAAAGGGGTTTGGTTTTGGCTTTGTCTTCGCTTCTTCTCTTCGCTTCTCTTCCTCTGCTGTGCTGTGTGTTTGCTTTGCAATTGAAAGTCAATTGAGCAGCGTTTTTTTTTTTGGAGGTATGGCTACAGCTTGGGGGGCTGCTGCTGCTGTTGCTTCCTTTGGCTGGGGTTCCGTTTCGTTCCTTCATGTAAATGCAAATTCACGCAGTGCTGCAGGCAACAGCTGCCCCCACCAGCCCTGCTGCTGCTGCTGCTGCTGCTGCATTTCCCTCTTTCCTTTTGTTGCTGTCATGCATTTTAGCAATTTGCAAATTTACAAGTTCTACGTATGAGCGAAAGGGAAAGACTGAGAGAGAGCGGGAGAGGGAGGGCAAGCGCGTGCATGTTTAATATCAAATTATGAAGCGGCTTTTACCCTCTTCCGGGGACGGGCCTTTTGCCTCATCTCAGCGCGATTTTGTGATTGTGTGGCTCACTCCTCTCCTCTCGGTGAAGTGCCTTGGCAACATTTGTATGCAAATTGCTTTTGGCGAGTGCATGTGCAACATGTTGCCTTTGACTGTCTGCCTTGTTGCCTGCTGCTCTGCCTGCTGCTCTGCCTGCTGCCTCCTCTGGCTGTGCCTCTGCTGCTGCTCTGTCTGTGCGGCTCTCTTGTCTGACTTTTTCCATTTGGTTTCGACTGCCTGCAAATAAAGAACGCATTGAGTTTTTATTAGTTTTTGATGATGCTCATAAAACGACGCGACGGCCAAACGATGATAAAAATCAGTTTGCTAAGTAAAGTGAGGCATTTAGAGGGAATCGTCGGGATGGGGCACTGCAGCAGCAAAAGAGGAAGAGTTGAATTGATTGTTCAAATGTAAGCGTTGCTAAAATGCAATAAAAATAAAGTGAGGCAACTGCTGAGCTGCCTGCCTGCTGCCTGCTGCCTGCTCCCTGCTCCCTGCTGCCTGCACCTCCACTGCCTTCGCCTTTGCCTTTGCCTTTTGCCTTTTGCCATTTGATGGCGTTGACAAGTGGCATGGGGAGGCTGTGTCGGGGGATTTTATTGGCTCTGGGGAGTTTATCTTTTGTGAGTCGATGAACCTGTAGCCTTGCGCAGCCAAATACCTGCCCGGGGCAGCCTATTTGATGTACTTCCTGGTTCAAGCCGGCAGTGACCCTCATAAAACTAAACCAAAAGTGCAGTCCCAAAGCCAACTGCAGAGTTAACTTTTGATTAGGCAGAAATCGTTGTAAAAATCCAGTTTCCCCACCATCCAGGAGCGACTGTGCTTCCCCTCCACCCAACTGCAGACCATCTACATAATGATAATGACTCTCGCGGACTAGCCCGGACTGGCCAGCCCTGCATGTCACACATCATAATAATTACGGGCTATTGATGATGGAACGTCCCTGCCGCTCTCTCCTTGAGCTGCAAAAGAAGAGAAGTCCAGTCTGGCTGCCTGTAAACAATTACGTTAATACGTTGCAGCCGTAAGAACTATAACATTTAATGGACTTTTAGCTAAATTAAACAAAACCAACAGCAACAAAAAAGGCCTGCAACGGGCAGGGCTAATCGCCTGGCCAGAGACGCGCCCCTCATCCGTCTGTATAATGACACAACGTTTCATTTATAAATAATTTCACAAAACACAAAACACACAAACGGACTGAGTTGTAGATACTGTATCTGCGACCCATCACCATCCCCATCCCCATGCCTGTCGCTGGCCCCGTACCTGGCCCACGTACTCGCAGTTTTGTTGTCGCGCTTGTTAATACATTTAGTTACATTTTTGGTATGTACTGGCTTTGACATGATTGTCGTCCGATCAGAAGGCGCTTATCGAGCCATGGGGATCGCTGCTAAAACGTTTTTAATTTTCCTATCGCGAGTGCGCCTTATCGTTGAATTATAGTGCTTGAAATCTACTTGAAAGGCAGCTAGAAAATGGGCATTGGACGAAGCTTGGGATACACTCAAAAGTTGTAGGAAATATAAGAAACTTAGCAAGCGGAAATCCCCTCTGAAAGGTGTATAGAAATCTCCACAAGTCACCGCCAGAGAGTGTATCGAAAACTCCATGATTTCCCCACCCGAAAGTGCACACAAATCTGCACACTTTACCACCCGAAAGTCTTTATAAATCTTGAGTATCTCTGGTGCAGATCTTCTTATCAAAATTGTGTGTTGAGTTAAGAGCAATTTTCCCACCAAATGGAAACCCGTTTGGCTCAGCTCTCAGCTTGTGTATCTGGCAGATACAATTTTCGCCAGTTTCTGCCGTCAATCATGTGTCAAATGGCGAAGCCATCAACAATATTGAATTTCTAGCCGCAGGAAAACTAATTAAATTACGGCCAACGAAGCGAATTTTCCACTGCCGCACTAAAAGTAGCTCTGCTAATTATGATGATCATCGTGTTAATGATGATGATGATGATGATGATGATGATGTAGTGTGTGCTCATAATGTATGTGCTTGTTGCAGTTGCAAGCTAATTTTAAACAAGTTGCACACTGTAATATATTTTAATTTATGCTCCGTTGCCAATACATTGGCTCTGAGAGGCTCTCTTGCGGCTCTTTGTGGCATGCTGCAAAATTGAGCGTAAATAAGCATTAATTTTGATTTAATGAATTAAATACACTAAGGGATGTGGTGGGGTGCATAGAGGAATGCCCCAGCCCCAACATTTTTCCACATATAAAGACATCAGCTTCGGTTGGACAGCGGTGGCTCCGCACTCTACCCCCTTTGGGTTTGGTGCAGTGCAAGAAATTTAAGTGGCTAACATTAAAAAACGAAACAGAATCTTTTTAGCACTCGAAATTAATATTTAAAGGTGAAAAGTAAAGTCTAGTTTTTGTTTCTTTTCATTGGATAAATTCCAAGATTTGTATAAAGAATTTTGCTAGAACTTCGAACTCAATTAATTCCACTTAAACTCGTAAACTTTGTACCCTCTATTTTCTTCAGTGTACTGACTCATCGCAACACTAAGTTTTTCTGTGTTTTTTGCTCGTTTTGCAGTTTTTTGTGTTGCCTTGGCACAATAAATAAATATGTAAGAGGTTTCCTTGGTCGATTATGCGCATAGTGCAAGTGTTTGCCACACACTCAAGCGCATAGCACGATGCATGTGTATATAAAGCTATGAATACATAGTTGTATAAGTATGTACATTGTGGCTAATGCATTAGAGAAATGCAACAGAAAGTTGTTTGTCATTCATAGAAAGTGGCAAATTGTGATTCCATTGAGAAACTGAGCGAATAAATGGGAGACAAAAATGTTAAGTTGGGAGCAGATATTAGAGATAATTACTAGGTGTTTGTAACAGATATAGAAAGGGATTAATTGTATAATAATTACTAAATGAAAAATGAAGTGTAAAATATGCAATGAAAACCCCCGAAAATATTGTGGAATTGTTATTTATTACAGCTAAAAGGCAGTTCATTGGCAGCAGCAAAAAGAGCCCAAAAGCAGTTGGTTTATCTATATAGAAAGCAGTGCATTAATTGACGTAGCAAGAGGTAGGTGTAAGCTCAAAGCAGTGCATTAATCATCAAAGCAGTGCACTTTCGGAGAAGCAGTAACAACAGTTGTTGGTATCTTATCTGCCGCTGCCGCTGCCGCTGCCTCCGCCTAAGCTCTTTGAGAGCAGCGCAGAGCTGTGTTCCTCCTTTGACGAATCACTAAAGCGGGTTAGACTTTCGAATGACATTAAGATTTGATAAGCACACAGAGCAAAAGCAAAGCAAATAACACTCTACACTCTGACTGAAAACTGACTGACTACCTACAGTCAAGTCAGCTCATTAAACCGAAAGAGAAAGAGAGGCAGCAGCAACATAATTGAATATGCAACCAAAAACTATGTACAATTAAATTAAGCCGAGCTTTGTTGTTAGGGCTGCTGCTGTTGCTGCTGCTGCCGCTGCTGCTGGTTGTGGGCTTATCGGGCCAGGCATCGCCTGTTGCCACTAGCTGCTGCCTGATGCCCGCTGCCTGGCTACTGGCTGGCTGCCTGTTGCACTTGCTGGTTGCTGGTTGCTGGTTGCAGGTATTTCCTGCCACAGGGAGATTTTGCATAAATAATTTTTGATAATCAAAGTTTGCGACGGGCACATAAATTTAATTAGCGGCATATGTTGCATTTAATTAAGCAGTAAGCATAGCACACGGTGAGTGGCAGGCAGCGCCAGAGAGTGCGTTGCTTCGGCGTCACTCTAACTTTTGTTTATGGCTGCATCTATCTGTGTAGCTATGCATGTGTGTGTGTGTGTGTGTTTGTTGGCTGTGTATTTGTGTGGCTTTAATTAAAATTCACACGATGTGAAATGCTCATTTGGTAGGCCAACTGCGTGCCTCGCTGCAACGCTGCAACGCTGCCTCCTCGCTGCCTCGTTTTGCCATTATTGCAACGCTCTCGTACGGCTACGTACTCGCATTTTGTATCTTTTCTTTCTCTCTTTTTTTGTGTATTTTGTTTTTTGTTGCTGCATTATTATTATAATTTTTTTTGTTGCTGTTGTTGCTGTTGTTGCGCGTTGCATTGGATTGCATAAGCAGCTGCAGCCTGTTGCTGTTGTTGCTGCTGCCGTTGTTGCTTTGCTTCTTTCTAATGCAAACGCATCGGAGGCGCTGCATATGTGGCATGCATAATTAGCAGGCCTCCACAGCATTTTCATTGGGAATTCTTTTTTTTCATTTTCATTTTTATTCATATTACCCCACAATAAATTTGTAATCAAAAGATACAAACGGATGCTCTCTCCCTCTCTCCGTTCATCGTTCTTCTGGCCGCTTTAATGAGCCATTAAGCTTTAGATTTCTGTGTTTAGATACGCCCCAATGTGGAAATGTGTGGCAGCTCTCGAGTATCCACAGCACATTTCCACGAATCGAATTAAGTTATTAGTTATGCCTCAGGCCGGGCAGAGAGGGAAAAGGAAATGGAAACGGAGAGAGAGAGAGAGAAAACTGTATGCCAGTGCATAGAATTTTTGGATTTCCACCCAGCGATTGCGGATGCATTCAAATGCTGGAAAGATACTGCGATTAGATCAAAGATACATTTTGTGTGAAATGATTTTCTTGTATGTTTTTGACATGGAAAGATAGCGAATGCCACGCAAAAGATACATTTATTAGTTGCAGCCAGCTAACAGATACATTAATCTGCTGCAGCCAGCTAAAAGATACTTTTATAATGTATCTGTATCTCAACACAAAATGAATTTGACTTAATTTAAATTTCTAAAACCCAAAAATGCACTACATAAAGGCAATTTGCCGCCTCCTGCCCTTGCTGACAGTTATTTCATTCAAAAACAATCAGTCTGGACAGCCACGCGAGAACTTTATTAAATATTTTTGCCACAATTTCGTTTATTTATTTAGTTCTAATTTTTGTACGTTTAAAAGTTAGTTTCTGTTTGTTTTTTCTGTTGCATGTGTAAAGATTTTGCGCTGCAGAATGATAATAAAATCATCAAACGACAAAACATGATTGGTATTACAAATAGCAGTTAGACGGAAAGTCAACAAACAAAGCGAAAAGTGAGAAGCGAGCGAGAACCCAGGCAGACGGTTAGACGGCAACTGACGTTGCCATATGTGACATTGTCTCTGTTGGTGTATCTGTGAGTGTGGAAAGTCATGCAAACTAACTGACAGACAGACTGGTTGACTGACTGACTGACTGGCTGATAGATAGACGGACAGAACCAGAGCAGAGGCAGAGATAGTGATAGCCAGAGAGAGAGAGAGAGAGAGAGAGAGAGAGAGGGGCACTTTCCACAGACAACCAGACAAACAAATAATAATAAAATAATAATTGTTTGTCAACATTTGTTTAGCATGTGGTTGTCGGACTGCTGGGAGAGGGTACGAAACGAGAGACGAGAGACGAGAGAGCGAGAGAACTAAACACACAAGGGGCATAATGGGAAAAAGGGGTGTGTAGTTGTTACAATTGACAATTGTCTACAATTTTGGCATGAAATGTCATATTGAAAAGATCCAAAAGAGTGGCGGGGGGGACAGTGGCATTGGCATAGTAGTAGTTCCCATTTAAACTGCGTTTTGTGGTTAGAGTAGAGAGGTAAATGCCATGGAATGGTGGGGGGGGGAGGCTCTTTTTGGGATCCGTCATGTTGGACATTTTTTTAGTTTGCAACTGGCAGTCAGCACGTCATTTGCTTATTCAATTTCATGACACGATGTCGTCACACATACACGCACACACGTACACCACACACATCATGCAACATACTCGATGTCTGTGTGTTGCGTGCCTCTCCAAACCTAAACCCAAACCCAAACCCAGAACGGTTGTAGTGTAATCATTCTTCAAGCTACAACCTACAACCCCCACAACGACTCCACACCAAAAACTCTGCGATAATTGATGATAAATGTTGTATAATTTGACAGTGGGAAAAGCGGGGAAAGTAACCCAAAGGAAAGGTAAGAAAACACGTAGTGCCAGGCCAGGCCAGGCCAGCAATTATCGCTTTAAAAGCATTTCCGACAAGAAAAAAAAAACACTAAAACACGTTGGAAAAAACAAATGACAGACACACAAAATAATATCCATAGTTTAAGGATCGATTCTGCATATTGGTAGCTATTTAAGGGACGTGGCTGGCTCGGCTTTGGGGTGCAATAATTATGGGAATAATATGCAGATGGGGGCTAGGCAGGCACTCCACAAAGACAGTGCGTTTCGGGGCTAAAGAAACATGAACAATAAGCTTATATTTTGTTGTCTAGTTAAATTGATACTAGATTAAGCTACCTTTCATGGCTATAAGGAGTGTACTTTTGGTTACATGTGCACTGGCATTCATATTCAATCAAAAAATCCATTTAAAATCCCAAAAAATATTCAATATTTTCTATAATTTCTTACTATACCCTCTGCTTAGCTGCCTTTAACTTTGCATTAGCCACTTGACAGCCACGAAACGCACTGTCTGTGAGCAAGGTTTGTTTAAACTTATGGCAATGGATGGGCTGGGCTGGCGCAGAAGGTCTATCTTCTATCAATGAGTTATTATTACAATTACGCATACGCGATGTTCCATTGATTCAATTTTGGCTTTTTGTTGCTTGTTCCTCGCTTTTCTACTCTTAATTGTTGTTGTATTGAAATTTAAAAATACACTTTGTGAGAGTGTGTGTGAGAGAGAGAGGGTGTCGATGAGTAATTGCCTCATAAAAATGATGTGGAAATTAATTTTTCAGTGTTTTATTTTCTATGCAACGTGCGTGCCCTGCCTGCCTCTCCTTCCACTGCATCGCTTTCCTCTGTATCTTTGACTCTTCCCTGTTCTCTTATGTTCTGTTTTGGATCTATTTTTGGCTTGGGGCCCACCGAAAATATTGAAATATGAATGCAAGCAGTCCGTGTCCACTGCATCTTTTCTCTTCTCTTAGCAGCATCATCAGGGGCATCGGATTCGGCATCGGCATCAGGCACTTGTCGTTGCCTTTCCACCTGCCAAAAAAAAAACGCTCGCTTGACACTTTTAGACCTGCTCTGCCCTGTGCCTGCCCCCCTGCCAACAGCAGCTCCACCGTATCCACCGCGCCGCTCTGCGCTGTTGATATTTTTGGATCTCTCGCTCTCTGCCTTCAAAGCCGTCCGCGTGTTATGTATTAAAATTAGTATGCAATATTTTTGTGTGTTTAAAATAAAACCAAGCAGTGGAGGCACTGTCGAAGGCTGATCAAAGTGTGGGATACCCTGCAGGATGAGAGTGCAGCTGTGGGGGAATCTTTTTTTGTGCATTTTTGTGAGTTTTTGGGAAGACTACATTTTTTCTTACAAATATCTCTGCAATAATGAAGGGATTTGTCTCCTAAGATCGAGTCTTTGAATCATTGTCTAAATGCTGATCGAAAGTACTTGAATTTTCTGCTCTGCCCTGCCAAAATCTGCAAAAAAATCAGCGGAGCCGACCCACAATAATCCCAGGGTATGAACAGAATGCATGAGCAGGAGAGAGAAATTTCATGTTGCGCTTTTGGCCCCTCACAAAATGGGCCCCCCCCCCTTTTACAGCACACCCACCCTTCACCCCGCCGCACATGTGTGTGCCTGTGTGTGTTTGCGTTTATTTTTGAAGTGTTGAAAATAAACCGTAAATAATCGCGTCGCTTGGTTGGTTGGACGAAGGCAGCTTTACAATCAATTCACTTGCACACACACACCACACCACACACATGCTCATCCGTATAAATATCTATATATATATATATAAGGGGAAATATACACGTTCATAAGTATCCAAAGTTTATATTTATAACAAGTTGCTTGCACCCGTCGCATCAGCATCAGCATCAGCAGCAGTGTCAGAATCAGCAGAAGCAAAAAGGCAAGGCAAGGCAACAAATTCAAAAATGATTGGTAATAAAAGTCCACCTTCCACATTCACTAGGGGGTGCTACCAGCCCCGACGCCCCCTCCCAGCATTATGCATCATAAAAATTTGAATATGAGAGATATGAATGAATAATAAGTATAAATATGCATAAGTTTTGGTTGTTGGCGCTTTAAGTGATCACAAAACAGACCATTTAAATGCCTCATCTGGTTCTGGTTGATGCGCGCCATCCCACCACGGGGGTGCCACTGCCATACATATGCTGACCATAAACGATGACTCCAGACGATTAAACCCAAACATGGGCTTTAAATTCGTGTAATTAGGCAGCCATTAAGTCGCCTAAGTGGATGCAAAACATTAATAATCGAAACAGTTTCGATGCACAGATGGCGAGAACGATGGTTGGCTAATGAGAGCTCGAGTAGGAGAATAGAAGACACCCAGCCGAGCAAAAGACCTGAAACTAGGGAAAGAGTGGAAGATTTTCTGCCATAAAAATGCTTAAACTACATTGAAAGTCTTCAGCTGGTGACCCCGACTGCGGAGGACATGCAAATTGGTGACCCCAAACCACATTAGAGAACTTTATTTTCAAAAGGAAAGTCCAAGGCTCCAGAACAATACGCAGCCTATCCCTGTTTGGGCATGGACACGCCTTTCTGCCTTCTGGAGTGTATGTAGCTAGTCCCCAGATATTATCCCACACGCGTATGATCCCCCAGTTTGCTTGGCCAGTTAGACAGTTGGCCAGTTTTTGGTTGGACCTTGGCTTTATATGTTTTTGTCGTCTTTTTTTTTTATGACAAATTGTCACGAGTGCATTGATGCAAAAAACTTAAATGAAGCGACATGCTGTTGAAATGTCTGAATACGCCCCTGGGCCGGGCAGTGCAGGGCTGGGCAGAGGACAACTATGCGCCATGGGGCACAGTTGCATGAGGGAACATTGCGTGCACTTGCAGATACTTGAGCAGTGTCTTTCTCTCTCTCTCTCTCTCTCTCTGTCTGTGTATCTGTATCTTTTGTACGAGAGTTTGTGCCTCTGTCTGCTGCTGGAAACTAATATGTTTTTTATTTTTTTTTGGGGACCTTTCTGTTCTGTTCTTAAGCCCGCATCAAGAGATAGAGGGGCTGCTGCTGCTGCTGCTGCTCCTCTCGGATTACCAAAAGCAATTGAAAACCGAGAGCTTCTGGCCTTGTGTTTCGGTTTATGAATTGTGTACCCCCAAAAAATTGAACTTGGGTTGTGTGTCCTTTTTTTTTTTTTGGGGATTTAACCGTTAGAATGGAGAGGAACTGTTTTGCTTTTGTCTGGCGTGGCATTTGTGGGTCTTCCTGGAACGGTAAGCAATACTCTCGTATGAGAGGGTTTCCAGGGAAAAGAGATACAGCGAGGTAGCGGGGTGGGGAAGGGTGTGTAATTAAATGTAGAACGAAAAACTAGAAGCAAACGAAGCAAACTCTTTGTTGCAAAATAATTCAATTAGCACTCTCTGGGCTTTTCGTTTCGTTTCGTTTCATAAATGTATTACTTGTATCTGTAATTTTCCTTCATTTTCCCAACCACCTCTGGCCCCTTTCTCCTCTTTTTTCTTGCTATATTTTTTTTTTAATTAATGTGCAGTTATCATGCAACGCGATTAACAGTCAAGTGTGGCAGGGAGAGGGGACAGGAGAGTGGAGAGAAGAGAGCTTGCAACTTGTTTGTTATTTGTAGTCCGAAAGCAAGTCTCTTGGCAAACGGCAGTCAACAGCCGCTGGCAGTGGGGGTTCCCCCTCTTCTTTCGGTCACTTGCCTGTCACTGACTCTGTTCTTGTTGTTGTTATCTGCCAGGAATGCTAATTATAAGATTAGCGCCGCTGCAGCGGCCCCATCTATACAGAGAAAATATTTCTGTATGTATTTTCCGTGTTATTGCCTAGAGTAGTGTATCTGTGTATCTTTGTATCTCCATCAGCGGCACTTGGGGTGATAGCGGACACGCACACGACAACGGACACACTTGACAACATTGTCATTGGGTGCGGAGTGTGGATTGGAGTGTGGTGTGGTGTGTGCCTGGCGTTGATGTGGATGGTGTTGCAGTAGATGCAAATTGTAGATTTTGTTTGCTGTAGTTGTGGATGGTGTTGTGGATGTTGATTTTTGGTTGAAGCTTTTTCTGGAGATTGTTTTACTCCTCGAACACATTGATTTTAGTTGAACAAGTTACTCGAATGAGCATGAAAATATTTGGCTATTTAAATACCTGTTTTTTGTACCATAATAATGCTAGAGCATCTAAGCTTAGTGTGGATTTTGTGATAAATATTTTAGTTATGCTCCGAATGGCTTGAATAATTATTTCCATAATATTCTTGATTTTTTTGCCTCATTGTTTGGCTTGCCTTTGTGTCTTTGATGTTTTTTACGACGGTATTTGCATTGCTTATATATTTTAAAGACTATTAGCAGCCTCCTTCATGCTTGTCATGTTTTCCTTTGCATTCTTTTAGCTTTTAAAGCTCCACTGATTAAATCATCAACCACACGTTCGTCATTTGTATTTATGGAGCTCTCGCCACATTTGCCACAAAGCAAAATGCAACTGCCTTAATGGCAAAAAGTAAATATTTTTCAGCATTTTCTTTAGATTTTTGTTATCAGCAGCGGCAGCGGCAGCATCGTGAGCATTGCTGGAGGACGACATCATCATCAGAAGCAGCTCCCAGCCTAAGCCGCAATATAAAACCTATGCGTCAGAGATACAGACACACACATGTTCTGAGGGGCACTACACTCTGTGGCTGCCGTATCTGTCGTGTGCATCTCTTGAACTATCAATTTAAATGTCAGTTTAATTTTTGTAGAATTTTTCATTTCGTGGACTTCGTGCATGAAACTATAAAAATGTTTTTCATTGTTTTTGTGGTGCCTGCGCTCTCTCTTTCTCCTTTCAGGAGCAGCATAGACGCTGCTGCCCCATAAGGTGTACGACATAAACTTATGCTCGTGTGTGTTGTGTTTGACTAAGGGCCTAAGGCTAGGGCTAGGGCCGATTCTGATTCTGATTCAACTTCAACTCTCCTTTCGACTCTTTTCTTTTTTTTATTGTGTGTGTTTCTGTTTTAGATTTGCTGTTGTGTTGTGGTGATTGGAGCTGGGGGCTGCCTTTCAACATTTGACAGCAGCTGTCAAAAAACGAAACATGAAAGCGTACCGACCTCAGGTCCAAAAGACTGTGCCACCAAGACCCTGAGCAAGCCCAAGACCCAAGACCAATCTGTAGTTCCCCCCGTCCAGTCCACGGCTTCAAAGTAAAAGTTGCAATATGTGTTTGCTTTTCAAGTAGTTTCTGTTTCTGTTGCCTTTTTTGGCCAAGTTATCAAAGTTGGCTTACCAGTAGCCGAAGCAGCAGCAGCACCAGCAGTCCCAGCACTTTGTTGCTGTTTGTTTTTGCCCTTTTCTGCAAATAAAGCGAAAGAGAAAACATTGAGCATAAGCTGGGGGAAAACTTTACTTTTGTATGTGCAAATGGAAATGGGAACTCTGCTTGCTAACATATCAATCAATCAGCTAAACGAGAGACAATATTTAGTTGCTTAAATAGTTTGTAACAAATGCCGAAAACGTGCTGGGCATTTCTCAGATATAAGAATTATAGTTTTGACTTTGTTTTTTTATTTTTACCCATTTTTTTCTTTATTTTTTTGGCACCATTTGACGGTAATGAAAATGGCATAAGCAAGAAGACAATTTGGCTGCTTGAATACTTTGTAACAAATGACCAAAACTTGTTAACCATTTTCCTGATGTAATAATTATAATTATTGATTTTTTTTTTTTTTTATTTTTACTGATTTTTTTGGCACCATTTTTCTGTAATGAAAATACATCGAACCATCAATCAGCAAGAATACACTTTAGCTGCTTAAATACTTTGTAACAAATACCCAAAAACTGTTTGCCATTTCCCAAATATAATAATTATAATTTTAACTTTGTTTGTATATTTTTCTTTATTTCTTTTAAATTTTTTTTTTTTAATTTGCTGCCACCGTTTTTGTTTTCGGGGCTTTCGTTGCGATAATTGGCTGTGATGGGCAATACAATGGCAGCGTATTAACTTGTTTACAATTAAAGTGTCATTAAGTCATTATCTATTGTGCGAAAACGAAGACACCCCCCGTGCCGCCGCAGAGTTTTTGCCAAATGTTTGACACGAGTTCGGGGTGCGGGGTGCGGGTTGCGGGATATCCTGTATCCTCTCTTCAAATGTGGCAAAAGTCAGATATGGGTGTGTGCGAAAAGCAACCCTCGGGTTGGGTTCCTTTGCTGCTGCATTTGTTGTTGCCAATTCAAATTGCCAATTATCGATGAATTTGCAGAAAACCCAAACAGACAGACTGAGAAGACAGAGGGGCGCGGTGCGGTGTGTCAGCTTAAGCGGCTCTCGGTTCTCCCTGCTCAATATTTTGCTAGTTCTTTGTATTGGCATTAGGGTGGGGTCCGCTCTTCCTTTTGTGTGCTTGTGTGCAACATTATGCAAATCAAATGTGCCACATATCATTGTCGATTGCAATATTATTGCTGCAATTCAGCGCGGAGCACTTTGGCCTGTCATTTTTGGGCTCTTTGAACACCTGGAAATCAATGCTTAAAAGGGAAATAAATTCGTTTTCCTTTTTTGGGAAAAACTTTCCCAGCAAAAAACAAGTTTCTTAGATTTTTTTTAACTGAAATCTGAGATTCCTGCAGCCAGCAGCTGCTGTCCCGAAGTTCGATACCCGCGGACACGCCCTAAGATTTACATATGACTGCGCCTGTCAATTGCCATTACGCCAGCTCGCGACCGAGACGTTTCGTTTCGTTTCGTTTTCAAAAGCAGACTCCGAACATAATCAAAGAATGATCAACGAAAAAAATAAATATTAAAATCTTTTTCTTAATAGATTTTTGCTTGAAAGGCTGCGAAAGGGAAGCGAATTGAAAAGGAAACCCCTAAGCAAACAGGCGGCAAATCCTTTCGGTTTTTTTTATATTTTTTAAGAAAAGCAGAAATTAATTCAGCAGTAAATACAATTTACAGAGCGAGAAAGAGGTAGATAGAGGGATCGGAAGCGGGGGGACTGCTATTTAACATTCAAATTACAAATCCCCGAAAAGGGTTTCAGGGGAACAAATGACCCGCCAGGAACAACCCTCCCTGCCTCTGCCTGACTGCCTGCCGCTCATTGACTTCAGCCGCTCGAGCTGCCACTGCTGCCTGTCCTGCTGTCCCTGCCTCTGAAGAGGTTCAATCTGATGATGTTGATGAGGATGAGGTCCTGTCTCCTGTTTTGGGCTGCAATCTCATTTGAATATCTCTATGGAGCTGTGTATCTGGCTGTGCTGCTGCTGCTTTCGTGCGTGAGAAAATTGTCAGCATATTGATTCGATGGACGATGATTATCAACAGTTATGCGCATATTTAATGACGCATACCACGGGAATGTCCTTCGTATTTGTATTTGGATTCTGTTGCTGTTGCATTTGCATTCGCCGGCTAAGTCGCGGCTAAGTTTATGTGCAAATATCCAAATGGAGGATGGAGATTCGATGTAGTTTTCGGAATGTATTTGAACAGCTTTTCGAGTGAGTGACAAGCCAAGCCGCAACTTTCACCAACCGACAGCTGCTTGTGGAATCTCCTGTTTCGCTGCTGATTAGATGTGGCACGTAATTAGGCGTGGCAAACCTTGCCCCATTAAAAAAAGGATCAAATGCTTTTGCCTTTTGCCATCTAATTTTGGTGTCTCTCCCCCGCTGCGCCTTTTTTTTCGGGGGAGGGAGATTGTGTACCCGCAACGCGTCGTTGATGAATGTGGCACAGAACATGGTAAAACCTCACCAGAAAAGTTGCCTCGTTTTCCTGTGCTTGTGGCATGTTTTGGCTTGTCGTTTTTGGCCTGCTCTTAGCCCTGGCATTAATCAGGTTGCTTCGTGGTGCGTCTGACACTGTCATAGGAGGCGTGCGAGGGGCAGACCGGAGGGATCTACTTATTATTTCACTGTAATTAATAAAGATTAAACGCTGTGACACGACGCCACAGACTGGAAAACTAAAAGGGGGAAGCACCCAAACCAAATTCCCCTCTTTCTGGTGCAAGTTTTGTCTAGTTTTCTGCTCTGTAATTTTCACTGGATGCCATCGGATTTGTTCTGCTCTTGACAGCTTCCATATTTAAGCAAAATAAGCAGACGGAATGGAGCAAAGATTAATGGCTTTGACTCCCAGACTCCAGAGAGAGAGAGAGAAAAGATTTTGTTGGAAAGTTTTAAAGAAATTTCAATGAAACAAAATATTTGCTTGAGGAATTTTTGTTAAGATCCTTTCCCGCTATAAATATCATTTATATTTCAACAAAACTCAATCAAAGTTTCCTTCGGGCTATAAAATAACTTTACCATAAAGATGATTCGCTTTTCCCCCACCAATTTAGTTGATTTTGTGTCTTTTAGCAGCGCTCTAGACATAAATAAAAATAAATATCGGATGATCCTACCCTACCACATAAAATGAACATAAAATGGTGTTATGTTCATCATAAATAAACGATCCCAAGGCAACTTCTTTGGGGGGAGAGATCAGTTTTCAGAGTCTCTCCATTTGCATAAACAAACTAATAAACATAAACTATGATTAATGCAGGCCATATATCACTCAATGAACCGAGAATTTGGGTCAGTCCAAGTCGATCCATAGTGCACTTGTACTGTACGTCCGCGTATCTGTATCTGTGTATCTGTATCTGTATCTTTGTCTATGCCTCTGTTCAGAGGGTGCATGGAGGCCTGGCCTGGATCTCGTACTTATGGTTAATTGCACTGGTAATTAATAATGTTATTTATTAGGAAAACAGTCGGGTGGGACGGGGGGGACTCTCTGCGCCTTGGATGACCTCACACGAAAAGACTTCTGTGCCCGGCTAGATGTGTGTCTGTCTCAGTGTGTGTGTGTCATTAAGTAAATTAAGCAAATAAACATATGCCCCGAACGGACCCAAAATGACAGACGACAGACAACGCTGGGTGGAGAGTCAAACAAATAGCCCAAGAGGGAGCGGGGGGTAAGACTTTTTGGGCATAATTAATTGCCAGTCCAGCCGTTAGCCTTGTTGCAGCTACTACTACCCCTTGGCTCTACAGACAGCTGCTGCTTCTGCTCCTGCCCCTACGCCCTGCCTTTTATCTGTATCTGAAAGCGCGTTAGTTTTTGCGCCCTTTAACTTCTGTCGGGCTGGGCTAAGTGAGTGACCAGCCCCAGCCCCAGCCCCAGCCCCGACTGAATGCCGGCTCTTCCTTTCAGATAAAACTCTCTTTTGCCGTCGTTTTGTGCATTTCAACGCCTTCATTTGCATGCGTTTTATGGCTTAATGGGCCTTTGGGTTTTGCCTTTTGCCTTTCCCTGTCCGCCGCCCTCTTACCTGTGGCAAATTTTCAGTCAATAGATTCTCTGATAAGCCACCGAACAGCATTTGCATTTCATTTGCGCCCCAAGGTGCGACCAAAACGCCATCCAAGGGTCTGTGTTGTCCGAAAAAACCAGTTGGAAATTCTCTTTTTTGACTTTTGCTTTTTGTGTTTTTGGGCCATCATCAAAAAGGCCTGAAGGGCCAGCAAATGGTAGAAAGTTGTGTTCTTTTTTTGTGTGGTGTTGCTTCGTTTTCGAGTGTGTTTTGCAGGAAGAGCAGCAGTCAGTGTGGCAGCTTCCGCGTATCTGTCCGCGGGGCATGTCTGTAGCGGCACCTCATCAATGGGCAATCGGCAGTCCAAATTGAGACACAACTCAGAGAACCAAACACACATTTAATTTACTTTTATTGAACTATCACGATTTATTGAAAATTGCTTACCGATTTTTGTTCTCTTTTCTTTTTTTCTCTTGTCTGGCCGGGGGTTTTGTGTAGGTTCTTCTTGAGTCATATAAGAAGGGATACCCAGTGATGAATTCTCTACAGGGTATATTGATCCTTTTTTTTTATTTTAGCCCAAGATTGTTTTGTGGCTATTTTAACTTTATATTTAATAATAATTATATTTAATATTTTTTTTTAGAATTTAGTTTTCAACTAATATTAATTAAAAAATTAAATATTTTAGGCTGAAAATCTTTATTTTTAACCCTTTTATTACATACATTTTTTTAAAATTAATCAATGTAATTTTTAACAATTTGTAAACCTTTTCTTTTGTTTAGAACTTTTTTTTTAAAACCACATCCATGCCTAGCCAGGGTATTCCACACGTCTACCCATCTGTTTTAATCTTCTTTGGCACTTGTTCACCCAAAGATCTGGATATCTTGAACTGGTTTGCTCTACCATTATTATTTATTGAACTTTACTTTTCGGGGCGCGCTTAAAAGCGAAATTAATTCAAAAAATTTCAATACAATTAAAGGAATTTATTTTTCGGGTTGATCTTAACTTCCCGTGCGATCTGTATGCCGCTCACAGTAATGACCATAAAAATCATACAAAATAATCGATTCGCCACAGTCATAACCAGCGACGACGACCAGTCCCATATGCACTTTGCCGTTAACAGGCTTTTGGTTTTTATGGCCTTAGTGGCATTTCAGTACAACAACAACAACAACAACAACAAATATAACAACTCATTACCAATTATGCTAATCGGATGAGAGAGGGTGAGGGAAGAGAGGCTGCAGCAACAGGTTGAGTTGGCGATCTGTTTGCGATCGATCAAAGAATAAATGGAATTACTCGATGGACAGATCTACGAGATAGATGTGTATGTATCTCTGCAATCGAAAGAGTTCTTTTTTGTTTCTCTCCTGTAATCGATACTGTTTTGCATATTTATAAGTAGATTTTTTTTTTTTTGATTTTTCTTCGATTCGATCCACGATCGACGATCTGTTGCTGTTTCTGTTTCTGCGCTCTCTGTCTACAGTTTATGTTAATTGCATTTCGCATTCGCATTCGCCATCGCCAACTCGCGCTCTATGAAATTAATACTTTTTATCGCCTGCTCCATCGCCGCGAACTTGTAGCTCACATGTTAGCTGTAAATTAAGTTGACAACTAGGCGGCTGCCACTGTCTGGAGTGCTGCCACGATTGAAAGCCAGAGAGCTGTGGTTGGAACTGATTGGGAAATCGATGTACAGAATGCTGCTCATATTTTGACTATGAAAAGTAGCTAAATAAAAAGCAAATCTACACACATTATTCAGCCATTTGCCACACATTTTGTATCTTTACTTTTCTGCATAAATGCTTCTCCAGCTTTCAGTTTTCCGCCCAAGAATAAACCCAAGATTTCAGCCTTTCATTTCTCACACTCAAAGCAACGCCGCCGCCGCTGCTGCGGCCCCTTCAATAGACCCGTCAAGTGCCGCAGCCCAAAGCCTATAGATATGCCCCATCATGGCGTATCCCTCTCGTGTGTGTGTAGATATCTGTTTGCTTGGCTATCCGTCAGTTGGGTGTACACTTTACAGCGCAAATAGGCAGCCACTGCCATTAGCTTTTGGGGCAAAAAACTCTGTCCCGGTTTTGCCAA
>NW_022995744.1:6012136-6340932 GCF_900245975.1 Drosophila guanche | reverse complement strand
GGCAGGTGGGGGGGGGGGGGGGGGGGGGGGGGGGGGGGCCTGTCTTTTCTATTATTTAGCAAATATTTAGAATATTTGAGCAACAGCTAAAGGGGGAAGACAGGCAGCTGTAGCGGCAACGGCTTCCAACCACTTGACCACTTTGGCTACTGCCACGCGCTTTGGCAAACAGAAAATCATGTTTGGTGATGGCTAAGAGGTACACACGATGAGTAGCCATGAATCTATGAGTGGGTAGGGGGGAGGGCTGCCTGCATGTCAAAGTTTTTCCTACATAAGTTTCTTCCTCTCTCTCTCTCTCTCTCTCATGTGTGTGTGTGTGTGGAAAACTTTCTATAAATATGGACATGACTTTGGCCAACAGTTTTTGACCAACATCATCATCACCATCACCATGGTCATGATTGCGGTCGTTAAAGCCACCTGCTGTCCGGCAACGACTGCCTGGCTGCCGTTTTGGCCTTTAACCTTTTTTTCGTGCGGGATGCCGAGGGGGTGCCGGGGCATCGTCTTGGGCCAAGCGCAGCGCTTTTTTCGGGCTGCTATCTGCATACAGTCGATGCGCAGACTGTTGTTAACAAGCTTGTTAATAAATTACCAACAAAATGGCCATAAAATGTGCCAAGCATAAATCATGGCCTCCGCAATCTGTTCCGTTACCCCGCAGTCCCCTCCTGCGCATGCATAAATAAATAATAGCACAAATGTGGCTACAGCAGCGGCAGCAGCGGCTGATATGCGACAGTAACAGCCAAACGAAATTAGCGACCACAGATACAGATACTCTCGGATACATATTGAAGAGCAACGAAAAAAAACACACACAAATATCTGAAAGATTATGGAAAAACTAAATAAATTCAAATGAATCAAAAAGGGGGCCGGAGGAGGCACTCCAAAAGCCACAAAACAGCAAACGCCAGAAGCAGCAGTCAGGCAGTCAGGCAGCCAGCAGTCGCCGCTGCATAAATCAACTCAATTAGCGGGGTATTATATAAAGCTGATCCACAGATTCACCACAGAGCCAGCAAATGTTAATGGGAAAGAATGGAAGTTGGGTGGCGACTATGGGAAGAGAGCTGTTGAAGTGGGTACAAAGGTCAAAGCAGGTAAAAGAACTATAAATAGAACGAAGATCTTAAAGAACTATAAATAACTCGTATAACAGCACCCATAAAACAGAATTGACCCAGAATTGGCATGTGGTTTAGTTTTTAGTTAAAGAAAGAGCACAAAATGAATCCCAAAACAATTGCCAATGCTGCAAAAGTCAAAATAAAACTAAATCAAGGTTCTAAGAAAGGTTTAAAGAGCTTACTGCCAGCTGCACTTTCTAGCAAAATGTTTCCACGAACCCTAAACGGGCAAAGAACAAGTTAACTCTCGCTCGCTGCATTTCCAGGCATATGTGGCATGTACCTAAATATATATATCCCAGACATAACGATCGCTCTGCCCCCTCTCCTGCTGCACAGCCAGCTGTTGAACGATCAGTGAGGAGAGAGCGGGCCTGGCCAGGCCATGCCATTCAGCCCCCAGCAGGCATCACATCATTATGGTGGCTTGGTCTTGGTCTTGGGCTTTAGCTTTTGGCTCGATTTTATGGCAGCGGCTCATTTCGTGTCATAAAAAAGCATTTTCAACACATTTTTTAACGACAAGTGCTCCAGTGCCCAGACAACGGGCAACAAATAATGGAGAGGGGGAGAATGTGGCCAACATTTGCAGCTTTTGTGGCCCAAAGGCGTTGGCGTTTGCCCTGGCAACTGCAGCCATAAAACCAGAAGAAAGAAAAGAGCAACATAATGAACGAATTATAATAATGATATGGGGTTGATATGTCACAAAAAAAAAATATAAAGAAAAAACTGATCACAATTCAAATGTCACAGAGTCAACGATCAACGATGTATGTCTATATGTACCCGTACATCTGATTTGGCTAGTTTTGGTTGTGCTTAAATTAGTGAAAATTACTTTTGAATTTATAATGCCGCGTTGTGAGGCAACAGGCGAACACACCAAACACACAAAACAGACGCCATGTCATGTCAGATCATTAAGAAAATATGGTCAAAAATGTTTCAATTAAAAGCGAACAAAAAAAGCGAGATAAAAAAAATAGAAACAGCAGCAAACAGCAGCAAACCTCAAACTGAAAGGAAACTCAAAAATTGTAGGCGGACAAGTTTCGTTTTTCGTTTTGGCCATAAATTGTGTGTAGGCCACTTTACTGTCAAGTCATTAACGGCAATAGCCACAGCCGCAAGGCAGCAATAGCAACAATACCGCATGTGAATCATTAGCAACAAAAGTCTCAAGAGAAACACTCTCTGCGGATCTCAACAACTTGTTGTACCTATGGGTTGTTCTTTTTTTTCTTGTCATTTTGTATAGCTTTAAATCGGATGGATGCGAGTAACATTATTCCATTCTGCCATTTTGGCATATTTTAATGGCTTGTCTTAAATCATTTGCATTGCATAAAAAATATAACTTATTACCAATATAACAATTTGTTTAAAAACGCAGCAATAAATTATTTTAATAATGTTTCTTTTACGTTTATCTTTCAGGAAAATGGGGAAAAAATGTGCCAGTGGTAAGTGAATAAAATAAAAATATTATATAATAAATTGTACTTAAATTCATGAAATTTCAATATAAAAATTGACTTAAGCTTTCAACGCGGTTTTAACGCAGCTCAACTGCGTTTTAAAACGCTGCAAATGTGTTTCCAGGCTGCTAAAATCGCCTCAGCTGAAAACCGCTGCAAAAACCGCCTCGAATGTGGTTTGGCTTGCGGCAAAAGTCCCACAAGAGTTGCTTCAAGGTTAGATTTGTAATTGACTTATCAACCCACACGTTCTTTATTCATTTTTGATTCAACTGCTCAAAAATGTTTCTCTGCTTTATGATACACGCTGCTAAAACAGCTTTAAAACAATGTTTAAGGCGCTGCTAAAACCGCTTAAATGTCAGCTTCATAAGCTGTAAAGACTGCTTTGTGGCGTGCAGATTGCTGCACAATAGCGTTATGTAAGCTAAACGCTAGAGTCTATGATCTGATAACCCATACTTTGTATGAAAAATTTCAATCTCCTGCATGAGCAGCGGCCAAACGCTGCTAAAGCCGCGCGCGCTGCTATAACCGCCGAAAAACTTTGTTGTTTGCTCTGTCATGGCTTGTGTGAGGGCATCCGACACCCACAACGATGCCATACCATAATGGAAAAATAAATCTTCAATCGGCGGGGCACACGGCAACAGCACAAAAAGCCAACAACAAAGTCGCTAAAGAACCGCGTTTGAAAAGGCGTTAGATTCGTTGCGGGCGCGCGCGATCTTACGGATATATTTGTTGGTTCTTTTTTATTCTTCTCTCGCACATCAAAGCGTCAAAAGCCGCCTTAACAAAATGCCCACAACAGAAAAGAGGCACATAACAAAATGCCTAATTGTCTCTTGGCGGCACTCGTAAAACCTACAAAATTATTACGGGGCCTGCAGAAGACAGTCAAGCAGACAGACAGTCGGAGAGGTGGGGCTAAAAAAGTACGCAGAAAGCAAACGCGCCACTTCACAGGTTCCTCTCGCACTCGACGGGACCAAAAACTGTTGGGATGACGGCGACAAAAAAGTGCCAAAGGGTAAAACTAATGACAGTTTAATTTACTCCCATTTTGCCGATTGCGATGAAGTGTAACGACACACAAAACTCAATTAGGTTTAGAGGCCTACTTTTGCTCCATATATTCTATCTCCAACTCGTATCTGGTTCAGGTAGTTTTGGTCTTGGCCAAATGCTGCTCTAACACCACAGCAGATGAGGCAGTGGATGGAGGCAGGTGCAACATACATTCATATGGGTCTTAAAAACGCATAATTTGTAGGCTTTATGAGCCGTTCTATCGGTGATACCACGCTCTTCCTCTTGGTCTCTCTCTCTCCCTGGGTGTCTCTCAATTAATTCGCTTAGTTTATGTTTATGACATCGGCTCTACGCATATTTCTGGGCCATAATTTAAGATAAGCCTGGGTCCGTAGGCCTGCGAAACTCCTTTTTGGATGCCTTTGCCGCTTTATTCTTTATTGTAATGAACTTTTAGGCAATGCTGCGTAACTCATAGATACCAAAAGCGACGGGCAACTGGCTAAAGGTTAGCCCTTGCCCTCCGCTCTGCGCTCACTCCTTTTGCTCGAGTCGGGAATTTATGTTATTAGCATCGTAATTTCATCGGATATTATTGCATTTATGTTTTCGTAGGC
This sequence comes from Drosophila guanche, assembly GCF_900245975.1. Lineage (NCBI taxonomy): Eukaryota > Metazoa > Arthropoda > Insecta > Diptera > Drosophilidae > Drosophila > Drosophila guanche. The sequence goes on along the minus strand of NW_022995744.1, from coordinate 6,336,663 downwards.
GATGCGCCTAATGAGTTTTTCGCTTCTTTGCGCGCTCAGCGCTCTTCATCTTCCGCCAAAACACCGTTTGGGTTGTTGTTCTTGAAATTTATGCGCCGGCATTGTTTTCCACTCCACCGCAAGAGCAGCGGAGCTTCAGAGTGTTCGCCAGTGGGCGGGCAGCGGCATCGACTTTTGGATGCAACGCCCAGCCACAGCCCAGCGCTTGCAGTTTTGTCAATTGTGTGGGCCGTTGAGGCAAGTGCCGCAGCAGTAGGCTTGGGGGCACAGCTGAAGGATGCCTTTTTGCGCTGCGAGTGAGCTAATTGGGCTACAGCCGGGAGGGTACAGCCAACGCAGCGAAAGATGTAGACGATGCAGTGGGAGCAGCTCTAGGGAGTAGCAAAAGGAAGTAGAAAATGCAGCTGGCACTGGAATATGGGATTGAAAGATGCAGCTGGCAGTACAATATGCAGTAGAACATGCAGCAGGAGAGTCAACTATACAACTAGAGCTCGAATATAGAGTGCAAAATATTGCCAAAAACTCTCCACAGCAGCAGCTACCCACTCCGATCCACTCTCCGCTCTGAAACCGTATCTTCTAAGTGCCTCTCCCTCTCATGCCCTAGCAAACCCCTAACTATCCTTTCACTATCCATCAAACGTGATGCTCAAAAATCAACCGCAAAGGCAACACCAATCCATCAAAAGGCACAAACTTTGAGGCTCTGTCATGCTCCAATTTTGAATGCTTTTCAATGGCACCTTTAAAGACAGTGAGAGAGGGGGCAGTGGCACACTCTAAGGATCTCGCTCCTTTGACTTTTCAAAGGCAGCGCCGGCAAGTGGCAAGCGACTCCTGGGCCGCGCTGCCTTTCACCTTTCAGGCAAGACAATGGCCAAGGGAACGCCGTGGTGTCGTTGGGCAAAGCGAAATTCAATTAGACGAGGCACAAACGGCAGACAAAGGCATCGATACGATCCGTTGGCATTCTAAACTAAATAGCATTCACCTGTCCGAGCCGAATAACTTCACAACACACACACACACACACACAAAAGATACAGAGATACAAAGATAGAAGGCAGCAAGTGTATGTGGCATGGAGCAGCTGTCAATATGTTGGCGCCAAACAAGAATTTTCTGTGTGTGCCGTGGAGAAGAAGAGAGACTCAGAGAGATCCATGGCCATCCATTAAATGCCTACCGTCAAATCATAATTCATTTTTCCCCCTGCCCTCCCGCTAGAGATCCGATATTCTTCAGCTATTAGGCGGCGGCCACTCCTAGACACGCAGCCGCAGGGCACAGACCATAAAAAGAGGGTCTTCAGAGGAAGGGCAGCGGAAGGGGCAGAGTCGGGGGAAGAGGCAGCTGTGGGTAGAGGCTAGGCTGGGCATACAGGTAGGACTGGTACTGGTGCTGGTGCTGGTGCTGGTGCTGTGGCAATCTCAGGGCACTGGGAATTTGCACCTTGCGCAACGGATCCTCACTTATTCGGTTGCATAGCCCGCAGCTATGGGAATAGCTTCGCTGCACCATCTCCGGAGTTCATTGATACTTTGTTGTCGGCTGCTGCTCAGGTGCTCAATCAAATGCAATTAACAGCAAAAATCTCTACAGAGAGAGAGAGAGAGAGAGAGAGAGAGGGCAGCAATCCCCCCGTAGTCGTAGTTGCTCGAACGGAAGTTCGTCTCGCTTATTGTGGCTATTGAAATGTCAGAGTCGGTTTTGCCATGTCTCTCATATCATTTGCATGGCCAAATTGGCTTTGCCAGCCAGCCACATGCTACAGATACACGCTGCAAATGCCAAGCAACAAAAAATCCGAAAATTAACGAAAGAAACTTAGAGCAAGGGGCAGAGGGAGGAGGGAGGAGGGAGCGAGGTAGCTAAAACACACACGAAAATGCCAAAAACTTTATTAGCCCGTTGACGCAAATTAACGGCGACGGCTACCATTTCGCATTCGCAAAAGCGTCGCAAACGGTCCGTTGATGCCACAACGTGCTGCAGATAGAAAATTGTTGCTGCCAGCAAACTAATTTGTAAATGTCAGAGCATTTTGACAGTTTGCGGTGATGTTTTTCAAATTACAATTTACAACAGCAGCGCCCAAAAAAAACAGAGAAGAGAAGAAAAATAAAGACACCAAATATTCAGATACATTTTTGCACCCAAATCAGCATGATTTGAGCTGCAGATACATTTTGCCTTTAATTGCGGTTTTCGTTTGCAAAGCTTTAGGGCTTTTCGTTGCTGCCTTTTTTGATGAGTTTTGCCGGAGGATCCTTTGAAATTATTTTGCAAAATTAAATGAAAGTTTTAATTAAAAATGAAGTTTTTTGTCTGCAATTATTTGTCTTTGCTTTGTTTTGTGGTTTGCATTTTAGGCAAATATTTTGTATGCATTTTTATAAATCATTAAAACCACAAACAAAATCTCTTTCGGGCAACATTGATTGAGCAGACTTTATGCCTCCCACAACTGCCCAAAGGCAGCTCTTTGGTGCTTCATAGTTATAAACAAAAACGTCATAAACGTTAACGACTCACGGGGCACATAAATTTAAGGCTTGATTTTCATGAGCCAGTCAACGACAACAAGCAAAAACTGCCAGCCCCAGCCGAGGTTTTAACGATCCAAAAGGTCCACCCATGAGTTGCAGATGAGCGATGGACAAACTGTTAATGTGAGAGATTCCGCGGTCACTTTCACCTGACAAACGCTGGTCAAGGCTTGGGCTTTTAATTTAATTAGCCAATCAAATGGTGATGGTGGGTTTGGGTGTGGCCCCAAACGAATGGCTAAAACTAGACTACGCATGGCTTACAGCAGGCATGTGGGCGAAATTAACTTTCGTTGGAGATTACAGAGGGAAGAGAGAGCAAGAGAAGGGTTTGGCAACTGGCTAACAAATGCGATAATAGTTGGCCAAGAGTCAATGGCTAGACAGACAGAAAAAAAACACACACACAAAGAGCAGACAGAAATAGCTACATGGAAGAGCCACAGATACAGATACGGATACAATGAAGAGTCAGAGATACAGCCACAGCTATAGAAACAACAAAACGAAATTGGAAGAAAATTACACTAAATTGGCTTCAATTATTGTATTAATTTGGGTTCCGTGTTTCTTTCCGGCTTATCCCTTCCGTGCCTCTCCGCCTCCTTCTTCGCCACTGCTTCTGGCCACTGCTTTTTGGGCCATGTTGCAGTTTCTCTTGTTTGGTTTTTGGTTTTCGTTTTGGTTTTCTGTTTTCTGTTTTCTGGCCCCTGACAGCTCTGATGTCTGTCCGACTGTCTGTTTGTCTTGATCTGCAAGCAAACATTTTGTTTTTCTAACTTGCTTTTGGCATCTTGATGAGGCACTTCTTAGTTGAGTTATTTCAAAATGAAATTATATTAGACAGCGTCCAGTCCCAGTCCCCAAAGGTTTCGCCATGCCCTTCCATTGCAATGTTGCTGCGACTGCTGCTGCTGCTGCTGTTGCAGGAAACCTCTGCTTGACTCTTGGCCAAAAGGAAACCGACGATTATAGTTCGTAAACCTCGTAGATACGAGCCACTCCGTATGTGGCAGGTTTTCTGTTGAATCAGGGACTGGGCTTGCGACTTGGGACTGAGTGCGGCGCATGTGTAGAAGAAGTTTTGCAGCAGCAACAGCAACTGCAGCCGGAAGAACATTCATCGTTTGACATTCATCTTGGGAGACAGCAGCAGCAGCAGCTGCTACTCCTGTCATTATAATTATTATTATAAGCATTATCGCTGTGGTTGTGTGACTAGAATTGGACAACCTCCTTTGAGGTGGAAAATTTAAAGCAAAATGAATTTTAGAGAACTTTGAGGGCACCATTTGGTAAATATCCGTAAATGTATGTGTTATCTCTCTATCAAATGTATTTTGTAAGTTTGTTATTTATATTTTAGGGAAAGAAAAACCCACAGAATGCTATGCCAAATGTGTGCAGGCAATAAGATAATTTTAGATGTGAAATTTGCACACAGCAAAGGCAATATTTGAGAGCTTTATAGGGAATTGTGTCTTATTTATCGATTAAACGTCAAAAAATTCGGGAAAAAAAACTGTTTAAAAATATAATTTTAATTTTCTTTTACATTATTTATGATCGAAATTCATCCTGAAATTATCCTTTGATCCCAAAAAATTATCCCAGAAACAAGGAAAGTTTATTTCAATCTTAGTTTTTGCACTGAAAGTCTTGAAATCTTTCAACAAAGATCGGGAAAATGTTCTACATTTCCGCTCTTTTTTTAATAAATAATATTCCAAATAATATTCGCCTCTCATTTTGCAGCACATTTCCGTGTCTTTTTCTATCCCAAAGTTCCCATTTTCGTGCAAATTTTAATATTTCGTTGCATTCAAAATTGAAAACTCACCCAGAAATAAATGCCGAACATCAGCAGTCTTAACACATTCTCGCACACACAACAGCACACACTCACACACACAGAGACATATTTCCAATTGGCGGAAAATTATCGTTTTTCATTTAGAAATTTCCTTCTTTTTTTTTGTTATATTTTCTGGCGTCACTTTTTGTCAAAAAAACAACAGTATTTGCCGTCGCTAATGGAAAATGTTTCAAAAAGTTTTACTTTTTGTTGGGGGGGGGGGGGGAATCGAACGCGTTCCCCCCTTTTTGGGAGAATTCTTGTTGCAAGTAATTGTTTTTATTTGCTTTGTTTTCTTGTTTTGGGGGCAACCCGTGCGGCACAGAGGCCGAATAACGAATGCCGCAATTGGCAAACTGGCGGCTAAAAAAGCCACTCGACACACGGAAAGCAGCGGCAGCAGCAGAAACGGCAAACGGCAACGGCAACGCCAACAGCAGCGGCAGCTTTGTAGGCCTTGTATTTTTGCAGTCGCTGCTGCTGCTGTCTCTGTCTTTCTCCCTCTCTCTTTGGGGGTTCTCCCTCTCTCTGCCTTTTGCTGGTGTGCAATTTTAGTGCCAAGCAGCTGCTGTTGCTGTTGCAGTCAACATGTTGCTGTGCGCTTTGCCTGTGTGTGCTTTTTGTGGCTTTGTAGCTCACCACACACACACACACGAGTCAAAGTAAAACCCACCACACCTCAGGCTGTTATGTGTGGGTCTGTGCACGTGTTTTTGGCCAAGGATTTGTAGCCAGACCCTAGAAACGTAGAACGTAGAACGTAGAGCACGGTCTGCTGTGGGCTTGTCCCCTGACTGACATTTCCTTTTGGATGCGCCTACGTGCCACCACACACTTCTGGGGAGCTGGGGGCTCTCTATGGAGGTGATCGAACGTGACATTTTGCCCCACTCAAGTTTTTGCGCATGACAGAACATGCAAAACACACACACAGAGAGAGAGAGAGAGGGGCAAACCAACGGAGGGGTAAGCTCCCACCAAGCCGCGCATTTTGAGTGACTTTTTCCCCTACTCGAGTGGAATGACTACAGAATTTTCCCACAATTGTTTTTGCGCTCTGTGGTGGGTGTATGCGAAATATGCAACAATTTGTGGCCATCAATCAAAAGTGCATGTCAATCAGCTGCAACTGAAGGTGAAAGAGCAACACCTGAGACCACAGGAACTACTGAGTATTTCTGAGCAGGCAAAGAGATTGCTCCGGAAGGGATTTACTGCGCTAACAAGCCAAAAGGTCACGCCCTATTAGACAGAGAGCAACACTTGTGTGATGGCACCCCTGGTTGGTATCTTTATGACATAATCTAAGCCACAGCTGACCACAGAAATAACCTTTCTCCTACGGTTTTCATTACGATTTTTCCCACTAATCAACGCAGATTTATCCCACTCAGCATTGAGCGGCAATTTAGGGTATGAGACGGGACACATGTTACATCCACAAAAGGGTGCAAGTGCCAGAGACAGATGCACAGATGCAGATGCACAAAGATACCACAGATACAAGGAAAAAGGCAGGGGCGGCAGCATATTTATTACATCATAAGAAGCTGAGGTAAGAGAACAAAGAAAAACAAGAAGAAAAAAAAGGGTTAAAGCAATCACCGAAGGGAATCACGGAACAACTCTCAGCGGTTGAGTTGATGGCTCAAAAAACCGAAAGTGCCACAGAAGCGGGGGCCCTCCTGCTGCCACGTCGCGTAGCCTATAGACCTACATCCACACAGGGTCACCAGATAACAACAGGATAAGACGCAAGGCAGGCAGCAGGAAAGCAAAGTAGAGAGGAGGCAGGGGCCAGGGGCCAGGGGCTCTCGTCATTGTTTCGCTTTCATTCAGACTGAGACTGAGACTGAGACTCAAACTCAGACTCGAATTCAGATTCAGAAGCAGAGATTCCCCGAGATACGGCGAGTCTCAGCGCAAAGGGAAGCCAATCGGGGCAGCAGCCAGCAAAGCAATAAATCAAAGACACATAAAGTTGAATGCACCAGCCAGCGGAGCTAAAGGCGGATGCAAAAGTCGTCACCAGTTTGGTTGTTTGGTTCTTTGGTTCCTTCGGCTTTGGCTTGCTCTTTGGGAACCTGAACGACGGACCTTGAGAACCCCTGACTTTGTCTTGGTCCTACCTCAATGCCGCTTGCGCCTGCCCCTGCTTAAGATCTTGAAAAACAAATCTGTATGCAAAGGAAATGGCTGGGGGGAGCGACCGACCATGTGACGTTTCAGCTGAGAGCCAAAAAGGGTTCATACCCCGGGTCTGGGGGGGGCCTCCCCACAACAACAGACAAAGACAAAATGCTGCTTCAGTTTTTTGTGCTGCTGCCCCTTTTTCTCGAAGGACTATCATCAGCCATAAGGGTAAGTTCTCAGCCAGCAGTTGGACTTTTTCGGACAAGAGGAAGCTGCAAGCAAAAAAGGGTTTTTCGAAACGGAACGAAAGGAGAGCGAAGCAGGGGAGGGCAGGAGAGAGCAGAGGGAAGTAGACGTTTTAGGGCAAAGGGAAAATACTGGGCATAATTTGCTTAAGAAAACTTTTCCAATTTATAAATGACAAACACAAAACGACCAAAAAAAGTGCTTGGGCATAATGAGGAAAACTTGGAAATGAACGGCAGGACATAAACCCCCTCCCTTTCCACACCCAAAGCTGGCAGCGGGGGGTGGTGGAATATTTTTCTCTTTTTCTAATTAAAGTGCTAAAGATTTGCATGAAAGGAGCGTAGCTGAAAGAATGAAAGAAGCTGCAGGAAAAAGGACGGGCGAACGTTTAAGCATTAATCAAAAAATCAGCTGAAAATTAAAAGCAAAAGACGAAGTGGCAGAGCACAAAGGCGGTCCAAAAAGGATGAAAATTTGCTGATGAAGCGATGTCCGAACTGAAAGGATTGTTGTCTGGAGTAACCAAAAGGGGGAGTCGGCAGTGTGGGGGGTTGTAAAGAGCTCCACTTAAAGGCAGGCAAAGGATTACTGGAATTTCACAGCAAGGAGTGTGCAAGTTAATGAATGACAGGCGACAGTGGACAGCAAATCTATCTTTCAGCTGGCCAAATGCATTTGAAGAGTTTTCTCTTCGATTCAATGTGAGATTTTTGCACAACCCGAAAGTTGCAGATACACAAAAGCATGGCCCAGAGACTCTATCTCTCCCTCTCTGTCTCTCTTTTCTCACTGCAGTCTTCATAAATTTACTCCGCATGAAACACATTTCACTTGTTGTTTATATACGAAATGAACATTTCATTTCTTACTCCTTTTTTTTTGGTTTTTGTTGGTCTTCTTTTACGTTTTTCTGTTGTCGGTTGTTTTAATGATGAAACATTTCATTGCTCGGGGAGGGAGTGGGTTTTCGGGTTTCGGCCGTCAGTCCAGTTCCAGAATCAACAGCGTGTCGTGTCGAAGCTGCCAATCTGCACTATACACGTCTACCGTCTCTCCAGTCCTCGCTGTCTGCCACAGCCACAAGGCACCACAACCGCACGTAGATCTGCTCTGACAATGACAGAGAAGCAGAAGGAGATGGAGAAGGAGATGGGAATGGGAATGGGAATGGGAATGGCAATGGGTAGAGGTATGGGTATGGGCGATGGAGAGGCTGGATTGGAGTGGAAGTCTCGCTCTCTGTTGATGATGTGAATGCGAAATTCTCTCAGTGGGTCGGCGGTTGTTTAAGTGGTCCTTGATAAGCGTCTGCCAGCTTAAAACCATAATGCGCTTAACCAACAGCCATACCGAATTGTGCATCTACATATACATACATACATACATAAAATTATACGTACGTGTACGTAGCTTTTGGAGCCTGCCTGCCTGCCTGGCTGGCTGCCTGCCTCCCCACACTCACTTCTCTGATGAAATATCAATATTGAAGCACCAGTGCCAGAGGGAAATTTTAATTCGATATTCGTGAGATACACACGCTGCAGGGGAGGGAGAGGGAGAGATTGCATTTAACTGTTGTTTCAGTTAGTGGAAGCGTTAAAAATGCCACTGATTTCTTTCAGTCTCTCTCTCTCTCTCTCTCTCTCTCTGTCTCATCCTTTATCATTATTTATTTTAATGTTGGAGGACAGGTGCAGCGTAGAGAGTTTTTTCCTTATCGAAGTTCGAATGTTTTACTTCTCGTTTGATTTAAAAATAATTTGAAAAAATGTATAAAGCGCTGGACAACATCAATTACACAATTATATTCATTTGTATGCGTTTTTAACGTTATGATTCAATTAAGCAACATTCAGGAGCTGTCGCGCAATGCAATCTATATATAATAAAGTATAAAAAATAAATTCAATTTTAAATGGAAATAGTGCACTTTTTATGCTACTGGTAATCAGTTTCTGTTTTATATCCCATTAAAGATATGCAGCCACTTCATTCGATAGAGTGTGGAGTGGCAATATATGAAATTATTATAATGGCTCCCACTCACACTCCCGCTTATGGCAGGCACATAAATTTAATTACGATTGCTAATTAAATCAGATCATAAACAGATAGACCAATAAGAACAATTAAATGTTCTTTAATGGAAATGGCAGACCAGTGGGTGTGTATGCAGGCGCTTGTTAAATGAGTTTTTTTTTTGTTCTAGGTAATTTTTAAGGCAAATGGAGCATTTTATCAACCACCGAAAAATAATTGAATGCAGCTTTGTAGCTTCTAACAACGCTAAATAATTATTTTGAAAACTCTTGGTGCCTAAAAGTTGCTATAAGAAATTATAAATTCTACCAAAAACGAATTTAATTAATTTAATTATTTTTTAGGCCTTTTATCATTGTATCATAAATTATTACTATAATAATAATTGTCATTAATTATGCAATTAAGAATATAATTTATGATATAATAATAATTATCAACAATTATAACATTTAAATGCTTCAAAATATGCATTTAAATAATACTTTAAATATTTTTAAGCCATTTGCTGAGAATTTATTCTAAAAATCATAGCAAAAGAATTCCCTTAGCACATATCTGACATACTTTGATGGTTGGCTCTTTGAAACCCTGTATTAAAACCTCTTTTATTGCCAAAGCAAATGAAATAAAATATTCTTCTCAACATTTCCATCAAACAAAACTTTTGTGCACATTATTTTGTGGAAAAAGCAAACATCACGAACAGAACTTACTTGTTGAAGCATCTCGAAATTTGTCCAGTTTATTATTTAGTTGATTTATTTCGTTATTTAGTTTAGTTTCATTTATTTTTAGTTGTCCAAAGAGAAAGTTGTTTTTCGTTGTTGGTTTTAGATATATTTATATTGTGTGTGTGTGTTTTTTTAACGTATATTTATAACGATATAATGTGCCACTTGCACACTCAAGAGTGTAAAAGTGGAAAACTTCATCTGCGCGTGGCGTGGCTGAAAAGTCAATGTCACAGCAACAGCAACAGCAACGGCAACGGCAACAACATCCACAGCAACTTCCACCACCAACACACATATGTTTGACACGCGCACGAAACACCAACACAGAGGCACTTTGGACTGTTTACAGTTAGCGGCTAACAAGTTGAATCTCTGACCAGACAGCACCCAGTGCCCAGTCCCCAAGTAGCTTCAGTTCCAGTCCACAGCCAGACAATAAAATTTGCGCCATAAATCAATTTCAAGTTGCAAAGTCGTCGTCGTTGTTGTTGATGTCGTTGTTGGTCGTTCCGCTGCAGCAAGTGTCGCCTCTGACTGGGAAACCGGGGAACCGACTGGGAAACTGGACCTGGGAACCACAACAGAACGGAGCAGAGGACAGAGCACAGAGCACAGACAGAACACAACAGTGAACAGATCTGATCCGCTGGCCAGTCTGCTGATGACTAAGATTTATATTTTGTGGGCAACTGTGGGCACTGTCTTTTGGGAGCCTTGGGTTCTGGCAACAGCGGCTGCTGGCGTGATACTGCACAAGGCCGGCTGGCAGGATGAACCACGGAGCCTGGCAATGGCACTGCCAGTGGCTCCCGTCTCAGTCCCCTTGTCCATGGCCAGAGATGGACCATCCATGCCACGGCGACGCAGCAAACCCAAAAAAGAAAAGGGGGTGGCATTGGCCATGGCAGTGGCACACACACAGCAACACACACACCCCCACAGACATATGCAAATTAACGGGAGTTGAAAATAAAAATGGAGCAGCCAGCAGCATCAACCGCAGCAGCGGCAGAGGCAGCAACAGCGACAGCGAAGCCAACGCCAACAGCGACTGCAATTTTTTCTAATGAAGCGCGCGAACTTTTTTTTGTATCCCTAAAGCGGGGAAATGTTTTTGGAGTTTTTGGAGAACATTTTTTCTCTTATTTGTAGCTGTAATTTCGAAATGGAGTCGAAAAATTGAGCCAACTTTGCGTAAACCGCAGGATACACCTAGCAACAAAAAGGGAAAACCACCCTCACACCATGGCCAGCCCCTGCTTAGAGCAGCCACCCCCCTGCTAAGCCGCCTACCCCTATTCCACACCCAACCCCTGCTCCTTGCCGAGAACCTCTCCAGCCTATATACAATTTATGTGCGCAAATCGCGAAGCGCAACAAAAAATCGTACAGCAAATAAAAAAAAAAAGGAATCAAGAGAAATCAACGTTTTGTGATGTGCCTGCCACATGCCCACCACCCACCCCCTGCGAAATGAGGGTGAAATGTGGATGCGACTCCCCACAGAAACCGCCGGCATTTGAGGGCTAAAATACAGCAACAACAACAACAACAACAAGAACAACAACAAACGGCAAGAAGCAGAAGAAGAAGCGGAAACAGCGACAGAAACAGCAGCAGCAGCAGCAAAAAAAAACTGCTAAAAATCCAATATGGCTACAATTTGCTGAGCAACAGACAGAGACAGAGACAGTGAGTGAGAGCAGGCGAGGGAGAGGGCGAGCAAAAGCTCTGTTCTTTTTTTTTCCGCCTGGCAACGCAGCGAAACGAACTAAGTAGTGGGCGGGGGGTATGAGCAGGGTGTTGGTTGGTGGTGGTGGGTGGCTGGGCTGAGTGGGTGTCGTGTCGGCGGTGGGTAGAATGAATGGAAAAAAAAAACTCCGCCCCCTTTTCAAGACAAGCGTCTGCGCGCGAAGGTGAAGGCAGAGGCAGTGGCAGTGGCAGAAGCAGAGGCAGAACCAGACGCTGGCAGAACGCCAGGCAGGGCGGGCAGGCAGCAGCATTTCGCTCTCACTCAGGCAGCACGGCACTTTGCTCTCTCTCACTCTAGCTATTAGTCATACATACACTCGCTCTCTCGCTCTCTCTCTCACTCACTCTGTCGCTCTATGGCCGGGCTAGAATGAGTAATTAAATGCTTATTAACGGTTCGCTGAGCTTTTTTCCCATCGATATAATTAAACTCAGATTCTGAGTGCAAAATGCACCCACTCCGAACCCCATGCCCAGCTGGCAAATCCACTCAACCCTCAGGGATCCCTCTTCACCGTTCTATGCGCTGCGTTTCCCCGCAATTTTCCAGCTTGTTGTTGTTGCGGCTTTTATGTTGTGCAGTTTTCCCTCATTAAGGCGTTCATTTTCTTTTACATCTACAACTACATTTACATTTACATTTACATTTACATTTACATTTACATCTTCTGCTGGCTCTCTGTGTGTTGCACATTTTATGACGCCATTTTGGAAAATGCAATTGTGTTTCGCAAGGGGAGAGGGAGGGGGTAGAGTAGAGGGCGCAGCTGTTTAAGGTGTGGTGTCATGCCCCGCAGCAGTATTTTGATGGGCCCAGGCTGTGATTAATTGGCTTAAAAGTGAGGCATATGTCAGAGGGCGGATACACAGATACACCCAGACACAAGCACACACCTGCCCGCAGGGGACACCACCACCCCTTCTCACGACAGTTCAACAATCTAAAAGGCCAAGAACTATAAACATTTTATAACCAGTCCCAAAAACTATTTATCTGCTAGAAATTCTTTTCGATTTGTTTTTATCTAATTTTTATTGTCACATCGCTTGGTGGTGGTGTTCCATTCGGCCCAAAAAATGTAATAATTATCCACCAAATAGTTTTTTGCAGCAATTAAAATCGATTTATAACGCTATACTGGGATCCAATAACAAAACGCATTAAGTTTAGCTCTTTAATTAAGTTGAAACGGTTTTTTGGGCCGAAAATTGAATGCCCGCCTATTTTACGGCTAATTAAAATGTCATTAAAATGTTTTAGTTTTAGTTTTATATTCGATTGAGTTTCTATGGCTTTTGTTTGCATTGAAAATAGTTTAAAATGGAAATGTGACACTGGTTTAAAAAATAGTTTTAATATCATTTAAGAGATCATTTTCCACAGCCAACTTTTGCCATTTGAAACTCTTTAATTGAGTAATTCAATTTAAAGTAATTTAATTTCATGCCCGCCGGGTCTAAAATGTATTTTCTATTTATTCTCCACTCACCTTGAAACATTTTTCCATGGAGGAAAAGCCACAGGGTGGATCCGAACTTGGCACTTAATTTGGCCAAGAGGAATGTCGTCCCTGCTCATTGAGAGATGCCAACTCAAAAGTGCCTCTGCAAGTGACTCATATTCAATTGTATATTTTTTGGCCCAAATGGCAGTGCACACAGCTTTACATAAAAACGGACACACACACACACACACACACACACACACGCAGGGATAAACTCGTAAACACAAACACAGACAGAGATTCAAATAAAATTGAAAGAGCTGTAGGAAGGGAAGTTGGCTGGGCTACATGTCAGCGATACCCAAAATTAAGGCATCCTTGTCGGTCCTTCTGCTGGCAATCCTTTCAATGACGCACCACACGCACCGCACAGACGACTACCACACAGTCCCACACCGCTGTCCGCTGTTGGGTTTCCTTCTCCAAAAAGTTCTCTCGGGCACTCTGCCTCTCCTCTGTTCGTTCGAGGCAAGCGACACGCGGCAACTGTCGATGGCGTCGCGGAAAAAGGCATCAATTCTGACCAGGGGACCGCGGACCGGCCCGGTCCCAGAGACTTGAAGGAAAACAAGACAAAAGCCCAAAGCTGCGTGCCATAATTCTGCCGCTGCCTTTCTGATACTCCCGTCCATCCACCTATCCATCCCCCACTCTCCGCGCTGTGGAAACTTGTTCAATTTGGTTAGACGAAAGGGTTGAGAGAAGCGCGAGAGAGTGAGTGGACAGCGACAGAAAGAGTGCGGAGTGCGGAGTGCAGAGTGGAGTGTGATAGAGAGTGAGCGTGTTGGCTGTTACGCAGTTTGGCGGGGGGTTGTGTTGTCGGAGGCACTTCCAAAACACAAACAGAAAACGCGCCACGCACAACAGCAACAACAGGCAACAGCAAACCCACAGAAACACTGAGCCAAAAATGCTTAAAGTTTGACTTGAAGAGGGAAAAGTATGGGGAGTAGTAGGTGGGAGCAAGCACTAGAGAAATATTATTTGATAATTGGATAGCCGTTTACCCCTTAAAGGATCCATGGGCAATTCCAAAGTGGAGAACATTTTTTTACGATCTTTTTGGATTCTAAGAACTTCTTCCCGAAAAATATCTGCTCAAAGATCCATCCGTTAATATTCTGAATCTGAATATCAAATTGGGAAGCCTTCAACTATTTTTATTTATTTTTCAACCCATTAAACTTCGATTATATTTTACCAATTCAGAGTTAAAACATTTCTTACCAAAATTTTCTGGCCGTGTAGGCACTTTGAGCTTTGTTTTTGTGTTTGAGGTTCGCTGTAAAAGTGCGTCATGCCCACCAAAGAGTACACTCTTCATGGCTAATGTGTGCGTGTGCGTGTGTTGGTTGTGTTTGTTCCTGTATCTGTGTGCTTGAGTGTGTTCTAGTGTGTGAGTGTGGTCAGCCTAGAAGTGTCAAACGTTTAAAGGGTTACAAAGGTAAGGGTTGTTAGATGCGGTGGGGAAGGAAACTAGAAGAGGAAACACCAAAGTGCCTGGCAGATGGATAGATGGAATGAATGGTTGAATAAATGATTGTATTGAGGGTGACAGCGCAGCCAACTGTATCAAAACTCGATCAAGTTTTTAGATAAGAAAAAATAACAAACAATGTAAAAGGAGATGAAAAAGCTTTGGGATCATTGATACTACTAAAAAGTGATTAGGGGAGAGCTCTACCAGTTATTTAATGTTCCGTTAGTCCTTCAACTCCATGAAGCGATTCCTCAACCATTACCAGCCATTTCTTAACAGAAACTAAAGAAAATGCATTAATATTCGATTAAATATTAGTGAGAAACATTAGGCATAAAAGAAGAGCCTTAACCATACCAAAAATAATGTTAAAACGTTCCACTGCGTATCTTGCACTTCTCTCACCCTCCTCCAAACGAAATCCATAAACAAAACCCATAAACAGGAACCCGTTCTACGTGCGGAGACCCAAACAAGACACCATTTCTGGGTATGGTCAACCATGCCAAGGGTTAACTAAGCTAAGGGTTGGGTTTTTGGACTCACTCGACTAGAAAGGTGGTCGTGGTTGTGAGGTCAGAGAAACCCTCACTTTGCCTCGTTCCCCGCCGCTCGTTCAGCATCATTCGCACTCACTCGAACGCGAAGGCGAACCCGACGAACCCGAAAGCGGGGCAATGCTTCGGCTTTCACTCACTCAGCGATGTTTATTTTACGCTCAGCTGCTCGCTCTCATTGCTCGTGCTGTGGCTCCGCCCACTTTTTGTATTGAGCTTGTTCCCGTGCGATGTTTTGAGTGCGGCTGGTTGAGTTGGTTAGCTATTTCCCCGCTCTCTGGCGATGTTTTGTGTGGGCTTTGATTTGTTGCTATGTCTTGCTATGAATTCCTTTGGCCTGTGGCTGTTCTCACTGTGCACAGGGTGAACTGTTCCCAGGTCCTTGTATCGTTGGATTGTATTAGAAATGAGATGAAGAAGTGGATAAAATCTTCGCTAAGGCATTGCTTTTTTATTAGGTTCCTGTCTAGGCTAAGGCAATGTGGAAATTCCATGTTTATTATATAAGTCTATGGCTAAACATTTATCTTTATTAACAGGAAAACAAGCAATAACACTGCCCACAGTCGCCCCTCTCTCACGCTCTTACGACGCCTCTCCATATGGTAACCAAACCCCAACACGTCGCGACTATAAAACTGTCCAAAGGCGTCTTAAAATCTCAGTCTGTGTGTCTGTCCCCCCCTGTGACTGTGACTGGCGCATAGTTTAATTTGGAAAACTGCTTTGTAATTGCTATGCAAAATTAACATAATTGATGTGCGTGCCCCATGCCATGCCCCATAGACAGACATCAGATGCTAATCCTACCCATTTCCAGCTAACAGTAAAAGTATCGTCTTCCTTCCCTCTCGCTCTGTTGCTGGATACATTGATTGGCGGACAAAGGCTCAGCAGGTGGCAGATACAAGACCCAGACGCAGTGGCCCCAGGAGCAGCGTCGATTCTCATTGATTTTCATTTACTGGCCCCCATCCGCGGTTCGTCTGCTGCTGCCCCTTGCCACTGCCAAATCCAATAAACATTCTACAAATCGCAGCATTTTCAAATTTGCAGAATCATTGCCGTTTAATTGATTTTCATTTGCTGTGCGCCCCCCGCCTGCTGTGCCTGACTTCCTCTGGAAATTGCCAAACAAATTGTGATTCCATTCCGATTGAATTTAGATAGCAACCCCTTGAAATACTTTCGGCCAAAAAGGATTAAAGCGACATCTATGTGTGCGCATCCTTCTCCTCCTGGCGGTCAATGTTCAAATTATGATTTTTATTTGAAGGATATTAGAATTTGTGGTGGTTCGTAACATGACTAAAGACAGCACAGTGGTGCCAAAGTGGTTATTTTTGAATAAAAACAATTCGGAGGTGTTGTTTGATGGTTTTTATTTATGAAGATTTGTTTTATGGATTAATGCTGTGTAACATTTAACAAAACATTTAACATTTAATAACAAATTGTACTCTAAATTGTAATCTTAAATAAGTTTTCTAATAATTTTCTTTTTGCCAAAAATTTTTTACGAGTAATTTGTATTTTTTTAAATTCAATTACATTTTGTTCATATTTTGTTTATTATCAACATTTGGATTTAAATTCTAGTTTTAAATACGTTTGGAATCGTTTTCCTTTTTGTTTTACGAGTTTACGCAATTTCTAACATAATTTTACATTTCTTACATTATAAATATATGTTTATTTCTTCTTCATATAGTAATATAATTTTTTTCTAATAAAAGTTTTCTAAAAGTTTAAAATTAAATACAGATATTAGCTTCCACAAGCTTTAATTATTTAATTTTCCTTAAATTTTAATATGTATTTGTAAAACTATCGAACTCTTGCAAGGATGGTTGTTGCCGTTAAACCCATGATAAATACATCCTCCAACATGTAGTATCTGCCTCGGCATATTCATAACTTAACGCTTCATTGGCAACCCCTGCTGCTGCTGCTGCTGCTGCACTCTGCGCCTACCCCAAGCCAACCATGGCCGTGCCTTTACCTTTACCGTTAATCAAGTTGATACGAAAATCCGCAAGAACAAATGAACCGTTATCAATTACGTAACGGGCTTCGGGAGCAGTTTCCGAGTTTCGCAATTAAGCAAAAAAATTGCAATGCAAATGCCAGGAGATGCTCGCAGATAAAATGCCAACAGCGATGTGATGGCAAGGGTTGAAGTTCAGTTGAGGAGTGGGCCAGGGTCAGGAAGGTCCTTCGTTGCATGCGTATCTCCAAGATGCAGGCAAAGAGGTTGTTGAACCCCCCGTGCGGATTGTCCGTTAGGTTGTGCAAGGAAAAAAAGTGAGTTCAAATGGGAGGGAAGAAAGGAAGACGAACCCTTGTCAAGGGCCAAGGCTAGGGGCGGTATACGATACGATATGCTATTGTTTGGCAGGGTGTAAGATATTGGTCATAGATGCATAGATACACTTATAAGATACACTTTATGAGATACACTTTTTGACATACACTTTTATCTTTGCACAGACACAACACTTTTTTCTTTTGTTGATCGACAGCCCTCCAAGAGCACGGTATTAAGTTCCTACGACTTGAATGTGGCACGTAGGAACTCTATACCTCGCTGATGGCAAAGAGGCTTCGTTAGGATGCACTTCCTGTGTGTGTGTGTGTGTGTGTGTCTCGAGTGTGATTTAAGCTGGCAATTAGAGCCATAAACGGATTATGTTAGCCATGGCTCAATAATGAAATTGATTCTTGGGCAATACTTTGAGCAAATATTTCCCCCCAAAAAACAGCGTCTGGCAAGTCGCTGCTTCCTTTCGCCGGGGAAGTCTTAAAATTTTATGTTTGCACATTAGCTGGCGCCCGTCGTTTTGGCACTGCAAAAAGAAAAGTTACAAAAAATAAAAGGAAAAGGCAGAGAGTTAGTAGAGTGGCTGATTCTTTTGGTTACTTACTTGCATTAAGCCGGAGACACTCTGTTGATTATCGATTTGAATGCTGATGATGGTGGAATGAAAATGAAGACAACATCCACAGCCAAATGGCATTTATAACCTTGAATTTAACAGGTTGATTGGTACAAAAACCTCCACCTGTAAGTGAGCATGTGTCTGGGTACTTGGTCACACCCTATGCCTAGTTGCTGGCACGCTAATTACCGCACTAGAACGCTGAAAACTAATCAATTTGATTGATTTATCTGACAGAACTGCACAAGTTGACATTTTCGAGGAGAGGGACAGGACAGAAGGCGACTCTTTCACGCCCACAAAAGAGGGGGTAAAAAAACCACTTGGCTGCACACAAATTATCATTTGAATTATATGCAAAATAAATGCATTTGATTGCTGTGTATCTGGTGGATACACCAGCCAGCCAGCACCATGATTTGCATTTCGGTTTAGACTTTTGTTTGTTTCTTTTCTCACTCACTCTGCCCGTTGCTGGCTGCCATTTGCCATTTGTCTGGCTGAGACGTAAATCAATTTGGTTTTGGCTTTGGCTTTGGGTTTTGCCTTACCGATATGTGTGTGTGAGTGTGTGTCTAAGGTAGCAGCACCGCTCTCTGGGGGTAAATGTTTGCCCGCCCGCTGAGCCAACAGCAAGATATTCAATATGTTTGCCTTAACCACTCAACGCTCCGCACTCCACACTCCAGACTGCACACTGCACACTCCTCCTTGTGCCATGGCTTCCCTTTTTGGATACCCAGGGGCTGCAGCTGCTGCTGGCCATAATGGCGCCATAACTTTGGTACCCCTCTGCACGTCCAGTACATAAACTGCCCTGAGTCCCTGAGCCTGAGCTGATTAGCATCGCCAGAGCTACTGCAGCAACTGCTTCAGTCTTTGATTGACAGTTTGCATATACACAAAAGCCAAACGAAAACTCGCACATAAATCGAAGGCAGCATCAACTTTCAGATGCAACTGCAGGACGGAGCGTTGTTCGTTCCGTCTCTTTGACGAACTGCTGTGCTGTGCTTGGAGGTTTATGTTTTCGTTGGGGATTGACAGTTTTATCGCTGGCTCTGAAGTGTTGACATTCGGCCAGGCCTAATGGTGATCATGATTAGCCGAGTGGTTTATGAGCTGGCTTAAACGGTGGAGACACAATAGAGAGAGAGAGAGATAGAGTGTACGAGTGTAAGAGCAGGAGTTTTGCTGCTTAATGAAGAGCACGATTTACAGGGAAATTAATGCCATTTACATAAGGAAGTTGGAGAGAGAACTGCAGTCAGAAAGAGCTAATGTCTCAAATGTTTGCCACACTCCTTCATTTATCCGCTACTATTGTTTTCCAAGATCTGGGCGTTCATTCAGCAATCACTTTGATTGATGCTCAAACAATCAACCACTCAGCCACCCACCCAACTCGCTGTAGACGCAATTTCTCACTTAGCAAAGAATTAATTAAACCAAGCGACTGACTGGCAAAAAAAAAACGCTGCACTGCAAAAACTAAAATTAATTAAAGCAACTAAATTAAAATGTATCAAGTTTCGGGTGCCCCACTCGGATGATGGCTACGCCCAGACAGCGGCAAATGTGTAACGCCCCAAACTGGAAAGGTTTTTGCGAAACGTGAAGTGAAATTTTGATGAAATTTTTGGTTAACAGAAGGCGGGCAGAAGGATGGGGGGACTTTACAATGTATATATTATTTAATTGTTATTGTTGTTGTTTGTGGCTCTCGGAATATGCATTCGGTTTCCCGTTCCTGCTGGATCCCATCGTGTCTGTGGACCAGTTTTGCAGCGGCCCACGTCTCAGGGCGGGGGACTGGATGATGGATGTGCTCGCTGCCTGCTGGACAGATAAGCTCTGCGGAAGAGAGAGAGAGAGAGAGGGAGAAGGAGAAGGAGAGGTGGAAAACTTAATTAATTCATATGCATTGAACTTTAATCAAGCGCCAGACGCCTGCCAACTGGACACGGACTCGTATCAGCAGCGGCAGCAAAAAAAGTGAAGGCCTGACCATGGAGGCGCCACAGCCACAGCCTCAGCCAAAGATACAGATACACAGCTCTCTGTGGCTCACCTGCTGCGAGTTTTAGATACCTGTGCTATTAGTGTAAACGTGCAGTTTTATGTTATGGCAAATTGCCGTTGACAGTGGCAGGCCGGTGGACAGCCAGCAAAGAGTTATATGTCTGCAAAAGCAAACCAACAATCTCTCAGATACATTCTATAATTGTTTTTTTTTCTTTAGTTTTTTTGGGGTGCTCTCTCGCTCTCTCTCTTACCATCTATAGTAGATGCCCCCTTTTCCTTTCCATTTGCTGTAGTACACCTGCTGCTGCATCCCAGGGATTTATGGATGTATCGTTATGTTTGTGCATATGTTTGTCTGTATCTTTCGCACATCTTTTAAAATTGTAGACATTTTCATTACGTGGTCATTACCCTGTTGCAGCCATTACTATCATGTTGGATTTTATTGCTTTATAAGCGCATTTTAATTTTTGCCTTTCGCCGCAAAAGCCACAAAAATTGCTTAATGTGAGAGAGCAGAAGAGAAGACTGGTCGTAAACACACACACACACATACGCTCAAATGATGACCAGCTGGACACAAAGAAGAAGGGAGAGACTGTGTGTATCATGTGCCATGTCCGTTGTCAACGCCATCGTCTGATGTCTGACTTGGGCCACGTCAAATGTCTTTTGTGAAAGGCAACCAAATTACGACGAGCACACACACACAGATACAGCTAGACATTTGTATCTTTGAATGGCTATGGATGCGCTCTTGCACTCTTGCCACGTTTGCAATTTAGCAAATGAAAGGAAAGGCCCGGGCTGCTGCGTCTTTGCAATTATTAGCAGGCCGACTGACAATTTGGAGTGCGGCGCGCGACTCTCCACTCTCCGGGTTTTGCTTTTGCCTTTTGACGCTGATTGATTGCGTTTGTAACTAATCTGTACATTTATTGAGTTATCTGCTTGGAATTTTTAATTTTTTTGCATCGCCCCTGCCCCTGCCACTGCCCCTTCCATCTGCCCGGTTTGGGCCAATTAAAAGCAAACGGTTTCTGCAACGCAATTAAATGGCATTTAACGGCCAGAGCCACATCGCTTCCTCATAGTGCAGGCCAAAAAGCATAAATACTCTCGCACTGATTACTCCTCCTACCTCCCTTCCCGCCCTCTCCTGCTGCAGCAGAGTGTCCCTCTAAGCCAACCCGATTTGCGCGGTTCCGGTTCGGAACATGTTGTGGCAGCATTTGGACATTGAACATGGCCACGCAGCACGCAGCTTATCAATCGTGCCACTGGCATTCAGGTCCTACAAGTTTGCTATTAATTTGTGGCACTACCTCCCCTGGTCCCCCTCCCCGCGCGCCCCATCTGCTTTGCATTTCAGCAGCTGCCTTGTTGAGCTGTCAGCCATGGCTGGCAGCGCTCACCTCACCTCACCGACTGGTTGCCACTCTGTGGCTCTTTCGGCGCGTGGTTATTAATGAAGTCAATCAGCAATTTTGACAGAAATTTATCTATAAGCGTCGGCATTCTGCCAGGCAACATGTTGCACGGTCGTCGCTCACTCGCTTTAGAGCCTGCAAAATGCTAGCTGCAGGCACACTTGCGGCATGTTGCTAATTTTTTTGCTGCACGGCACCCCACATGGGACGTGTTTGGCCAGCGCTAACTGTTGTTTGTTTATCTTATTTATTTAATTTTGTGCCTAATGTTAATTCGGAACCTGTTTAATTACGTTACTAGAAGTTGCCGCACAGTCCACCTCTGACTCTGCGCCTGCCACAATTTCAATTAAAGTGCGCTACATGTTGGGCGGTGGTGCGGCATAGGCGAACGAAAGAAGTGACTGTAGATAGTTTTTCGAGTAGAATTTGTATAAATGTTATACAAAGTATCTAAAAATATATTTTTTTTAATTTAGATAGTTTTTTAATGGAAATTTAAGCGATTCCAAGTGGAAATAATTATCTTTAGAGCTCTAGATATTTCGGCAAATAAATCTATATTTTTTCTTTGAATATTAAAGTAAAGATCTAATGCCGAAGAGGACTTCACAGGACTTAGACTCGGTTTCTTGTGACTTTCGATATTTTTACACCCAAGTTTACACATTTTTGGGGGCGAACGAAGGCTCGAGATACTTCTCAAGTCGAAATTCAATAAATCTTCTAAAAAATATTACCCATAATAAATTCTTTTTATATTTTGTAACTGTTTGATTGAAATGTAAGCAAATCCTAGTGGAAATATTTATATGTATAGCTCTGGATATTTTTCCTTTTTTCATTTCATAATAAATCTATATAATTTCTATGCCCAATATAATAAAGATCCAAGGCCCAAGTAGCATCCAGAGGCACCTAATATTTAAATTTGAATTATATATTTTTATATAATTTAATAATTAATCTTCTTTCATTTCTTTTTTCACAGCTCATTCCTGATTCTCACTGGCCACATATCGCATGTAAGTTAACTCGAAGATTCTTTCCACGTTGCGCTTCATTTAAATATTTTTTATATATTTTATCATTTATTGTTGCTCTCCGCAATTTGTCTCTGTCCCTCTCTATTTCGCTGCAATTTGCTGACTTGCCTCTTCCTGCTAACTGTTCATTTAACTATTGCCATTTGTTTCCCTGTCCTCTGCCCTCCCTGCCCCCTGCTGCTGTCCATGGCTAATGAGTTAAATCAATTAACAGTTCACATTTTTTGCACTTGTTGGCCAAATTAATATTGATATCTTTTTGGTGGCCAAGGAAGTTGTTTGACCATCGCCAATCGAGTTTAAATAATTAATTGCGACCGGCTCTCGCCTCTTGACTGCGTCTACAATGTTGCCCAGCCATAGAAAAAGATACAACAGAAAATAAAATAAAATAAAGACAGTGAGAATTATCGGCAGAGTTAATTGATGGCTAAACCGAATGCAAACGGAGTTGCAGTTGCTCGATGATACAGATAGGGTGACTGCCAGAGCTGGAATAACTTCAGGTCTTGTTCATTTATCTCACAGATTGCTGATCTGTTATCTATTGGGTAGTATCAAGTAAATCAAGATTAATCAATCAACATTAATCTATTAGTTGATCTGCTAATTCTGTGGGAGGTTTACATCTGTTAATTTACTTGATAATTTCTTAGCTAGATGCCAATACTTGTAGCTACACTTCCCAAATACTTTTCCTTATCTTACAACCATGCAACAGGCATCCCTGCATCCACTCATTTACTTCATTTGTTTTGCTTTTCCTTGGCTCTTCTGACCTTCCTCATTTTCATTTCTCTTTTTTTTTTGCACCCACTAATTTTACCCCCAGACAAAGTTTACTTTTCTGCTTCTGCTTACTTATTCTTAATTTCACTTTTCACAGGCAACATTTTCTTTGCTTTTCTTTCTGAAGCAGCGGCAGCAGCAGCAGCAGCAGCAGCCAAGGAAAAACTTTTTAATGTCGCGCTCGGCTGCTGGCTGGCTGGCTGGCTGCAGCTAATTTAGCCCCAAGGAGGGAATGTGAGAAAAGGGAGACATGCAACGGGGTGGGGGCGTGGGCGGGGCGTGTGCTGTGGCAACTTCGGGCGCTCAGACATGGCCTGGCAGTGTCTTTGGCTTCATTTTCGCGCCAAACCTGCTTGAGGTTTTTCTTCTTTTTTCTCTGCCTTCTTCGTTCATTTCCTTTTGCAATGAAATTAAAAACAGCAAGCAGTCGTCCTTGCACACACACACACACACACACACCCAGAGGGAGAAAGGGAAAGAGAGAGCGATATGCCAGACAGCAGAAGATGCCGGCAAAAGTTTGCTCCCGCTGCTGCTGCTCCAGCTGCTAAATGAAAATGAGTAAAGTTCTCTCACCCACAGAGCCAACATCCGCAGAGGAGACTCCCCCGTCTCTGGCTGCTCCCTGCTCCCTGGGTCTCGCTCGTTGTTGATTATGCACTTCGTCCTCATCGTCATCATCGTCGTCTGCTCTTGCTTATTAACCCACTTTCGTTTCCCGTTCTCTCTCTCTCTCTGTCTCTGTCTTTTGGCCTGGCCCACAGCTGCCGGCTGTTTCTATTTCGCATCTCGCTCTCTGTGTATCTCCCTCTCTATCGCTTGTGTGTGTGTGTGGGGGGGCCATGACGTTCTTTTTTTTGTGTCCTTGTTTTAATTTTAATTTTTGTTTGGTTCGCTTTTCCTTCTTCATGTTTGCAGCTGGCTGTGGGTCGGGCTCTGGCTCTGGCTCTGTGGCTTCTTGGCCTTTTTGGTGACGTTGTCGTCGTCGTCGTCGTCTTTCTTCCTCCTACACTTTTGGTGTCGTCATCGTTTTTTGTGCCCTGTGCCTGTGCCTTTTGTTTCTAGGTCAAGAACACAACTTTTTCTGCCTTCCTTTTTTAGGCCTGTGGTAAGTAAGCAGAGAGGAAGGAAGGTTGACATTGAAAATTGTTTAATTGAAATGAAAAGGGAAGTGGGATGTTATGGAAATTTATAGAAATGCATGGAAATGTATTGAAACTGATTGGAATTTGTGTACATTTATGGAAATTGATGCAATCTTAAGATGCAAAATGAGCCAAAAGTATGATAAATATTTTGTTAATGTATAAAAAATTATTTAAAACAAGTTGAAGTCATGCACTGAGAGCTTTAAGTAGTTAAAGATCTTCTGGTACAACGCCCCAAACAGCAGACACTGCTAAAAAGTAAACGAACACATAAGATGCCAGCTAGATAGATACAGATACAAATACATAGAGCGAACCGCTTAGATACGTAGATACTTTTATGCTTGCCTCTTGCGGATGCCCAACTGTCATGCAAATGACATCACGCACTATAGTCATCAATTTTGCTGAAACATCCAAAGGAGAGTGGTGGAGGAGCAGCAGCAAGCTGGAAGAGCAAATCCCCCACCAAAGCCCAAAAAAAAAAGGGGGGGAAAGCGCAGGGGGAAACCCCCAGCCAAAGGCAAAGGCTGCAGGATGAACGATGGTGGATGGTGGATTGGGTCTGTGTCTGTGTGTCGTGTGTTTGAGAGAGTTTGAAATATTTGCAATTGCGAATCCTGTCGTATTTGTCACAGGATATACATATACAGATTTATATATATACTTGCTATAGAGGGACTAAGGCTGAGGCAAAGGCAAAGGCAAAGGCAGTCAGAAGACATTATTATGATGGAATCCTATTTGTTACAAAGCATGTACGAGCCTCTGCCTCCTCCTACTGCTGCTCCTTCGGCTTATCCTTCTCCTGCTGCTCCTTCTTGGCCACCTCCCTCTCGACTCAAAAGCGACTCAGTCAGCGTTCAGTCAGTGCCAATGACAGACAGCCAGAGACAGCTTCAGCGCTGAAGAGAGCTCATCCCCCAGCATGGGAGTGGGGCCGGGGCACAGAGTAAATTATGCTAATGTCAAAATAATGCATATTCGATGTGGATGTGGCTGTGGCTGTGGCTGTGCCTGGGATGGGGATGTGTCGCTTTTCTGAGCAGCGCTCAAAGTTTGATTTCTCTGTTCTGCAGTTGAAAATCTTCAGTGCCATCTTTTGAGATTGATTTTTCCCGCTCCAAGAGCCCGTGTGTGTGTGTGTGTGTGTGTGTGTGGTGGGTAAATCTTTATAAATCACATTTATGTTCAGCTTCAAGTGCCAAAACTAATGATGGAAATAAATTCAGAAAAGCGCAGGACCAGAACAAGGACAATGCCGACTGCCAGAACCAGAACCAGAACTGGAGAAAACTCAAACTCAAACACAAAAAGCGAAAACCCAGTCGCCGCAGTCTCCAAAGTCTCGCAAGTTTCGCAGTCAGAAATTGTGTGTACACACTGGGAGGGGGGGGAGGAGGACTGTGGGGGACTGAGTGTTAAGGAGTGAAGCTACTGCGAAGGGGGGAGAGGTGTGAGGAGTTCGTGGTTCCTGGGGGATAGCGGCAACGCACTCAACTGTGTGTGTGTGCGCGCAATTTTTGGCTGCTTTTGACGCCAGGCCAATATGCAGTAAATCTGCCAGAATGTGCCTCTAGATTTTGGCATCGCCACAGCATCAGCATCAGTCCCAAAGTATACCCCAAGCCCTTGTCCCTTGGCCCTGCCCCCACCACCACTCGACTGGCAGCCATCCTCTCGAAATGGGTTACATATTTTATGCTTAATATTTTGCATTTTATTCCCGCTGATGGAGCCGGGCAACTGTACTTGAGATGGAGCTGAAGCTGAAGCTGAAGCTTGGAGCTCCTGGCTTGCCCTTTGTGGGGGGGAATTGAAAATGTTTTTTTGTTTTGTTTCCTTTGCAGCACACACAAACAATTGTTTGTTATAGTTTTGCTCGTTGAGTCCAAGAATGAAGCAAATTGTTTGTGCGAAAATTGAGAGGGGAACCTCTGGAGCTGAAGTGTTTTTCCTTTTGGAGCGTCTGGGATTCGGAATTTTAACTTTGAGTTGAAGCTGAGATTGTGCAGAGATTTGACTAACAGACTTAGAGATTACAGCAGATGGTAAAAGGAACTCAAATAACTCTTGGGAACTTCAATTTTGAAAGCTGGTTGGCAAACCTTTCGAATTAGAAAATCAATAACAAGATTTTTCCTGCTCACTATTTGGCTTATCAACCCTCAAACCCCACAACACACAACACACACACACACACACATACAGCAGCAGCAGCCCATGTGCTGCAACCCTAACTTGCAACAGAACTTGAGGTTCATTTGCATATTTGTCAGCTCTGCTGCCCTACCCGCCTCGCCCGCTTTGTCAGTGGATGCAAAAATTGCAAAATTGCAGAATGTAAAAATGTAAAATGTCGAATGCGCTGCTGCTGCGCTGCAGAGCTAATAAAAGGCAAAAAGGATGCTGCAAAGGAGTGGGGGTAGGGGGGGAATTTATGCAAATTTTTCTTATTTGGTTCAACACTCTGGCTGGCAAATGAAACGAAACGAAACGAATCCAAAACGAACGGAACTGACTGACTCGATGCTTGTTATTGATTTGCAAAAATAAAAACTTGTCCGACGTTAATTTGCATAATCTGTACCCCCGTTTACCTTGTGTGCCTCTGGCTTGTTAAAGGATTTGCCAAAACCTTTCACTCTCTCAATGCATTGTTGACTTTGACAGACAGACAACTCTCTATACACTCTCCAGCTCTCTGTCTGTCTCTCTGTCTGTCTCTCTGTGTGTGTGTTTAGTCAAGCAAATATTTTGCCAATGACTGAAAAAGAAGAAACCCAAGTGAAAATATTTGAAAATTGGTTTTGACGGTGGTGCACCTGACAAAGGAAAACATTCAACGAACTCCGTAAGACAAAATGCTGAAAGGTGTGGCACAGCACTAGCTCTTGGAAGGGGATTCTCTTAGTGTTCCTCCGCTGCAGAAAGGATAACTTCATGCATGTCTCTCTCTCTCTCTCTGTCTGTCTGTCTGTCTGTCTGTCTGTCTATCTATCTGCCTGGCTATAATTCAATTCCCTTCAAAATCCACGACAGTTGGACAGAAACATGGATGCAGCGAAAATGCCAGCCAGCTAGTCTCGGAGCAGTCAGATTGGGTTCGGCTGGGTAGATGGCTGCTTCACTTCCCTTGTCACTTATTTTCCAACATTTTGATATGTACTTTTGCCTTTGCTTTTACGCTAAAAAGGATAACGCTAACAGAGCAGAGAAGGAGTCTAGGAGTGCCTCTCTAGGCTCCAAAAAGCCAGCGAATGGCAGCAATGAGAAGAGTCTAAAGAGCCGCGACAGCCGCAGATACAATATTTCGCTTTTTTTTAGATTTCTGTTTGTTTTTTTGCACATGCCAATATGGAAACTCAGAGCGAAACACCCATGTACCCATAGCCCAGAACTCACCCTACACTCATCTCTCATCTCTCACACGTCAACCCCTCAGCGGCGACCACCCCCCACAGCTTCTGTGCTTTCTCATGTGTGTGTGTCCCACGCTTTTTGTCGCCGCCTGTTTCTATATTTTCCTTTTTTTTGTTCACCCTGGTGTAGCACGTGTGTGTGTGTGTGTGTGTGCCTGTGTGTGTATCTGTGGCTGTTGTTTGTATTTGTACAGCAACCATCAAACATTTCAGCTCATGTGTCCTGTCTGTCTGTCTCGAAGTAGCAGCAGCAGAGAAAACCTGCCAAATGTAAGCATGTGTGAGGAAGAGAGTATCCGTGTGTGTGTGTGTGTGGCAACAAATTTGCGAAAAACCAAAAGAAAATGGCAGTCGCATGTGTGTAACCGGGGGTGTGTGGGTGTGCGTGTGTGTTGTGTGCGGTTTTTGATGGGTGTAGCTCGATGGTAGATGGTGGCAATTTCCCCATTTAGATGCAGCGGGTAGGCAAAAAACCGTTTTAGATTTTGAACTATGGCACCAAGCACCCTCAGCACCCCACAAAACCCTATGTAGATGTCGTTGTCCTCATGTCATAAATGGCTTTCGCTTGCGTTTTTTGGGCCTTATCTAAAACGATTTCGCATCGCGATTGATGTCGAAAAGGGCAAAGCGCGACAGACAAATCGATTGGTGGACTGGGGAATGAGTTTATGCGCGTTTTCCGTAGAGAGTTATTCGAATGCTGGCTCAAAGGAATTTGAAAATAATTGAGTTTTAAAGATTGTTGGAACCACAGAGCAGAACTGAATACCTGTAGAGTGACTGGAGAAGGTACAGAACATCTTAGAATTATTTGGAAGATATTTTCCGTATGATTACCAGTTTAAGTTTTTTACATTATTTCATAGTTTCGGTTTTTGCAATTTCGAGTATTCTCCATACCCTCATACGTTTAACCCCCCAAGGCACAGCCTTGTTAGTCTCTGATTTTCGCTGTTAAGCTTATAATTGGCAGAGTAGACAAGCCCCCTACCAGCCCAGCGACAAGCAGCACTCAACACACACAATTCAATCCTGCAGTTTCGCTTCAAATCAATTGCGTAATTGACAGCGGAGCCATGTGCAACATGATTTGCAAATAATGCACTTGAATTTGCATAAAGATTTTCGCCAACAAAAATTCGCACACAAAATTATGCAAATTAGCCGCTGCGTATGTGATCGATGGGCATTTGCAATTAAATCCTATCCAGCAGCAGCAGCTGTCGGGAAACAAAAAAAGGAGTACCCCTCAGGTAAAAAAAAGCTCATTTGCATGAAAAAAGGAGAAACCAGATCGTAGAAAGTGAAAGGGGTTCGGTGATGCTACCCTAAGGATGCTCATTAACATAAAAAACCCGAAAAGCAACGCAAAAAAAAAACAAAACAGAACAGGACACGGCGAATTCTGATGCTGTTCCAACAGCTGCGGCGCTCTCTTACTTGCCAGGTTCAACGAACCGCCAGGACACGGCGCCCATTTGTCTCACTAACCCAAATTAAAATTATGTTAATGAATGGCAGAGCAAGAGTGGGGAGACGCAAGAGAGAGCGATGCCAGAGGCTGCCAAATCACGGCCAAGGACAACCAGCGGCATGGCATGGCAAATGGCACGGCGCGTCCTGCGCTTCTCATTTGAGTAATGAGCGAAACAGGAAGCAGCGCCAGCAGTCAGCAGCCAGCAGCATCGAGGTCCTTGCTGCTCTGTCGTCCTGCTACTGCTCCTGTTACACACCGAGGCAAGAGCTTCGTCCTGCTCCGCTCATTAATTTTTGCCCGTCGTCCTCGTCGTCGTTGTCGTCGTCGCACTTTTTGCATATTTCCGTCGCTGCTTTCATTTCCGTAGAACAAATTTTCTCCTCTTGGGTTTAATTTTCATCGTCTCGCCGTGCGCTGCGCTGTGTTTCATTTTTCATTTTGGTCCGCGCTCATTTGATGACGTCACGAAGGGGAGAGTCGAGAGCGAGCGAGAGAGAGGAAGCAGAGAGAATCCGACGACTCTCTCTGTGCTCTGTGCGCCTCTTGGCATAATTAAGATTTTAATTTATGCAATTATTTTGCCGGCTGTGTGTGTCGTCCTTTTCCCTTGTTTTCGTAATGTAGGCCAGGATTTTGCGTCCTTTTTCGCCGGATGTGATGTTATTTTGGCGCGTTGCCTCCACGGAAACGGTTGTGTTGTGCACGGCGAGAAGATGATCGAATCTTAAGATCTTCACTACATAATTATTTATAGAATAACATAAGTAAAAATCTGGGAAAAACTATTCCTGAAACTCAAATAAGTGACATTATTGCCTGTGACAGTGTTTTCGAATATTTTTTGTGAATATTTCGTAGTAAAATAAAACAACATTGAAAACGGAAAATACGAACATGAAAAATTCAAAGAATAAATAAAAAGTCAATTAAAATAAAAGGAAAACTGCAGGGAACTTTTGTTTGTTTTAAGAAAATCTTTCCAAGAAAACTTTTTCCATTGTTCTCTTTTTGGAGTAAAATAATACACATCGAAATATTTTGTGAAAATTTGTATAGCCACAATTTTGTATATTTCAATACCTCCCGAAGCAGAATTACATTTTTGGAATCCACAAAATTCATATTAAATAAATATTCCAGTTATTTTAAAGCATAGCCAAAAATTCAATTTCAAATTTAAGAATTTCGAACGATATTTAAAATTTGATCTTTGTTAGAAAATATTGTTTTTTAATAAGTATTTTAACCTTCAACTGGCTCATTTATGTGAAAAAATTCTGTTTCAAGCTCTGTATTTATTTATAAATTTAAACCACAATGAAATGCAGACAACTACTAAGCGGTATCTCATTTTTGTAGATTCATATTTCAGGAACTCAATAAAGTAAACAATTTCCATCCATTTTCGTTACTAATTTGAAATAATTCTTAATTTCACAACAATTCAACTTTAATTTTTTATTTTTAACTTTGAAATCCATTTAATCATTTACTTTTTGTTCACTTTTTGATCACTTTATGCGGACACTTACCTAAATAAGTTCTTCATACCAAAATCAAATAGATTCAATATTTGCATCACATTGGGATTCCATTTTTAATTGTTTAATTGGGAATCTCCTTGGGTTCAAGTTCACTTTTTGTTGGCACATTATCCACAGGCAGATATGGCTATATTATTGATGGATGGATGGCTGAATGGGGATCTATTGGCACACAACCGCACCGAGACGCGTCGCGTTAAGGAATGATTTCGACTTTGACTCCAATAAGACACTTTGGCTACAGTTCCGTTCTGAGTTGAGTTCGCAATTCGCTTTCTTATCACACGCGCGCACACGAATTGGAGTAATCAGAGACCGTCGCAGTGGCAGTGGCAGTGGCAGTGGCAGCAGAGCCAAGACGAAGTCCAAGTCCAAGTCGAAGACCGAAGAAGGGCCAAGACCGAGAGACTACTTTTGGCATTGAATGAAGAAAGGCCTGAAGGCGAGGACGCACCAGCCGGGCGCAAGGCCCAACTGCTACTGCCCACAAAGTTCTTTGCTGGCAGTTGTTTTTGTGGTCCGTTCAAGACACACACACAGACTCAGGCACACACAGTTGCACGTCCATTGGAAGCACTCGAGTGGAAATGCCACCCCCAAATGGTCGACAGCGACGTCAAGTGCTGTGCCAGCAGCAGAAGCAGCAAACAGCAGCAATAGCAGCAGCAGCAGCAGAGAGTTGTCCTGTCCTGTCCTGTCCCTTTTTGCCTGAAGTTCAAGTTGCGGCGCCTGCGCACTTGTGCCCGCTCTCTCTCGCACTCTCTCTCCGAGTATGGCCCTCCCGCTCTTGCGCTCAGTGTCACTCTTTCGATCTCTTTCTAGCAATTGCTACCCTCAGGTGTTGGGCGAGGGGGGCGGCGGACTTTCTCCTGCAAAAAGCGATTGCAGTCTGCTTCCAGGCGTATCAGCCATGGGAATACTCCGCCAGAGGAGGGTGCAGGAGGAAAAGTGCGTAAAATGTGCTACCCCTCCGCACAGTGGTGTGGTGGGGGGGTGTGGGGGCCAGCACAAGATACTCACCACGATGTGGCACGAAATGGTTTTGGCCATTTGTTGAGCACTGCCTTAAAGGCCTTCTCAATAGTTGCCGAGAGATGCCTGCCTCGTTGGCCTTATCAGGCAGCTGCCAGCCACGCATTTTGTCAAATTCAAAGGCAAACAGAGGGAGAAGGAGAACGAGGAGGAGAGAGATAGAGAGAGAGAGAGAGCAGCAGTGGGGTGTAGTGAGGGTATTGGGGAGCTAAACTGAGCAGCGACTCAAGTAGAAATGCTTATACGCTGGGGATTTGAGCTTTACAAGCGTAACAAAATATGTAAAAAGAAATAAAGAAAATCCCCCGGTAGGAGGAGGAGGTAACCCACACCCACACACACACCCAAACACACACACACACCCACTCACACCCACACATATACCGCATTAGATAAATGTATCTGTGTGTGTGTGTGTGTGGCTGGCGTATCTATGAAGTTCCTTCCGTTTGCCGCAGACATTTGCGCGCCCAAGTGTTGGATTCCCCGTTGTCCCGCTGCCTTTTCCCCGCTGTTGATGAATGATAGATGGATTATGATTTTGTTTGGCGTAAATTGAATTTCGCTTATTTTTACACGCCGCACCCGCTCTTCCACTCCACTGTAATCCCCACTTTTGATTCCATGCCCAAATATTTAACTACAACTTTAAACAGTTTCGAACGGCGGAGGCCTGCCAGTGGTCCTGGTCCCTGGCACTCCTGTGCTTCCTGGCTTGTACGTAGCTCTCGAACGAATATTTTTTCGTTGCTGCATTCATTTGGCAGCGGAAATCAAGTTAACGAAGTAAAAATGTAAAATGCAGCATCGACATGCCAACAAGGAAATGTCCTCTGGCAAAAGGGAGTAGGTGGAGATGCAGAGCACTGACTCGGGGGGGTGAAGCCTGAATCGATAATGGAGACATCTGCAGCGGCAGCAGCACCAATAACAAACAAACCAATCATCGGGGGTAAAAAGCCAAAAGAGTTGAAGCTTTAAGCAGGAAAAGAGAGGTTCAATGGGGCAGGCAGTCCAGAAAAGGATACGCACATGGTCCTTAGAGTTGAAAGCATTTATTTATACAATATTTCTACACATTCCATAATTCCCTTTGAGTTTGCTTGGCTTTTCCTTTGATTTTTACCCACAAACTAAGAAACCCTCAACCCATTGCAGTTTCCCTGCCGTTTCGAACCCCTTTTTCCACACAGCTGTACTCTTCATTCAGATAACCTTTTTCCCTAATGCCATTTGGGAAAGTTTTCACTTTAAACACAGAACTAAAATTCAATCTGTGTCCTGTCCAGACCCAGCCTCGGCCCCCTTCTGCTCCTCTATTTGTTGTGTTTTTGGTTATTTTATTTTATTTTATTTTATTTCATTCTTTACTCTTTTTTTTATGAGCCACAAGCTGTAGTAAGTATCAGGCACTCGAGCTGCTCGGGCTGCTGGCATGCAACATATTTTCATGGATCAGCTGCAACTTCAATTCAAAGAGAAAGAGAGACAGATGCGGCTGCTGGGTTGTCGGTGCTGCGCTGTGATTTGGCTGCCATGGCTGTCAGGGCCTCCTCGCCGGCTGCCATGCTTATTGCCAAAGCTTTTGTTATGCCACACACACACACACAGACACACAGGAACACATCCAACAACTACTTATACGAGTGGCATAGCCACTATATAAAAAGTTGAAAATCTACCAAGGGGGTTGGGACTTTTATAAGCAGCAAATTTTTATTCCCCCATACTTTGGCTTACAATTCGCATGCGTCATAACTCAATAACCAGCAAGCGGGAGAAGGAGTGGGTGGAGGATTTGAGGCTATAGTTGTTGCCAGGGGGTGTGGTGAGGTGCGGTGGTTCTTAGCAAAACTGTAAGCTAACTGTAATCCTAATGAAACTACAACACATTGAAGCACACACACAATATGTGTGTGGCAAGTCTGCATTTGCATGCAACAATTTGGCCAAAAGAAAATGGTTAAATCGGGGCAAAAGGAAAGACTAGTTATAGGATAAAGAACGAAGCTTAAGATACACTTGCAGCAGCAGAAATAAATCTTAAAATTCTACATTAAGCGTGTCATGCAGCAGCGCACCTCGGTCTGTGAGCTGCGCTTCTGCCTGGCACCAGGGGGGCAAAAAGCTGCAGCTATTATAGTAGCCACAGCAACTAAACCTGCGCCAGAAAATAATTCAACAGAATCCAGATGTTCCCCACTTTGCGGGAGAGTATACAAAAAGCCAAGCAAAAAATAAAGAGAAAAGCGAGCAAAACGAGTGGTAAAAAAAGTTGCCTCTTTGGCTGCAAAGGCAATCCTTGTCGTCGTTGCTCGTCATCCTCACAACTCGTCTGCCCGTACTGGAATTTATTATAAGATCCTTTTCTTCATATATGAATGCAAGAAACTTGTAGTTGGCTCCATCTGCCTGCCTGCCCGGCAGCAACATGAATATTTTCTACAACATCAAGAACGGCATTTCAAGTTATTTGGCTTTTCTGCAAAACACACACACACACTTTCCTCTATATATTTTTTTGTATTATAATTTTCCCTGCTAGTTGGCTGCTGCTACACATGCTCGTAGGATACCAAAAGGAATTTTCATAAAGGCAGCAGCACAGCCTCGGCAGCAGCAGCAACATTCCTCCTGAGCAGCGACTAATGACCATCGCAAAAAGCTAATCAAAGTGGAATGGGAATAAAAATCAGGAGTGGGTTGGGGCACTTCCTCACTCCTGCCTCACTCTTGGCTATCATTAATCTGCCACACTTGCGCGCGGAGACGTCAGCGCCAGTGGCCCCAAAAAAGGGAACATTAATTTCCTCCTTAGCGTAGATATTACCTATGGCTACCGATGTGGCTGCTCCGATAGCTTTAGATGATTGCACATAAATGACAACAAGCCGCGCCCCGACAAAAATAATACACTTCGATTTCAGCTGCATTACGCATACGACGCGTGTGGCGCGGCACGGCAGGGGCCTCGTGTTTGATGTCTGTCTGTCATACGGGTATACGCATAAATTGTGTGGAATGTAACGTAATGTGCGTGTGTGTGTGTATGTGTGTGTTGCGTGTTACTTTATGATGACATGCCCCAAAACATTTATGCAAAATGCTAATTTAAATCCAAAGACTTGAGCCCAAGTCTTGAGCGGCAGCCACAGTGGAGCGAAATTAGGGGAAATTCAAGGCAGACCGGGGAGTTATTTTAGAGCTGGAAAAATGCAACCAATTATCAATTGTTGGGTATAGAAATCTACAAATATTCCACTCATTCCACGCCATTTTTTTGCATCCACTTTTGCACCACTGTCTTCAACGTAAACGCCTCTTCATCAGCATAACTTTGCCATGCATGACAGAAGCATGTTCTGGCCCAAGATATTCCCAGACTACGCTGAATGCGAATGAATGAATGAATAACCAAATGAGTGACTGAGTGAGTGAGTGAGTGAGTGAATGATGTACTCTAAGTGGCTGTGGTGGAGGGACACACCTTTAATGCAGGCAGTTGGCCATTTTCTCTCATTTGGATTGACATGAAAATGGCTACAAACAGGAAATTAAGTAGCAGTGGAAAGCCGAATGGATCTTAATCTCCTCCCTAAACTGTTGCAAAATCATGCAAGGGGAAATTAGCTGCGAAACGATGCTTAACGAATGCCCAAAATTGGAAATTGAAATGTGAGCAAGTAGGGCAGGGGGGCAGGGGATATTTGTCATCCGTTAAAGTCGTAGGAGGAGACTGATTCTGTGGCTGAGTTGGAGGCTCTCTCTTTATTGTAATTTGCTAAAGTATTTGTGGAATATGAATTGCGAGCATTTGCATAAACGAAATGTGTATGTAAATGTCGTCAAAGGGGGGATGGGGGATACATATATTCGTACGCGTAATGCCAATCAATCACCCCAAAAAAAAGGAAAGAAAGAAAAGAAGGGAAAACCTCATACACATGCAGGCAGCAGCTCCTCCCACACACGCACACACATACACAAAACCAATAAACTAAATTCGCCGAAGTACCAACAACGACAACAACAACAACAAAAACGAAAAGAGGAGGCAAAAGAAAGCAGAAATCGTCAACAACATACATGATGAAGCAGGGCAAAAGAAAAAACACGAAGCACACCAAAGGGGGGGGAGGGAGTACGAGTGTGTGTGTACGAATGTGTGTGTTCCAACCCTTATCCTTGGCAGGATATTACATGCTTCAACAATGTTGTAGCATTCCCAATAACAACAAAAGCAACAAGAACACCGAACAGCAGAGAGACCGGGAACCGGGAGCCAGCAGCAGAGTTCTCTCTGAGCTCTGAGCATTCCTGCTGCCGAAAATGAAATTCTGTTTTGCATTTTATGTCGACATCTCCTGAACCCAAAATGTATAAAAAACAAGAAACGAGATGGCCTGCGGTGGCCACACAAAAGCCGACGATTAAGATACCCTGAAGCAGCAGCAACAATTTATGAGTAATGCGGCAGATGGACACGAGTAGAGGAAGCTCCGGGAAGCTACATCCTCAAAAGGGTATCCAATGGAAGCGTATTAAAAGCAGCAGCAAACCAAAGAACAAACCAGTAGCAGCAGCGGCAGCAAGGACACACTCATACCCCAAATAATGAAAGAGAAAAAAGGAAAAAAAAAAAAATGAAATCTAAACAAAATGCGTTCGAGCGTGTGTGTTCAATTACAATGTGTGTGATTGCTTGGCTCGCTAGGCACACCGGCTGAGGGGATAGAGGGGATTTAGCGGCAGGACCTCTCGCCCCCACACACACACACACACACACACACACACACACCCACAAACTCGCACGCTTAAGCATAAAAATTTACAATGCGAAATAAGCAAGCGAAACGAATGAAACACACACACTGAAAACGCTTTCTTTTCGAAGACATGCTGGTTCCAGGACCTTCAGGACCTTAGGAGCATGGACCACAGCGCAAGGGGCATCCTTATGCAAATAACACTGCCAGCCAAGGGTCGTTGTCGTTGTCGCTGTCGCTGTCGCTCTGTCCTCCTCTCGACACTGGAACATAAAAATAAAAATAATAACAATACAATATTTTTTGATGACAGCCGACGACGCCGACGCCCCCCACTAAAAAGGAACCCGCGAGCCCATAACAATGGCAAAGGAACCACGCAAAGGATATGGCCTGGGCTACCCCTCTGTCCGGTCTGGATTTCGGTTCAAGGTTTCGGCCCATAAAAGAAAGGTTTAATCGATCGGAGAGAGACAGCGAGAATTCTTATTTTGTGTGTGCCCATTTTTAAGTGCAAATTGTTAGGATTTTCCACCCGCCCACAGCTCTAGCAGCATGAATCATCCTGGCTGGGGATATGCCATCAATTTGTGTGTTTATGGAGCCAGCGTTATGGATTGCGGATTATATGGTTTATATGGTGATGGAGCTCTAGCAGGGCTGGATATATGATAGAAATTTAATGCAAATTTACAGTATGCATTGAAAAATGCATCAATATTGCTGAAAAGTATTATTCTTCCTGTCTGTAATAAAGATCAAATCGCAAAGATTTCTGCATTCTGATGGAATTGGCCATTTTTTGTGACTCTACGTCTACGAATTTTAAGTATTTCCAAAGATTTGGAGGCACAAAATTTCTCGATTTGTGGAGGCTGAAGTGAGTAAAGGAGGTATGAAAGAGAAGCTCATAAGAATAGATCAAATAACAATTAAAATGCAATTCAATCATACACCAATCATTTTCGCGTTAAAATTCAAATGAATAAAATTCCTAAAAATTTTATTCCGCATCTTCACGTTGTCCCACTCCCTTTCCCGCTTTGCCCTGACAAATGCAACAATATAAATAATTATTTTTGCATACAGAATGTAAAGCAAACAACACGAGGAAAACAACACACACACACACAAGGCACAACAACGACGAAAAGGCAAAAAAGAACAGGCTAAAAGGAGGTTCCGGAATGGGTTCGGAATGGGATGCATGAGAATGCCAGGATTCACATTTGAATAACAATCATCATCATGCGAGGTATTTCAATTGACTATACCATAAGCAAGGGGTAAGGGGTAGAGGGTAGAGGGGCAGCAGGAGATATATATTGAGAATGAGAATGAGAACGAGAAGGAAGAGGGAGAGAATAAAATCACAAAGAATTCATAATAAGCATCATTGTCGATGCGAGCGAGCGGGAAATGAATAAAAATCAAAGTACTACGAGGCGACTCCAGCTCCAACTCCAGCTGCAGACAAAAGGTGAAAGGTGAAAGGGGTTACGAGTGGGAGAGAGAGGGAGTGTGTGCCACACACACACACACACACATATCCATCTGAAGGAATGTCGCACAGGATGCGTGTTTATTCTATGTACATATATTTCCAGGGGCAGGACTTGCCATCTGCATACGAGGATGCCGAGTATGCTGTCGCCTGCGTGGGCTCTGCATGAATTTTGAATGACAATTTCCAAGGAGCACAGATCCAAGCACAGGACCCACTTCTCAGGACCCACTTCTCAGTCCCCATTCATTGTTCGCTTATTGAAGAGAACATTTCTTGGTACAGGGAAACGGAACGAGCCACTTGAAGCAGACGGCAGGCAGGATGTGCTTCAGCGCGACACAAGGACCTATAGTTGCCGCTGCTGCTGCTTCCACTGCTCCTGCCGATGCCTTTGACAAATTGTGGCAGGCTTCGGGCCTACGCCTTACATTGGCATTTCATTTCATTTTGGCCACCAGTTGCTGCCTCATAATTGATTTCATTTAGCGAGAGAGACGCAACAGCAACAAGCAGCAACAAGTTGCCACAAAAAGGTCTTTAGCCTCCCTCAAACACACACACACACACAAAGTCCCCCCGCCACGCCACGCCCCGCTCCCATTCCTGCTCGACTGAAAGTAAAAACAAATTAAGCTCTCGACGTCGACAGCGAAATAATTGGGGGAATTCCCCACAAAAACGGCACCAGACAGCAGCAGCAGCAGCGTCAGCCTCTGAGAAAAACCCAGCCAGACACTTTGACATAATTTCCAGCAGCAGACGGTGCCCCATGCCACCCACGCCAGGCACAAGGACACGACCATAACCAACCCCAACAAAGTTTTAATTAATTGCGCTCGACACACACACACACAGGGAGAGAGTGTGAGCGAGTGCGGGAAAGCGGGAAAACACCAGGCAAATGAAAATGAGCCAAGTTGGGAAAAGTTGGCAGCAGCAGCCACAACAACAACAAAAAGAAGCCAAGGAAAATGTTCATTTTCACGTACACAAATTTGTTCTGTGAGGAGGGTTGTTGGTTGGGGGTTTGTGGGTGGACTTTTTTTGGCAAAGACACAAGCGGCAGGCAGAGAGCAGAAGCTGTCAGAGGGTTAGTGTGAGAGCCAATGGCTGCTGTGAACAATGGTGGCTTAATTTCATTATGTTGCCACTGCTGCTGCTTGCTACTTGTACCAGACCAATATCAGGCACATGCATAAATATTGTTTCATTCTTTTGTGGAGCAGAAAATTCTGCGCTAATCAGAAGAGAGATTTAATAACGATACAATCTGTTAGAAAAAGAGGTAGGGGAAGGGGCCTTCCTTCTCCCCTTCCTTACTGTCAGTTGAAGCAGCCTCCACGCTCCATGGAACCGAAGCTCACTTCAAAATTCTCTCTTGAAAGTCTTCTTGCGTGAAGTGCATTTACA
Source organism: Drosophila guanche (assembly GCF_900245975.1). NCBI lineage: Eukaryota > Metazoa > Arthropoda > Insecta > Diptera > Drosophilidae > Drosophila > Drosophila guanche. The sequence goes on along the minus strand of NW_022995744.1, from coordinate 6,297,265 downwards.
GTTAGTAACCTAACGCTCAAAACTTTTACCTTTATTTTGCCACTGCCTTCGACACTTGCACACTTTCACTTTTCACGAAAAAGTTTTACAGGAAATACACAAAAAAAACAAAAAATGAAAGTCAATAAAACCCAATTGCGCCAGATTTCCATGCCGAGCAGATTTCCATGCTGTTGGGGAAGCTGCGTTAAATTATCGAATGTAAGGCATAAAATCCTCAATCAAATTCATGATGCGTGAAGACAAAGGACAAAAAGCGTTTCGAATTCGCTTTCAGGTAGCCGTAAGGAATTTATGCGAGTATATGATGTTGATAGATAGATACGGGAGCGTAACCCCCGTAGACTTTTGTGTATGCAGATTGAACCGCCAGCACAACAGATCCCACATCAGCAATTTGAGCATGAAATGTGTATTGAAACTTTGCTCTCGGTCTAATTAAGTGCAGCCCAAAAACAGGAGCACACACCGCAAACCACTCGAAGCACAAAGTTGAATGTTTGTTCAACGGAAAGTCAGGTATTCCCTCCTCACTCGGAGAGATACAGATAGCACCGTGCTGTTGCTACCCCTATTGTCTCTCTATCTCGCCATTAAAAGTGTAAGCACACAGAGCACCTAGAGGATGTGCTCTCGAAAAATCCCTTTATGCCTCATTGTCTGCTGTGGCATCCGAAGGCGATTTATTGCCGATTTGGAATCGTATGTGAAAAGTGCTCTTTGGCCAAAGCATTTATCCCAGATAGAGCGAGATAGCACAGCGGTTACCCCTTTTATTTTTTGTGTGTGTGATCCCTTCTGGGTATTATTATAAATTTGCCTTTTAATTTACGTTACGCCGATTTCAAACAATGCCGAAGCCCGAGAATCTATGAATATTCATAATGCTGCCAAACCAGACTGACAATCCGCATGTTAATGGGCTGGCATATGTTACCCCTGCCCCCCTTGGCACATCCTCCCATCCATAGGGGTTACGCCGGGGTTAGAGTGCACTCCTATCTATTTTTTCAATTGCATAAAAATTGTTGATTTATGCGAGAGTTCGACTTGCTTTTAACGTGTATTTGGAATGCCAATATTTCTTTATGTCGCACAACACACATTTACATGTTGCTGCTACGTGTCCCACATTGTCACACTGTGGATGCTGCATGGGGATGGGGTAGGGTTAAAGCATTGAATTGCCCATGAAATTTCAAGTGTTTTGTCACAGGGAACATGGTGATTGTAGGGGAAGAACTTGTGGCACAAAGCAGAGCGAAGAAGTGCGGGAGTCAGTTTAGGAATGGGTTAAAGAGAACCTAAAGGAATGTAAAGTATAGACTTTAAGAACTTTGCCCAGTAGATATGCAAAACTCAGAGTTTTACTGATTTACAATTTATTTAGAATATTAAAAAGTTTTAGTTCTGTGACTTTAGCAACAAATAAATCGAATCCCATCACAAATTCCCAATGCAAAAACCCTAAGCATCAAATATGCATGCCGCTAAGCCCCATTCCATATCGAAGACCACCGTCCGAGACAGCAGAACACATCAATCAAATGACAAAAAAGTATTTTGCAAATTTGTCACTTGATAAGCCTTGAGGCTGAACTTTCCAAAATCCGCAGTACCCAGAGTTGAACGCCTTCCAGTATGAAGAGAGAGCTGCAGAGGTGCTGCGGTAGGGATTCAAAACTTCTCCGTGTGCCACGATTGATGTGGGCATTACGTGACTAGCCGGCAAAAAGGGGTTTTGCACTCCTGACGTGCGTACCTCTCGCTGGGTAATTTATGCGCCGGCGTAAACGCCTCAGCCAGGGGAAAACGTAGCGTCAGGGAGGAGGAGCAGTAACAGGAGGCTGCTCGACGAGCTATTGAGTGAGTACCTGGGCAACCCTCTCACTCGCTCGCTTCTGATCTGAGCTGAGCTGAATAAATTAAAATTTATGCGCGATTTGCATGATTGTTCCACCTCACAGCTGTTTCTGGTTCGGGCGGGAGGAGGCATAGGATCCTCCACGACTTACGCGTCAGTTTGTGCGTGAAGCTCGAGCGTGCGGGTTGCCGTTGCCTGGGAGATGCCCACCAGGAGATAGTAAAGATGGAAAAAAGTGAATTCATGTGCAGGGAGTTTCGGGTTTCGCCCTGGCACGCATGCGTGACTCCTCTACGGTCAAGTGGCAGTGGGCCAAGGGGTAGGTGGTGAAGGGTGAAGGGTGCCTTAAAGCTGCATTTCCTTCTTTTGCTGGCCACTCCACATGTGAGCTCCCCCACTCGAGTGAGCTGAAGTTAATAATATGAAAGAAATCACTTTGCCGCTTTTGTGCATTGTTAAAAGTTTTTAAGCCGCGCCTCAAACACACTGCGAGATGGGGAGGGCGGAGGAGCGTCTTCGTCTTTTATGCACCTCCTCATATGTGGCAAACAAAGTTATTTGTGGTAGCGCTTTTGTGGTACTATGCCCCAACCCCTTCTCTCTTTGAAGGTAGTTCTCTCTTTAGGGTGGTGCTGGAGCGCCAGCAAACTTTGCTGTTTGCAAAAGTTTTTTTTTTCGCCTTTTCCTTGCATTTTTCTTCGGTTTTTTTCTTTGTTGGAGCGGTGCGGGCTGTGGCACGGAACAGCCGCCGCCGTTGCGTAAAACTTTTCACTTTGACTCGACTTTATTGTATTTCTAATACTTTGCTTTTGCCAGCCAGCCAGCCAGGCAAGTCAGTGGCTCCCGCAGCAGCAACTCCTCCAGTAGCAAGCAGGCAGCATGTGAACAATGTAAAGCGGCCAACGGCTGCCAAACTGTAAGCGTCCATAAAAATGTTTGGTCTGGCTACTTGAAGAGTGTCTCCCACCCTTTTGGTAGGGGGTTTCCAGCGGTTCAGTGGAGTTCAAGTGGAGCCCCCACCCATCACAGATTGTAGACAATTGAAAAATTTTACATTTTATGACGCTGCGCAATTTGTGGCAGCAAAGACTTTGGCAACAAATTCTTGATGCCAGTCGTAGGGTAGAGTTCTAGGCAGGGTACGGGCATAGGTAAAACATGACAAGCACAAATATAGATAGCTAAAAATGATAGTTCTACGGTTATTGGTTGCCTCTCAAGTTTGGCTGTAACTTGCATAAAGTTTGCACGGTTTTTGGGGATAGTTTCAGACCCAAAAAGATGCTGGGAAATCCATGTAGAGAGCGTTGTTAGGGCAACCATTTGCTACCCTTCTAGCTATGAGCTTAAGGCTCTTAATTGTCAACAATGGCTCAAATATATGGGCTGCCCATTGAACATCCGTTCCCCCCAAGAGACAAAACGCATTCTTATTATTTTGGCCATACAAAATTACCTTGTTTATGGGCTTACGAGTAAGTTCTACAAATTGGTAGAGAGAAAAGCAGATGCTTACCTCCCGGCAGGAGCAAAGCTCATTTGGAAAGCCTTTTGTCGCAAAAGCCCATTAAATGTTGGGGAACTGAAACCGAAACTGGTAGCAGGCAGGAGACCACAAGGAAGAGCAGAAACAGAAACAGCTAACAGAAATAGGATGTGCTTGTGCTGTGCTGCTGCTGTGTCGTGTCTTGTCCTGGTTCCTGGGTTTGCTGGCGACTGCCAAATGAAATGTGATGAATTGTATGTAATTTGGATGAAGAACGAATGGCATTTGCATGCGAGAAAGTCCCTGGCCCATCAACCCCACTCCAAGCCAGCTACAGTGCTTTTTGCAGCCAAGTACAAAATGGCAAACTGTCAGTTTGGAGTTTTTCCTTCTGCTTTTGGCTGTGGAAACTGTGTGTGTGTGTGTGGCGGCACTCACATCTCATTAATTTGTGATTGATACGGTGACTCGTCTTCCTGGGACCTAAGAGCACTGACAGTGTGTTTGTGCGTAAAGCGTCACAAATGAAATTGAAGTGTGTTTGTGATCCCATTACAAATAAGTAAAGGGAGCTTCTTGCTGCTGCCGGCACTGGGAATGGGAACAGGAATGGAAATGGCCATGGAGTTGGGGGCACATTTGATGGATTTGCATGTGCTGTGACACAAGTCACTAAAATATCTTATTACACTCACATGCAGATACAGCTACAGCTACAGATACAGCTACAGATATGTACAGCCACACAGAGAGATATGCGACAGCTACGACAGACGGCTATGGCGGCGGCTACACATGTGTGCACTGAAAGAAAAGGAAAAGAATGTACTGAAAATGTGGGAATAAAGTGAAGTGATGCAATAGAAATGAGAGGAGTATCCAGTGGAGTAACTACGAGGAACAATATCACGGAAATGCGTTATAAAAATTACATCTGGGGACGGGAAAACTGTTCTTGAACTAGAAGTATTCTTTGTCTTCTTAGTTTCATGAGTAAAATTAATTAAAAGTACACTTTTGATATGGTAATTCTACTCTGCACTGCTAAGCTACGTTGTGGAAGATTAAGTGTGAAAGCATATGCAATGCTAAGCAACGCTGTGAAAGAGTACGAGTCGATAAGAGAATGTGGGAGCGCAGGGGAGTTGTTTTATTCATTCTAAAATCTGTAAAAATTCATGAAAGTTCATTCTGAAACAGCATTTTCACCATTTATGTTTGAACTAACCCACGTTTTCTCTCAGTGTCGTTGAGCCTGAGTTTGGCAGCCATTTTTTATTGAAAAAAAAAAAACAGAAAACTCGCATGTGTAGATATGTAGGCCGCATAAACAAACAGGACCATCCATGGGCATGGACTTTCCTCTGAAGCTGCCTCTATCCCGATTCCCTCTAACTGTAACCCACCTCATTCCCCTCTCTGTAGCCTTTCCCTGCCCGCTCTGTGACGAAATTGTCTTTCATTTATTTTTCAGCTTCGATTTTTGGCTGTCGCGCTTTTGGTATTCTCATTTCTTTCTTTTTGCAAATTGACACCCTCACACACACACACACATGTAAGAGAGCTTGTTAGTGTATTTGCTGTTGCTGTTGTTGTTATGTCTATCTGGCTGTCAAGCTGCGGCGGCGGCGGCAATGGTTGACTCCTTCAGCGGCTTCATCAATGCCGGCGACCTACGTCGTCGCATACGCGCCGGAAGCGTGAAAATCTACAACAACCCGAACCAAAAAAAAAAAAAAACGGAAAACGGGGAAAAGTTCACAAATGGAAAATTACGGGTGCACACGAGCACACACACACACACACACTCATACAGGGGGAAAGCAGCCACCCCCTGACCAACAATTTCCACATACACCCCAGCACAGTGCGACGCTCCATCCATGCCCTCGTTTGTCATTTCAGGTTGTTTTATTCAATTTCAAGGCAGAAGAAAATTCGCCAAAAAATAAAGCAGCAAAGCAAGATTCAGAGGGAGAGAGAGAACAAGTGGTGGTGAGAAAGGAAGTACCGAGAAAAAAAAACTCTTTGAAAATATAACGCACGCTGAATGTCATGTGATATGTCACACATGTAGCACGAACGAGTGCTGCTGCCATTGCCACTGCTGCCCACACCCCTAAGACCGCGCTACCTTATCGGCTGCCATATTAATGTACTGGAAATTTGCCATTTTTCCTTATTTTGTGTGTGGGTTTTTTTTTCGCGAGCAGCAGGAAGGGCCCGAAGAAGCTTTTCATTTAGTTGTCGAATGTTCTTTAATCTCATTTAGAGCAAGGCAAAGAGCTTCAAGGGAAATAAAACCCATTAGGCATGAATATCTGTTGAAATATATATCTGTATCTGTATCTGTATCTTCTGTGGAGGGAGTACATGTGGGAGCTGACACTCTCGGGCAAACCTTAAGCCATTCAATGCCAACGATGCGTGTCCTTTCACAGTCGATTCTAATCAGGCAGCAAAAGGCAACAAAATGAAGAGAAGAATTTTCAATGTCCCCTTTCTCTTCTTTCTCGAAGATTTGATGCACTTGAATGACTTTCATTTGCCATCTTGCCCCCCCCCCCCTTTTTGGAGTCAAGGGTCGGTCAGTGCTCGTCCTGCAGTGGGTGATCCTTTTGTCATTGGCTTTTTTGGGTTTTCCCCTTCTTTTTTTGGTCACGATTTTTCAGCTTTGACTTTTGGCTTTCTGCAAGATTGCCGGAGATTGAATGAATGGCTGATACTTTCTCGTATTGTCCTTATTGGGTAAGACGACGATTGATTGTCCTTGCAGAGAGATGGAGAGGAATGAGAAGTGAGTTGGTTTTCATGAATGATTGTCGCAGCACTTTTTGAGATATTTTTATGTAATTAAATGAGCAGCCAAGTGTGTGTGGCTGATGTCTGTCACGTTAGATTATTTCTTAGGGGTTTTGCGATGTGTGCAGTTTAAATGTAAGCTATGACACTTGTCATGAATGATTTGGAAGGGAAGGAAGTGAAGGAGATGTAATTGTGAGACAATTAAGGATTTAAAGTGACTTTGGGCAGGAGCCTAAGCAATTTAAAGAGCAATAGAAAGAGTTTTTAAATCCGGAAACTTCCTTTATGTCATAAAACATCATAAGATTTGTGCTAAAAGTCCATCAACGTGTAGTATTTTCTACGAATTTTCAACATATTTCCCTTTTAACACAATCAATGCCTTTTGCTACTTTTAAAGTTCGACAATTAAAGCTCGAAAAACTAAAACAAAACTTAAAAATCTGTCTAAATATCTCCTCTTTGCCTAGTAAATGTTCTCATCCCATGCCTAATTCTTGTCAAGTTTCTCTCCGTTGCATGCCACCACCCGCGCACTGCTTTGCCACGTAGCCCATTAATTTCTTTTGCCATTTTAATTTCGCTTTCATTTTGGGAGACGCTGCAAGGCCAAATGCAACAGCAGCGACAACAACAACAGCAATAGGAGGTGCCACGGGGAATTCCCGTGGAAAGAGTGCCGAAGAGAGTGGATAGAATGAGAAAATAAAGAAAAAACTGTTGCATTAAAAAGCGAGGCGGCAGACGGCTACGTCATTGCTGCTGCGGCTCCCCCGTGATGCTGCCTGCTCCTGACACTCCCTTTCCCCGCTGCCACTGTGTGAAAATGAGGCAAGTTCGTAGTTAGTCCCGTCATCGTTCGCTGCTCCTTGCTGCTGTGCTCCGCTTGTTTCATTTCATTTATTTCAGCCTGGCACCGGCATAGCATCCACGCTCTCAGTCTCTCCTGCTTTGGGGGCCTGGCTGGGACCATAATTTCGCATTCGCCCATTAAAAATGCTCCTCTTCGCTGCCAGCAACTGCGTCGGCAACGGCAGCATCCTCGTCGCGTCGCTGGCATTCGTTTTAGTTTGTTTTTTTTTTGGTGGGGACTGGGGCCGGGCGCCACTTCAGCCGCAAGAGAGCGCGCGCCACCGACGCGCCAAATGAATGGGAATGAATGAAACTGAAAATGAAAATGAAAATGAATAAATGATAATGAGAGCCATTCGCAGCAACGGCAGCCAGCAGCTGATGAGAGAGTGAGAGAGAGTAGAGACAGCGCGCTGCCGGCTGCTGTGTGGCTCTTCTGCTGCTGCGCTGCTTTGCTGATGAGATAATGGCTGCTGCTGCGGTGTCTCTGTGTTTTTACTTTTTCCTCTGCCTTCACTCCACCCCCACATCCCCCACCCCTGCTGCTGTTGCTGCTGGCGCGCTAACGAGGGAAATGTTTTAAATGTGGGTTTCAAGGTCAAGGTCTACTCTGCCGCTCTTTCTGTCTGTTGCTCTGCTGCGTTCATTAAGCGCCTGTCAGGCAGAGGCTGCGGCGGCTGCTGATTAGCATAATGAAGGGGGTCGGTCGCTGGTTCATTGAACTCGGAAAAGGACAGAACACAGACAGAAGAGCCACAGGTGGCTCATTCTGCTAAGTTTTAATCACTTTTTGCAGCACTTTTGGGTCCTTGGGTCTTTTGCCTACTTCAAGGCGCATTTCTCTGAGGAAACATTTGATGAAAATTGTGAAAATTGCGAAGAAAATTCAAAGGAAGAGCAATCGCTGTGTGTGTGGCAGGAAGTAGTCAGAGAGAAGTGGCAAGGGGGCGCCAGATTGAAGGGAGAAGGAAGATGGGAGTAGAGAGGAAGAAGGAGGACAGTCACTGAGTGGCAGCGTCGAACGTCGAACGACGACGCACATCAAAATATGCAAATTGGAATTTCAGAAATACAGCAATATTGCTCTTCCCCCAACCCCCCTCTGAAGCAGCAGCAGCAGCAGCACTCCAACTCCAACCCTTGGATACACTCACACACACACATAAAGATAAATACATATATTTCTATATAGTTAACCCGATTTTGGGCCCCTGCGGCAAGCTGACTGCGCTGCCAACGTCAGCGTCAACGTCAACGTCGCTCGCAGTAGTGTCTGCCATTATTCGCCTTTATTCCTGTGCCCGCGGCTTCGTTGCGGTGGCGGACGACCAGTGCGCATGCGTCACCATGCTGCCCTCTCGCTTGCACTTGGCACGCTCCATGTGCAGTGTGCCTCTCGCTTGCGCTGGACTGCCGAAAAGAGCGTGAGAAAGAGAGGCCGTGGCGAGCCCTCCAACCCTCATTCACGAAAAATGAAACGCAGGAGTAGCAGCGGCAGCAGCAGCAGCGCAATGGCTGTTCCATTCCATGCCGTTCCCGTGTCGTGCCGTGCCGGGCGGGGATAATTGAGTAGCGACGGGGAACAGTTTGGCATTTGGCACGGGGAAATTAACGCCAGGAAAATGAAAATGAAAATGAGAAAACAAAGACACAGACAAAAATTACCCAAAATGAAGTTTTCCAGCAGCGACGCAGGCAGCAGCAGTAGGTCGGATCGGTGGTCGGTGGCGGTGCTGCTCTCGGAATATTTAATGACGTAATGCGACGTTGGCGTCGCTGCCAGCAATTAAGCAACAGTTAAATTAAACGGGTTTCTAGTTCAAGGACACGACCCAGCGACGACGACGAGGACGACGACGTGCCGGCACAACAACAGCAACAGCAACAACAACGACAGAGGCAGTGGCAAGGCAGGCAGATGATGAAGAGGCTGTGGGTGGGTGGGAGTGTCTGCTTTGCTCTGCTTTTAATTGTGGTGCTTCATGGGGTAGACCAGGGAAACCCCTGTCTGTACTTGAGGATGGCAAATATATTTCGATTTCAGCTTGGGGCAGGTTGCATCAATGGAATTTCTGTGGAATTCAATGAGAGTTGCATTCATTTATTGTAGTTATATGAAGATAGTCTTATAAAAGTTGATAATTGATTTAATTAATTTAAGGATTTATTTATTTATTTTCTATACCATTTGGTTCCTTAAGAACTGTTAGAGGTTGCTTAAATGTTATTTTGGGACTCGGCAGCATTTAAACGCTTGAAATATGTAGCTTCGATTTAGATTCAAATATAATTTTATTTATACATATGATGCCGCCAAAGGTAATTCACAATTCAATAATGTTCCAAAGTTGGAATATTTAATTATATTTTATTTTTACAACATTTTGAAGAAAAGAAAAAGTAAAACTATTTCAAATTCAATTGAAAAATACATTATTAAATGCGCTAAAATAATAAAGTTATTAAAAAACCGTACCAAATATTGTTTAAAATTATTTTATACAACATTTACAGTCAGAAATATTCTACAGCTGTCTCTCCATCTCTCTCCATTCCATCTCATATTCATTTGTTTTCCCACAACAATTAGCTCAGTCCAGTGGCATTTATTCTCTCTCTCTCTCTCTCCATTCTGTTTCTCTCTGTCTACTCATTCATTCTCTTTCGCTCAATTTGCCAACCGGCAACACGTGCTATGGGCCGGCTACGGCAGAGGCAACGTCATGGCGCTCATTTTCATTTGCGCGATTTTCATTTTCATTCATTGCGGCCCCCACACCAACACACACTTACAGCTGCTGTCCCTGCCCTCTCGCTTGCTCCTGCCACCCACAGGCAGGCAGTCCTCTCTGCCCACCTTCTCTCTCTCTCTCTTGTGGCTAATGACGATGGCAAAGCAGCAACAGCAACAGCTGATGACGTCGTGGTTCATTTTCTTTTAATTTTTGCGCCACTTTTCTTTGCGCGCTTTTTCATGACTTTATTTTCATTGCCAGTTTCGCGGGGGCAAAATCTCCAGACAGCTGTTCATTAAAGGCAGGAGCTGGGGAAATGCCTGAAAAAGAAGAGTTGAGTTTTCCCGCTTAATTGTAGGAACAGAACAGAACAGAACAGAAGGACTATCGATTTAAATGAAAAAAACTGGTAGAGGCAGTGGATGGCTACGCAAAAGCCCCCTGAACAATCGCAACATAAAAACGTAAAAACGTACATAAGTATGCATAAAGGAATTTTCCTTTTCTAAGACATTTTTCCTCCATTGCAGGAGCACAAGAGGGCAGGGTAGGTTCAGAGCTTGGAGGATGTCTTTTACATATATTTTTATGAGATAAAATAGAAAATTTTGTTATCAGGCAGCAGCGGCAAAAGGGATATAAAGCAGCAGCATCAGCAGCACACATATACAGATAACCCACACAGATACAAACACACACACACACACACACACATGAGCACAAAGGCCCCACTTGAAATGGCAGCCAACCCCTGTCCCCTGCACCCTGTCCCACCCGCTCAGCACACAGTTTCCCTGGGTGTTCCTCCTTAAACTACACTGGAGTTGCCAGTGCCAACGGAAAATGTCTTCGGGTTGAGTGCTTTTCCGGAGAAAATGTAATTTTCTCATGGCAGGCAGCCAGTCCGCCCAGCCTCTTCGCTTGCTCTGCGCTCTGCGCTCTCCACACACCTCCCTCCATCTCTCTGCCGCTCACTCTCTTTGCATCTCTCTCTCTCGTTCCTCGTCGAACGTGGCACGATTGAAGTGTCGGTTGGGGTACGTACCTAGGTGAAAAAGGAAACTTAAAGGATGCTCCCCACCAGCACACAGCTCCTCCACCCGGCGCGCTCTTCTCTACGTCTTGACAGCTTCCTGTTGCCCTTTTTCGCCAGCGCCTTGCAAATTGCTCACGCTTGCCAAGTGTGTGTGTAGGTGTGCGGGCTGTGCACTGAGCGAAAATCATAAATAATAACTAACTGAAGGCAAGCAGATTTCTGGCAAATAACAATAAAAAAACCGGTTCCAGTTTATGCGATAAATCAATGAAAAAGTAGTTAAAATTCTGTAAAATTTCCTCTTGTTTAAGATACATCAAGGGCGCTTTAAGCCTATCCGCTTTCGCTCAGTGCATAAATGTCTACTTGGCATTGTCCTGACTGCTGCTCCTGCTGATGCTGCCGTTGCTGATGTTGCTGTTACTGTCTTTGTCATTATCCTTTTGGGGTATTGCGACGTGTCAAAGCAACAACATCAGGGGGTTTCCTACAGCGCCACACTTCCACCTCCACCACCTCTTTCCCTCTCTTTCCCTGTCGACCGTGTATGCAGTAGCATCCATCAATTTGATGGATAAATATATGCAAATTGTGTATTAGCTGTCCTTGTTGGTGCTGCCGCTGCTGTTGTTATCCTTTAGCAAACAGACACACACCCATGGCCACATCAATAGTCGTTGTTGGCCCCTCACTTCACTCTCCACAAGGATGGCATGGAAATGAATTTGGCACACGTGTAGTTGAGCACTTCTCTCGCTTTCTCCTGGCCACCTTACTCTCCCTGTATCTCTCTGTGTGCATTCCCCCGCTTCTTGGTTGAATACTGCTGGTTCAATAAATCATCCTAACTGCCTGTCGAAATGGAATTTCTCAAGAGCAACTCAAAGGCGGCACACAGGACGCAAAAAGATATCCAAGGCACTGTCAGGCTGCCGCTTCCTTTCCCTTGGAACTTGTCGCTAATTGAATTACCCGTTAGCCGCCTCAGGGGATATTCACACGATCTGGAAAAGCGGAAAAGGCAGCCCTCTTGCCCTTCCCTTTCACTTTTTTTTGATGCTATGCAAATTCCTTAAGAGGGTTGCAAAGGGTTTCCTCAAAAGAAACTTTGATTTATATGCAATTCGATTGGAACAATGCAGCAACAGCAGCAGCAGCTCCGAGGATCGTCGTAGAGTGTGAGGCATACAAAAAACGATCAAATATCGCGGCACGGCACGGCTCAGCTCGGTTCGCTGTTGTTGTCATTGTTGCCTCATTTGCATTCGAATGCCGCCGCATGGGAAGCCGAAACTCGGAACCTGAACAACTGAATCTGAATCTGAGCTTGCAACCTGGAGGCTGTGACTGTGGCAGATGCATCCCGCCAAACTGCGCGACATGTCAAACTGTGAAAATTAATATTTTTTTGCTCGTTTCGGGGCAACTTGATGACGCTGCGCAAAAATTATGCAAATTTATTTTCGCACCACACACAAAAGATACAAAAGAAGTTGTAACAGTTTTTCCCTGCAAGGTGTGAAAGGGTTTTTTTTCTCTTTCTTTTGTTTAATTAGCAGACAAAGCAAGGCGACAGGGCAAAGGTCCTTCGTGGATGAATGGATGGATGGCTTGATCATCAAGGGTGCGAAATTTGTTGGCATGAGTGTGCAAAATGCTGCTTGCTGTGACACTCTGTGAGGGCAGAGACAGAGACATTGCTCTGATGGATATGAAACTCTAGAGTGAATTTACAGAGAAGTATGAAAGTAAAATGAGTAAATGGTGAAATCGAATAAATTTATTTACTTCCTTAGAAGCTTCCTTTCTTAAATTACAATTTACTGATGTACAAATTTTCTGGACAGTCACTAGATGTGAAATATTGAAAACGAAATGCAATTCTTTAATTTTTCTTTCTATCTATGAAAGGTGAAATAACTTAGGAGATTCCACTGCTTTTGCCAATTTTGACAAACATCATTGAAAAAAATGTAATATTTAGGTGGATTAAATGTATTTTCTATTACAAATTTTCACTGTCTATTTCTGAACCAAAGTTATATCAAAGAAATTTCTGTAAACGCTTTTTTACATAATACAAATAAATAGAAAATGCTGTTTATTAATTTAATTGATTATTCATTACAAATTAACATTTTGCCCTTCAATTTCATTGGCAACAAACAAAATTCGCACCACAAATCCATTGCCTCAGTCTTTTTCCCTTTCCATACGAAATGCTTGCCCTTGCCATTCTGTAGCTGGCGCCATCTATGGCCCAACTAGCGAACTACAAAGACGCTCCTAACGGCAAGCAGTGCGCCACAGGATGCTGCAGTGCGCAAAGCAGTGCGCAAGCAGTAAAGATAAAGGCAGGAATAAATAAATACAAAAATAAATGCTTCACATTTTCATTATCATATTTTTAATGTAAGTCATTCGTGCAATTATCATTTTTTTAAATTTATGAAAGCGAAATATCAGATAATATGAAAAATTAATTTCAATAAATTGCCCAGCAATGAGGGGAAGAAGAGGCGAGGGGAGTATGTGAAATTGTGCGAATTCTTTGCGAACATATTTCAATTCAGAACTGGCTGCAATTATTAAAAAGCAATTAATAAACGAGAGATGTTGCGATGTTGCACTGCAACTGGGGCCCCCCCAAAAATGCCTATTCATAATTATGTGGCAGGAAGCAGAGGCAAGAGTCCCAGTGCCCAGTGCCCAGTGCCAGTGGCCAGTGCGCTGCTCTGCCATGAATTATGTTGTAAATGCCGGGCATAGCCAGCTGACCAGGGCACAGAGCACAGAGAGCCAGTTCATGCCCAGTCCTGGGTCCGTTGTAATTTCAATGTTTAATGAGAGAATACCGCAACTTTGGGGCAGCTGCTACCGCATTTGCGCATGGCCAGAGCTGCGCATTAATTTCGAAATAAACGCTCTTAATGCCAGGAGTGAAGGGGAGTGGATTGGCAAGTGGCAAGGGGGAACGGAACCGGCCTGGATCGGCTTCGATATTGGCTTCGATTTGATGATGGCTCGTTAATTTGCGTTAACGATCGCCGTTCCTCCTTGCCGCAAAACAAACAACGAAAGCATCGAATGGCTTCGGATCGGATCGGATCGGATAGGCTTTGGCTTTGGCTTTGGCTTCGGTTCAACAAATTATCTCCTCTTTTATGGCCATGGATCGGGCGGGGATCGAGGGTATGCGGGGTGTGTTTCAACGGGATAATCGCCAGTGTAAACACGCATCAGTTTGCGTGCCAAAGACACGAAACCTTCAATCAGCCCCTTTTGATGGGATCAACTGACCAACTGGCTGTGGCTTGACTTGAGGCAGGAGCCATCCTTCCAGGAGCCGGCGTTAGGATTCGCACTGTTAAGCAAACAAAGTGGATGGATGGATGGATGGTTGGATGGATGGTTGGTTGGAAACCCTCCGACGGTGTAGGGTAACACTTGCAGAATGCTGCTCTGTTCCTCTGCATTCATTCGCCTCAAATTAAATGTAATTACTCGAGAGGATGATTCTGGGCAGAAGCTTGGGCTTTTATGTACTTGGCGCTTCCTTTTGCCACAGTGCGGAAAAGTGAAAGTCCCGCTTTAGCTGGAACGGGTTCTCAGAGCAGGTTCTTGCCTTCTTCAGAGATCTGCGCTTTGGGCAGGGCATTTGCTTTCATGTTCCAGGAGTATTAGCCCCCCTCGAGTGTCCCTCGCACATTGTTGTGTGTGTGTTGGAGTGAGTTCTAATTACAATGTTTGGCGTTATATAGTCACACACACGCAACGGCGACTTATGTCTTCATAAAGATGCCAATCATGGCTAAAAAGCGGCCTGAACCATGTAAACTGGGCCAACACCAGCCAAGCCCCAACATTAACTAGCGGTAATAATAGCTCGGGATCAAAAAACGAACCGAAACAGCCATGTAATGCCAGTTATTATAATTATTTTTAAATATATTGTGCACTGGCGACACTTTGCATGATTTTCTGCTCGACTGAATGATTAAGTTCGTGGCATGGGCAGGGGCAGGGGCAGGGACAGGAGAGTCGCTTTCTGTGTGTGTGCACTCAATGGCCCTCAGTGCAGACGTCGCTGGGCCAAACGATCTGTTAATAAACACCTTCCCAGGGACTCAGACCCAGTCCGAATAACCTGAATGGAGGATGCATTCATTTGAGTGCCGCAACTGCAACTTCCACTTGGGTTTGGGTCTCTTTTCTGCCCACATACTTCAGATGTATATGCATTATTTTAATGACAGGGCCCCGCACTCTACTTGTGACGCACGCCTCAGACATTAAGCACGACAACGAGGACGACAACGATGATGACAGGCAGCAGCAGGAGAAAACAACTCCAAGTCGAAGCCGCCGCCGCCGCCGCCGCCGCCGCCGAATATGCGAAGGACAACCATCGCCGCTCTGTGGTAATTGCAGGGCGACATTCACAATTCGCCAACGATAATGGTGGGGAGTGCGCTGAAGGGGGGCAAAGGGTGGGGTTGGAGGCCCGCTGGTGGCCTGATCGAAATGAGGCAGGCTGCAAAGCAAGCGGTCGTCTTATTATTGGGTAATACCCAATACCCCCTGAGTGCAGGAAGAACATGGAGCAGCAACAGAGAGCGGGAGCTCCATGCAAATTACACTTACAAGCAGCAGCAGGAGCAGCAGCAGGAGCAGCAGCAGGAGCAGCAGCAGGCAGTTGTTGATTTTTGCTTAATGAGTTTGTAGTTGAGTGTACGTGTAATAATGGGTTAAAGGCAGCTCCCTTTTCTGGCCTATATACGCGGCAAACGGGTCGCAAATTATCACAAAAGTAGTTGAGCCTACAGTTTGGGAGTCACTGCTTGCGTTGCTTTGCGTAGCCAACGAACGCTAGGGGGCGCTGTTATTGATTTAGGGGTTGCTTGAAAGTGATTGGAAGATCAATAGCTGATTGGAATTAGAGAGTGAGGAAATCGAATTGAATCAAACGAAAGGACAGGACGACCGACAATTTCATGCCTCAGTTGGGGCGCCCAGACAGCAGACAGAGAGACAAATACACACATTAGCCCCAGTCCCCCGTCCAACCCCTTCAAAGGACCCATTTCGAAAAGCCATTAAAACGCCTCACAGGCAGTGCCTCCACGCAAGCAAACACACGAGTAAGCAAACAAACTAAACAAGTCAGAGCCCAGAGCCCTAACCCCCGACGACCCCTCGGGCCAAAGGACAACCCTTTCTTTGCACAGTGTTCGTTCCTCATTCTGCTCGTTCCATCCCCAGTCCAGTGTCCCTCCCCCCTTCCGCTCTGTGTTCCTGTCAAATCGTCATGATTTAATGAAAAAATCAAGTGAAAAAAAAAAATTTATTTGCATAGGGATATAATTTAGCATTAAACGGGCCGTAGAAAAAAAAGGATTTTCAAGCGAGATTTTTGCTTTTTTTTTTGGTCTCTCTCTCTTTTATTATTTCTGCTAGTGGTGTGTGTGTGTGTGTGTGTGTGTGATAGGAAATGGTTCATTGCTATCTGCTGTTTGTCTGAGATTAATATGCCGTGCATCTGTCGGTTTGTTTCTGTGTCGCCGCCAGAGCTGGAGGGGATTGTCCCATAGATCAGGGCGAAAGAGAGAGACGAGACGAGACACTGCCTGTCAGTTGGCTTTCTGTTTATCGCTTGCCGCTGCTGCTGCCGCTTGTTTTTTCTCATTTCTCGGTTTTGAATGATGGTTGAAAATTAGCATGGATACGATTTCACTTTTTCTCTGTACACTTTTTTGTGTACTTTTTCTGCATTTTTTGGGTTAGCTGTTTGCTGTAATCGATAGGATTGGGTTTCGACGCGGGTTAACGAAGCGCAAAAGTGCTTTTTGGATGGCTGGCTTAGGGTATACAAACGTGTGTGGAGAGATCTACAGGGAGATGCTAACAGGAAAGATAGATATAGAGGGGTAAGATGAATGATGGAGAATATAAGTTGATATGTAGCTGGTTTAGAGAATGATCTGAGTGAGGTTTGAAGGTGTAATTAGAGCTTTAGCAGAAGATTTAATAACTGGAAATATTTTAATAATAGTCATCTCAATATGCTCAATAATTATGCCACTAAATGGCCACAGAATGTCCTATATGAGAGGTTATCTTTATGCAGATGCTATAGGATTATGTTTTTTTCTTAGAAGATTAATTTAGGGCCTTGAAATCTTCATCTTTCGAATAAATTTCCAATCAATACCACAGCCATTTCTATGACCACAAATCAGCCCAAATGTTCTCCAAATATTATCGGTAAGCCCTGTAAGCCCTGCCTGACTGATGTATTTATTACCAAACTTAAATTGCCTTCTAATTACAGACGACTTCTTTGCATTAGCATTTCCACGGGGCGCTTATCTTACCTGCCAACCCCTAAGGCAGACTGATTCCCCACCTTCATTTTTGGGGGTAAAAATAACATGCAATGGCCTGGCATTTACATAAGAAATTGGCTTGTAAAATTAATCCGCAATAAGCTGGCCGCGTCTCAGACATCAGACTGCTGCTGTTCAGTTCTCAGGTTTTTTTTCGGTACAGAAGTTACCGTATTAGAAAGCAATTAGCTTTTGAATATCTCGCGCCCACTCAAGACAATGGGGCAGAGACATGGGGGCGTGACAGATAATGAAGAGAGAGAGAGAGAGAGCGAAAAACTTGGACTATGTCTGCCAGACTCTCCGCCACAGTCTCGCTTTTTGCCCGTCTGCTGCCGCTGATGCTGGAAAATTAAATTTCCGTCAAGGCGTCGACGCTGACGTTTTTGTCGGCGATTGGAAATTAAATTTGCGCTAGGCTCTGGGCCAAATCAAATATGGCCAAATCAGCAGCAATGTTGGCTGATAAACAAACGCGCTCGGAAGCCATTAAAAATTATCATTTGCGCATATTGATTAGGGGCCAGACCCCACAGTCGCAGGACCCAGTCCCATTCGCAGTCCCTGACGTAGCTGCTGAGACATTGGATTAGGCCCAGCATCGATGTGCCAGTGGGGTGGTCCGTTGGCAGTTGCTTTTTCGCTATTTTTTGCCGTTTATAGAAAACAAATATCGATTCCATCCCTTAAGCTTTGGCACCCACATCGCCTTACCCTCAATGGCGGCCAAACAAAGGAAATGAACACGCAAAAAAGAGAAAAAAAAACCACCCACCCACAGCGGCAAAGATTCCACCCCTCAAGCAGGCTGTGCTGTGCCCAACCCCCTGACAACGCCAGACGACGACGACGAGAACGACGCTGACGATGACGAAGAGAAGTTGACTCTGGCAGGACTTGGTCTCTTGGGCTGTGGGTCTGGCACTGAGCTCTGACTCTGACTGTGCTCATCCAGGCGGTGGGCGAAGGGCAACCATTAAAATTTCAAAAATCCATCATTGGAAAAATGGTTGAAAAAAAATATTCACATCAGGCATAAGCAGAAGCAATAGCAACAACAACAACCACTTCCGTGGCCATGTTTTTTTTTTTTGTTAGCTTTTTTTGTGGGTGCTTTGTTGAGGGTGTACAAGGGAGAGCCTTCTCGATGCTCGAAGAATATTTCGATTTAATTTTTCAATATTCATAAATTTTGTGTGTGTGTTGCGTGCAACTTAAAGCTAATGTGGCACGTTGCGTGCTACAGCGAAGTTATTTCAAATTGTCAGAGCCAAAAGGTGACCCTTCCCCCTGAGTTTTCAAAGGAAATTGTCGGTGGAAAAGCCAACGTGCCGCAGAAAATTCTGCCAACGGCGTGTGGGGTCCGGCTTAAAAGTGATTTGATTTTCTAATTTGCAACGAATTTCGGGCAGCACCACACTCTGCACCAGAGTGCACATGTCTGTGCCCACTCTCAGCGCTGAGTCTGCGAGCAGGGTTTCGACTGGAGGGCGCAGCCATGTAAACACAAATCCAATCAAATAAACGAAATTAAGTGCCACGTTGATTGGAGGCAAATCTGTTTTTTTTCTGCCTTCCTTCCTGCCTTCCCCCAGCCTCAAATGATGACAATCAAGCAACGCAAATCAAAATCAAAATCAAAAATCCAAGCCAAAAATTATAGACAGACAGACGGACAGGACAGACAGGACGAAGCTGTGCAGAAATATATTTGGACGAATATTTTCTGCAAATGCTGCAAAAATGAATATTACTTCTCTCTCTTTTTTTTTTTTTGGTTTTCTATCCCGCTAAAAGTAAGAAAAATGCCACACAAATTTGCATTAGGCACCTGTAATTTCCACAGTCCTGAGGGAGAGCCAAGCAAGAGCCTCCCGCAGGACACACAACGTCTTATCCCCCAAAGGCCAGCGCCAGATGTGGGTGTGGGCTTGGATATTTTGATTGTTATTTGTGGGGACAGTAAAAAAGCCAACAATGTGCGGTGGCCCAGCCAAAAGGAGGATACAGGAGACCAGGACTGTGGCTTTTATTATAAGTTTGAAGGCAGCCCAAAAATGGGTAGGGCAGGGCGCTGTGTGTGTGTGTGTGTGTGTGTGTGTGTGTGTGGGGCAGATTGAAATGTGAAATATTTTTTGTAAAAACCAATTTCGTTGAGCCGCTCTGAAGCCCCGTTTTTTCGCCATAAAGAAAATTGTTTTTATGAAAAAACAAAGGACGAACGGTCGCCAGGTTAAACCGAGATTCCCCAGCAACGGTAAACGAATAACAACAACAACAACAAAACAAATGAAATGAAATGAAAGAAATTTCCAAATAATTGTTTTGCCTTTCTTTGCGGCACCCCCTCTA
The DNA here is from genome assembly GCF_900245975.1 of Drosophila guanche. Classification (NCBI taxonomy): domain Eukaryota; kingdom Metazoa; phylum Arthropoda; class Insecta; order Diptera; family Drosophilidae; genus Drosophila; species Drosophila guanche. Next base: position 6,277,749 of record NW_022995744.1, on the reverse strand, counting down.
CCCTGTGCCCTACAATCAACAGTCATTAGGAGAGAGTGAAGTGTGGCTTAGTCCTGCTGTTGCTGTTGCTGCTCCTGTCATAACTTCACTTCATAATTAGAAGGGGAACAGAAATTGGCACACTTTTTGGCCAGGACCAGGGCTCAGCCGCAACCCTCGCCGATTGGCACACAAAAGGAAAGAGGCGAAAGGTGAAAGTGAAATGGCAAACAGCTCGACAAAGGGAATTAGCAAACATGACACTGATAATGCAGCAGTGACAAAAGAGAGAGCAGACAATGGCACGCAGGCAAATCGATTTGATTTTGCGACTTAATTGCTTTGACATTTGACTCTGGCAATTTTTGGCAAAGCAAATCGATAGGAGGGTTGATCGGATCGCTTCGGTATCGGATTGGTGGGTATTGGCAGGGTGTTTATCAGTGTTTAGAGAGGATAATAGTTTGTGGATGTTGTGCAAATTGTTTGGGCGTTGATTGATGCCAAATTGATGGATAAAGTCGAAAACCTGTTGAGCAAAATCCGATGCAAAAAAAAGAAGAACAGCTGCCCGTGAGCGGATACTCTGCATCGGGTACTATAATTTTCAGCCTGGGAGTTTCTCACGGGCCTTTTCACTTGCATTATGCATGAGATTGCTCTCCTTTGAGAGCAGAGAGGAAGGGAGAACGTGCCTCTAGCTGCCGTGTCGCGTCTTTTGTGTGCTCCTCATCGGGTGCCCTGCGTGACAGGAAGCAAATGTCCTGTTGTGTCACTCATATGCAAATTGCCAGGACAGGCTTCCTTTTTTTTCTTGTACCCTCGCGGCATCATCATCTGCGTCTTATTAATTAGAATAATAATTAATAAGGCAACTCCTCGCACGGCGTTGCACGTGCAACGTGCCAAAGAAAAAAGGAAAAACGTCTCGCCGAGTGGCCTCAACCTCAACCCTTTGTGGCAGCCAAAGGAGTAGGAAGGATGTCAGGATGGCATAAATTAGTTGTTACGTGGCAGGAGTGTACCTGTGTGTGTTGCCCAGAGCCAAACCAATTAAATGACAAGCAAAACAGCAAATGATGCGTACTTAAACACGTCGACGTGATGTGAATCAGGAGCAGGAACAGGACCAGCTACAGTACCCAAAAGTGTAACCAAATATTATTTTCCAGCTCGGCCGAGTCAAGGGGTTAATGGAAAAACTCAATTTGAATTTGCATATAATTTATATTTAATTTGGGAATTTTTTCTGGCACTGCCAATGGCCCTGCCTTTGCCACTGTCTGGGGTGGTACTGGGGCGGCAGCTGTCGAGCCATGAGGCGACCTCTCTTGCTCTTTGAGTTCCAGCTTTTTGGCCAATTAATAGACAACATTTTTACTTTGACTACAATGCTTTTTACACCCAAAAAAATGAGAGTAAAAGCGGAAAAGAAAACCTTTCAATGTGCACACTTCCTGGACAGACAACCACAACAACAGCGGCAAAAAAAAAATAACGCATCCGCAGCATCCTGTTCCAGCTGCCGATACTCCTGCTGTTGTTGTTGCTGTTGCTGCCGCTGCTGCTGCTGTGTATGCAAATTTTTTCGGTTCTAACCTTTTTTTTTCAATGTTTTTTCTTGTTCCTGTTTTTCCCCCCGGCCCCTTGGCCTGATGGAAAAGCGTTTTGTTGTCTCCGACAATATGTAACTGACACTTGAAGGGGTGTTAGAGCAGCGTTTCGATGTTGAAGCTGCGATAAAAACCAGGAGAATCCAGTCAATGGGAAACAATCTCTAATGTAAAAACTCCATTAGCAGTTCCTGTGTACAGCTTTCTGTTGATGTTCCTGTTCGTCCTGCTGCTGCTTGTCCCGCTAAAAGTTGTCGCCTCTTTGATGATTCTCTGTGCAATGTAGCCGCTGATTTATGATGTCCTGTCTCGCACTTTCAGGCCGCAAAAATATACACCACAAGCGGCGCGCTCTTCAGAAAAAATAAAACCCCAAACAAAAAATTAAATAAATATATAAAAAAAAGTAAAAGCGAAAGGAAAGGAAAGAAATCATCAGCACGTGGCTGAGCCAAATTGATATGCGCCATTAGGGTGGCTGGAGAAAGTGATTAGAGTGTGGGAGAGCAATAGTGAAATATCTGGCAATAGAGAGAGAGAAAAACCTACTCCAGAGTCTGTATTATTTTGTGGATTTTCTTGGACTTGAGACACGTGTGTGTGCGTTTGTGTGTGTGGTGCGGCTTAGCCAGAAGTTTAAAAATTGTACAGAAATTTTAGATAAAAAAAATTGTGTGGCTCTGCAACGAATTTTGAGTGCACTGCAATTAATTTGTTTATTCCAAAAGCTGCTCTAGATCCTTGCCTATTAACCCTGCCAATTATTATAAATCTACTTATTTTTTGCTAGAAATTTTCCAAAATATTTCCATCCATTAATGCGTCTCCCCTTTTTCATAACAGATCTTCAAAAACAGCGCAAAAAATATCTCAAAATGTAAGTACAGCCTATGGTTGCATCATTTCCTGTGCCTCAATCATTAAATGCCAAGTTCCGAAAAGCTGAAAGTCCTTCAAGAAAGTCCTTCAAACGAACACAACGAATATGGCGACTCATGCCGACTGCCTTGAGAGGATTCAAGTGGTCCGGGGAGCTGGGGCTTGGGGTGGTGGCATGGTGGTGGCACCTTATCCATAAGCAATGATGAATAACGGTGCTTACGCTCCGGACATTTGATTAATGATGCGTTTACCGAGCTCCCCTCCCCTGCCCGCCTACTCCGGCCATCATCCTGCGCCCGCGCACTCAATTTTCAACGCCATTTTTTTGTGTGTGGATTCTTAGGAGCTGAATGTACACAGTAGCATCAGCAGGGGGAGCAGGAGGAGGAGTGTGGACACTATTTAGGTGGAATTTCCAGTGCGTTTGGCGGGAGAGGTTTTTGCTTCTTTTTGTCCTCCCCTCACCACCACGGACATAACTTTATTTTATTAGCACTACGTGGCAATCTGCTGGATTTGTGCGGCATTAAAAGACAATTTTTACAACTTACCAGAGCGATGATTTTTCATACTTTTTCTCACTCATTTACTTGCGGCTCTGTGTGCGCTGCTTTCTCTCTGTTTTTTGTAGGTTTTTTGTTGTATTTTTTTGTACTGTTTTTACTATCCTATCATTTATAGACTCTGCGGCAGGAGGGAGCCATCATTTCTTTTTATTTTGTGGTGGCCATAAAGAGCCGAGCCGGGCTGTTTATTAAATTCTTGCCGCGAAGTTCATTAGACAAAGAGCAAAAATTAATCAGCAGCTTTGGCCACGGATGCCACAAAGGAGAGAGGCTGAGGACTGGAGATGCGTGTTGCAGGGGGAAGGGCAGTGCTTTGTGGTAGGAAACTTGTAGCAGCCAAAGGATCTGCGTAATTGATGTATTTGCTACCATGATCCTTCAATCAAGCTTCAATTAATATTTTATAAATGTTTTAGAAATGTTTGAAACATTTTTAAATGCTAAAATCAATTTTTGTTAGGAAAATTGAATTAATTACCACATAAAATGATCAATTTCGAATGGATTTAAGGTGCACAGGGTAACTATTTTCTGTAATTTATTTTTAAACATCTTCAGTGCATCTCCTCTCTATTTTTCATAACCCAAATATGTAATCATCATCATGCTGAAGCTATAGATTCCCTTGGTCAGCTGCAGGGCCGTGTTCATGGACAGCGGCATCACATCGGCGGCGGTAAGGGAGATCTCGTGTTGGGACTTGGCCAGCATGAGAATTACCAACTTTTGCTCCTTGACAGGCAGCTCGTACCACAAACAATTGGCATAGATCTCCGTGGTTAAGTCCTCGTTCTGCAAACGCAATAAACTAAAATTTAATCAACGAACAAAGACAGAGAAAAGTTTACCGAATTCTCCACAATGGTGCCCAGTCCGCAGAAGGTGTACATGCCTATAAAGGAGTACACCAGATAAATGGGTGCTGCGGGCCAGGCGCCTATGAAGATGCAGGATATAGTGCAGAGAATGCTGACACAACCGGTGGACAGTTGGACAAACAAAATGATTCTGTAGATGCGCTCCGTAGCTCGGAGAATGCTAGAAAAAAAACACAAAATGAAGCTATAAATTGGGGGGGAGAGTGCACAGACCCCACCTCACATACTGCTGATGCCAGGCCAGCAAATCCCAGAGTTGAGTCTTCATCCTTTGGTAGTCCTTTCGCAGTACAACCACAGCATTGAATTCCTGCAACTTGACATTGAATATATCCTTCAGCGTGGGCACATTGGTAATGAAAAGGAACAAATACATGTCGCCGCCAAAGTTGCCGAAGCCGCCAAAGGACAGGAGAATTACGTGTGTCGAAATGAGCATCAGGTAGCCACCATCGGTGCTCTCGTCGATCCACGGCACACGGAACTGCATTACGAGGGTTTTCTCGTGGTAGAAGATCAAAAAAAAGAACGGATAGGCAATCAAACCGCCCACCAACACGATGTACACCCACATGAAGGCCATCAGCATGTGCCACGTCGTCTTGATGCGCCGCTCCAGGCATCTGCTGTAGTCCCCGCCCCGCTGCCCGTACTCCCGGTAGATGGACTCGTAGGTGCGCTCGATGTGCCGCACCTCAGCGGCCATTCTGGCGGTGACCAGCAGCTTGGTGAGGCCCTGCACGGCAGAGCCAACCATGGCAAAGGCCTGGAGTATCACTGTGAGATCTCCCTCGAGCACAACGCCCACATACACCGTGTACACTGTGCAGCCAAAGAAGAAGAAAATGGCACCAATGACCATGTAGGTGAGCCACCACATGCGATAGTCCTCGGGAATGACATCATTGCCGCAGATACCCACACAGAAGCGAATGGTGCGATTGATCTTGCAGTAACGTTCAAGTGGTACCCCAGACATGGCTATATGGAAGTTTTTTCACTGGTTTCTAGAGGGATTAACTTTAACTTGTATCTATCAGAGTTCTATGAAGTTTATGCCACTTTTTCTCCACAAAAATCCCCTTTTATAGGCCATCATTGCCCGACAGTTTGGTGTCAAAATATTGACAACTTAATGAAAACAATTAGCCAAGGAATCGATTTATCGATTAATGGTTATATCAAGGCTATGCCATGCCTCTTACTCCCCAACTTTATGCATGAACACATCTGACACGACACCTCCCACCGCCCCACCCCCAACGCAAGAAAAATCTCCACGCAATTGATTTAATATAAAATTTTTTATTAAAAAAAACGAATGAAAAACAAAGAATGTAAACGAGAAAAGCGAAGATTGGCAGAGACAGAGAGCAGGAAAATATTTATATCTATTTACAGAGCGCACGGGGCACGGCCGCCAGCTTGTGGAGTCCTTGTGTTCGTGTCCTTAGCGCGGAAATTTAGGAGCAGGAAGCAGGAAGTGCCCCAGGGCGGGGGTGACTGTAGCAGTGGCAGTGGCAGTGGGAGAAAAGCAATGTGTAAGCGCCTAAGCTTTGGGCCAACAACTAATAAAGGCTATCAACAACAGTTCAAACAGCAGCAGGCAGGCAGCAGCCAGGAAGCAGGCAGGCACCAAGCAACAACAACAGCCCGAACAATGGGCCCAAAACATCAGAAAAGCAAAAGAAAAGCGCACTCAAGTGAATATTTTTCTCATTTTGCTTGCATTTTCACTTTGAAGTTTTTGACATTTTTCATAAAGCAGATTCTCGGCGCACATTTCTTTCCTCCACGCATTCGCCGGGCCTTTATTTTATTTTGGATTTTTTCCAAATTTTTTCGACGTTTTTTTGTGCGTTTATTTTCGTACGCATTTCCTTCTTCGTTTTTTTTTTCGATCGAAAATCCAGGCAAACAAAAGTAAAAGCCCACCCCTGAAGGAAGGTGTGGCCTGTGGACACAGAACCCAAAAAAAAAACGACCCTCACAGGCCTACTACCCCTGAAAAACAGAACCAGAGTCAGAGCCAGAGCTAGAGCCCACCTCCAAGCGGAGTGCTGCTCCCCTGCTGTAGAGTAAGGAAAAACGGCAGCTTAAAGTAGCCAAGGCAACATTTAAAGACGCTGCCAAGGAGGAGCACGGACATGGCATTAGCTGGCCCACAAAATTACTTGCTCGTTAGTTTTCCAGGTGGCCCGCGCGCGCTCTCAGTCTCCCTCTCTCACTCTCTCGTACTTTCCACCCCTATGCAGCCTTCTCCCTCTGCCAGTAGGCACAAAGAGCGAGAGGAGTGACAGAGAGAGAGAGAGAGAGACAGGAAGGCAAGCCAAAAAAAAACTTCCACTGGAAAGTGCGTAAGCGTTATGCAGCTGCCGAACGCCAGGCGGCGCCACCTACTTTGGTGTAAGGGCGATTCCTTTGCGATGCCTTTTGCTCGTCCTTGTTTGTCTCTAATTATATTTTAATTTGCACAATCTTCTTCCTGTTATTATTTCTGTTCACGGCAATTGCCTCAAAGTGTTTGCACTTCTCAATCGCGCAGGAGGAGCAGCGGAAAAAGAGAGAGAGAATGAAAGAGAGAGCGAGAGAGAAGTGCCAGGCAAACATTTTAATTGCAATTATGCCAGGCGTGGCTTCGTCCTTGCCGCAGGGCGTTGTGTTTGGCACGTAGCCGTGCCGTGCCGTGCCGTGCCGCCCCATTTGAATGGACACTAATTATTGCCGGAGTTCGGCGGCCGCAGTTGCCACATCAAATCTTTTTGGGCAGGTAATTACATCTGGGAATTTCGGAATGGAAGGAAATTGAGCGAGTGCACAAATTTGGAATTTTAAACAGGAGACGGAAAACGGACCCCGCTTCGGGTCAACTTAAAGACGCCTTCGGTGTACCCCGTTCCATGACTTCATTTGCACTTGCAAATCCAATTTTGGAGTCGGAGAAACGCGTCGCTGGAGAACGAAAACAAGTCACGTACAGCCCAGCTCATTTCCTGTGCCACAAAAGGTGTCAAACGGATGTAGGCAACGTGCCGCGTATGCTCAATGTCCTGCCGGAATGGTTCCACTTCCTGGTCCAAGTCCACTGCCCCTGCCGCCTGCTGCGTAATCAAAAAGGGAACGCAGCATCCCAAATTCAGCGAACTTTAAACGTTTCTTAATTGTTAAACTGCCCCCGGGAATGTTCACCCACCAGCCAGACACGAAGGACACTCACCAGACGCTGGTCCACAATTAAGCCAAAGCAACAGTGAAAAAAAGCACTGCCAAAAGACAAGAAAAACAAGCAGCAAAAGAAAAGCACAGAGGAAGAGACAGAGAGCTGGAAGCAAACGCACGCCATGTTAATTAATTTGCCAGCACAGGCACAGGACATCCGCCAGCAGGCAGGACAAGGCCCAGGCTGTAGGAGAGTGGTCTGAGGGGGGAGCATGTTTATTTTATGCCGTCGCGCTTAAGTGGTAAGCCCCATTAACAACTGCCTGTCGTTTGCCCTGAAAATAATGGCGTTAGATCATCATCGTCGCGTCGCGTCCTGCGTCCTGCGTCCTGCTGGTCTCTCCTCAGTCGTCGTCATTTGAGCGTAGAAAGCTTTCAGCGTAAATTGTTGGAAATTAAGAAATGTTCTCGCCCCAGCAGCTACACTCCCCCTCCTGGCTGTACCACCCACACGGATGTTTTCTTACGTTTTTTGCTTCCTTCCTTCTCATGTTTCATGGATCGCTCACAGGATTCGCTCAGTGCTCTGTTCGCTGTTCTCTTCTGTTGTTTTATGGCCGCCATTTGCCCCGGCACTGGCCACTGGCACTGCCAGTTGCCATTGTTAATGTCCTGGCAACCACAAATGGCGCCACCCATGTCCTGGGCTCTGTTTTTTTTATTCTCGTTCTTCCTTCTGTGTTTTCCTTTAATTTAGTGAACGTCTTGGGCGGCCGCTCAACAATAATTAGATGTAACGGATATTGTAATTGGTGTTAAATTGCGTCAGAGGCCGTGTTAATGTTTGTCATGGTTCGTGGGTTCGTGGGTTCGTGGGAGGGGGTGTGTGCCACATGGCTGGGGGAATGTGTGGCTCTGTGTGGGGAGATTGCTTGTTATCACAGCGAACTTCACACGGCAAGGATTTAAGACAAACTAAGCGAGGGACACACGGAACCGGCACTACCTGGGGAAATGCTGAGAGCAATCCTTTGCTGCCTGTCTGCCGCTGCCCAATTAGCATGACAATGGAAGGATATTTCAAGGAAGGGATGCCTTAGAAAGGGTTTACTCAAAAGCACAAGAACCAGTTTGCTGATGAGAAACCTGACAGGATATGATTGAAATGCTTATGGATAAAGATTGTGCGGGTCTGAAGATTTCTACAGATTTGAATATGAGAAAAACAAGGCCACAAAAGAGCAGTAGAGGCAGAGGCAGAGGCAGGGGCAACAGAATCATCGCATGGCGTGTGAAACAATTTACAAAACTATTTGGTACAAATTCAATTTACGGCAGAGGAGCAGAAAGTTGTCTGGCTACTGGCTGGGTGCTGGCATCCGACTCTGTGTTTCAGGGCATAAATCACATGAGATAATTTGCATAAGTTGGCAGCAACACAGCCAGAGACAGAGAACCAGAGAGCCAGAGCAAGGTTTATCGCCCCAGAGCCACGCCTCTGCCTCTGCCACAGCCCAGCCACTGCCTTTGCAGTGCCTGCGCCTGCCCCTTGGTGGGTCTCTAATCAAATTAGCAACAGTTAACCGGAAGTGCGAAAATCCGCAAGCACTTTCCCTACATCCCACCCCCCGCTGCATTGTTGTTTGCCTTGTTTTTTGTTTATTTGTTGGCTTTGTTGCAACATTTTGGCATTGCTGCCGCCGCTGCATTGTGTCCCTGTGTTGTGTTGCGGTGCATTTATTTGGATTTGATTGTTGCGATCACACACAGCGGGAGAGGGGCGGCACCCTCCTCTCTGCACTGTGATTTTTGCATTTCGGATAATTTTGCATTTTGCATTTTGCATTTGGGAAATTTGCATTTGAATAATGCTCGCGTGCGTTGCATGAATCATTCATGTTGCCTCTGCTGTTGGCTGCCTCTCTGCTGCGACTGATGATGATTCAAGTATCGATTTGCATTGATTTGCATTTCAATTGCAGTTTTTCGACACTTTACAATGGATTATGCTGCTGCTGCAGTATGATTTATTTATGGGCTAGACCTGGCCCAGACCAGGCATTACATATCAAGTGATTTTTGCTTCTATTGAGAAGTGTCAATTGTTGCTGTTTTGATAATGATGCTTTGTTTGCCATTGTTCTCTACGACAACGATAGATAGTCCTTTGACATAGATATACACAAACCTTAAAGCTGTTAAAGTGCACTCTCCCAAGTACCCGCTCTCTGCTTCCCAGCGTAATAAATCATGGCGAAAATTACAAAACAATATGCAGCCAGTCAGCCACACACACACACAAAATATGCTGCAACAATTCTCCGACGCTTTGGCTGCGGGTTGTCCTGTCGCTCGATTTTGTTTATTCATTTTTTACATTTTCCTCGACTCCACTCACACACCTTGCCTGTCCTTTCTTGCTTCGTTATTTTTTTGTGTGTTTCGTGTGGCATGCAAAGTGAGTTGCCCGCCAGAACATATTGCAGCGAACTACATGGAAAAATTGCAAACGCATCCGCGGGTCGAGTCGACACTGCCAGCATGCAATTCCACTAACAAGTGGCTGCAGGAGCGTACAAAAAAATAGTAGGAAAATCAGAGGGGAAATGTGGTAACAAGAGACGACTTTGGGATACCCTAAATGAGACTTTAAACATTTTCGGTGGATTTTAATGAAAAATTGAATTGATTTTTGTTGGGATATGAGACACTTTTCTTACCATATATCGGTATTATGTAGAGGGAAATGTTTGATTGGCAAACAGCTGGAATTTAGAGCTAGAAATCTTCCGATTTTCGCCTTAGAAACTATTTAAAATAATATTCGGACGGCAAACATCCAACGACCATGGAAATTGGCAGCAAATATATTTCCTCAAAGCGTATCCTCAATTCCTAATTACAATGCTCCTTCATAGAGTATCTGGCCATATATAAAATAAAAAGAAATATTCTCAAACGGACAGTGGATTGGGTAACCAACCGACAGACAGACAGCAAATCCGTTGAATATTGGGTATGCAAATTAATTTTTTTCTTACCTACTGCGCATAGGGTCCGTTTCCGTTCCCTACCCTTTGACTCTCACCTACCGCAACCCTTGGTACCCTCATATGATGCTGCTGTGCCAGCATTTTGTTGCAGAGATCAGCGGCGGTCGGTGACGCGTCATGTCGGGATGAGTTCCGATGCGCCTCGAGCCCCGTCGACATGCGGATGCAGCTAAAAAAAAGAGAAAATAAAAAATTGTTAAAAAATAAACTGGAAAAGTGCGAGAGAGAAAAAACGGACGACAACGGACGCATAAAAGCAACCGCAAAATGTAGAGCTGGCAATGCCATTTATGTCGTTTTTTTCACGAGTGTGGCAACACCTTTTTTTAGCAGATGTGTGGGCACACTAATTGGACTGGAATGCACTGAACTTTAGAGGAGTATTTGGCGACATTTAAGTACATTCTAAACTGGGTTCTTGGATGAGAATAGATCACTGAAACCCAGATTATAATTAGTGTCCTTCAATGGTTAATAAAAACCTTAAGTTCAACTGAAATCCCATCAAAAGAGGGTAACAAACAAGTAATTTATGGAATATAATGGGGCGGATCAGCGTTTCTTATGATAAATACAAAAGATTTCCCACTCCTACGCTGAAAAGAGAAAAAACCCTCAAGAAAACACAGCGCGAGTAGGGGGAGAACAGTAGTAACAAAAATTTGACAGTTTTCCAAAGAACAAAAAAAGAAAAAAGGAAAAACACAGCGCTGGCCACGTGTACAGCTGCCCAGAGGAGACGCTACCACTCCCCCCGCAAGTCCTTGATGCCAGCATAGAGCACCCGTGGACCCAGGACGACCACGAACATTTACAAAAGGCGTGCAAAATTTATAGAGGCACGCATTAAAAAAATCCGCCGGGGCACGCTCGACTAACTGCTGCCAAACGCGCCCACGGCGCTGGCTATAACTGTGGCGGGAGTTACGAATTTTTGTTGGTCCCCAGTCCTGCCAGTGTTCGGTGTCCTGTGTGTCCCCCCACAGCTATGAATAAGCGACAGGACAATATATTTACGCAACTTCTTATACCGCTGCTGCCTGCCTGACTGCCTTCCTGGGTGGTTGTTGCTGTTCGAAAACAGAACTCAAGTGCTGTCGTTGTCCTTGCTGCTGTCCTGCCACAGCCACTGCCCATCCCCATCCCCATCCCCATACCCCGACTCTGGTTCTGGCTCTGGCTGCGCAGCATCTTGCCCCATTCGTTTGTGGCAGTTATCTTTTGGGTCCTGCTGGGGCGAAAAAGAAATGAAATTGTTTACTCCACTGTCATATGCACGTGAGGCGATGCTGGTGGCATCTCTCCTTGCGGCATGGTCCCTTGTCCCTGTTTCTTGTCCTCTGCTGTGGCTATCAAAAAATGGGAACTTTTCCCGTGTCTGTGTGAGGGAAAAACTCAACGTAATAATTCTTTTCCGCTTGGATAAGACGCGCGGGGTACAGGGTACACTTCGTGCCTCGTAATTGTGCGCAATTTCAGTCGGACATGTCCTCTGTCTTGAGTCCTTGAGCTTAACTGTCGCTCTGTCTCGAGTTTAGCGCTCTCTTTTTGCAGCGCCATTTTATCTATTGGTTGCTCCCTGCCACACGCACATGCCACACCACACATGGCACTGGTACGCCCACTGTTCCACCATTGTACATGGAGCTTATTAAGGGACTAAGTAAAAATAAACATCACAGTCCATTTAACCGATTTCAATGATGAAAAAGCAGTGCCAGAAGCAGTCGCAGGCCCAGAGTGGATCATAAAATAAATATTTATAATCATAACAATGTCCTGTCGCACGGTGCACGGTACGAGTCCATCTTAATGATGGGCAAACAATCGAAAAGCGTGAGCATTTTTAATTTGCAAACAGCCAAGACCCAAGACCAAGACCCAAGAGGGTAACCAAGCGGAGCCGAGACTGTGGCCACTCATTATTCGTAAACCGCGTATTAGCAGGCCATAAATACAGGATATGTGTAGTCTGATCGGATGGGATCTCTGACTCTAGCTGGTTCTTAAATATGATAAATGCCGCGTATTGCATTACAATTGGATTTAGGGCAGAGTGCTCCCAAAGACAATAAATTAGTGGCGGACACACAACGATAATTGCACACATGCAGCGCTGCACAACAGCCAGACCCAGAGCACCAGAGAGGCGCTCCATAATTATTGGTGAGGCACAGAGAGGGCACGGCAGAAGAAGTTTTTGCCAAATTTATACAAATTCCTTGGCTGGAACTACTGGAGTTTGCTCTGCTCTTGGCCACTGCCACTGCGATTCGGGGGAGCAGCTAGTGGAACGTGTTTCCAGAGCAATTATTGAGGGGCTGGGGGAGCACTCTGGCTCTCGGCATCATTATTATGGGCAGCGTGGCACCGCAATTATGTCGTCCAATTAATATCAACACAGCGGGAGTCCGGGAATCGGCTTGGAGTGTGTGGAGTGGAGTCCAGTGAATGCATTTTATGCATAAGCTATTTATGAAATTTATTGTCTTAAATGGCCAACGGTAGTCCCCCCACAAAAAAATAAAAATAAACTGTGGGTACGCGACCACCCGGGGCATTGTCTGGGCACTGTGGACTCCATATGCAAAAGGCTGACTGCCTGGCTGCCTGCCTGCTGGAACCGTTTCAAATCGATTTCGATTTCTCGGGCTAAAAATGCTAAAGAGACACCAGGGCGGGGCATGGGACAAACATCCATCAAGCTGTCAATATGGCCATATGCAATTGAAGTCCAAGACGGACGAGAGCAAGGTGTCTGCATAATTATGAGCCGTAACTGCGGGCCAAAAACTTGCTAAATTTATTATAATTTCCACACTTTGAGGCACGTTTTGGCTCGGATCACGTTTTGTGTCAGTGTCATTACAATTGATAGACGTGGCCCGAACCAGCGAACCAGCTACGCAGCTGCCTTGTGTGGAGTAGCCTCTAGGCCAGGTCTGGGCCTGTGCCGGTGCCTTTTAATTAACAATAAAGTTGCAATTTTTATTACGCAAACGCAACTCTTTAATCCCGCTGTGGCAACTAGTTTGCACTTCTGGAATGGTCAGTGTCCTGCCCAGATCCTGCATATGTGAAAGGGAACGGCTGAGTCGTGACGTTTTATTAAATTACGCATTCAGCTCGTTTCGCACACAATGAATCTGCAGCTGCAACTGGTCACTGTGCCCACAGATCGCAAGTGAGGATAAGCTGATCCTAGAACCTGCTGCGGCTTTTGTGGCTGCCACTTATCGCGCATGGCCCCGAACCTAATTGAATTTGCAAGTAACCGAAGCCGATGCCAAAGCTGTTCCCTCATCTTATTAACATGTTAAGCCGCACATTGTAATTCATATTTATATAAAATATCCTGTTTTAATACAAGTAAATGTGCCATAATGTGTGCCTGTATATTTTTGTGCTTGTGAAAGTCAAAGGAGGGTTCCCGGTTCGGGCCCTGGGGTGTCAATGGTGACATGCTGATGCATTACAGGCAAATTACTGCCAGCTCCGCCATACATTTTCGATGGGCTTTTAATGAATTTAATGGGCTGCGCAATATAAGCAGCAGGAGCAGGGCAGAATACGATGCGTTGAAAGGATCGAATGAAAGCTGGTTAGCCAGATGAAAGAGATATTTACAAGTATGTAATTTCAGCATTTTAATGGGTATGGAAATTGGGGAATGTTTTCCAACCGGAAAGCGGCGGCCCCCCATTAACAATGATAGTTTTAGTTATTTTATTTCTGTGTGTTTTTTGTATGTTTGCATTCAGAAGCAGTGATAATTATGCCTGAAAATGCTATTTGCATTTAGTTAATTATTTTCCATTCCATCGCAGAGCCAAAGCCGGAACAAGCCGCTGTCTCTGCTGCTGCTATGTTACTCACTTTATGGCCGGGTTGCACGCACTTGTCGTTGCGGCCAGATAATGGCTGTTGATAAGGCCGAAAGCCCTCAAAAGTGCACAACATAGTATCTAGTTTGATAGCAGCAGCAGCAGCGTGGCAACAATGTTGCATGTCAATGGCAGTGGCAATGGCAGGATAGGTTCTGCTGGTATCGCCTAATTATGGGCGGACTATCGCTCATCAAATATGCAGCAGGCAGAAAACACAGCCAACAGAAAAGATATACGAGTGGAAATCATGAAACGAATATGGAACTGGGGAGACTGCGGACTGTGGGCACTGGCTGCTTTGTGTGTTTGGGTTTGCCCTGCAATTAGCACGTTGTATTCCCGATCGGATAAATTGAATTTGCGCGCCCACACCCCTCCTAAACACACACACACACACGCACTGAAACCCAACACGTGGTGAGTTTTCTTCACCTGTGCTCACTCCCTCTCCCACCACAGATAACTGCTCTCTCTCTCTCTCTCTCTTTCGTTCTCTGTCTTTCTTGCTGTCTCTCTGGCGGCGGCAAAACAAATCGATATGCGTTTTGCATGAGGCCGCCCATCCACATCTGTGTACATCGTGACCCCCATCTCCGTACGTACTGTTCCGTCCGGTGTACGGAGTTGGTGCCCATGCCATTGCCCATCCTGTACTCTGATAGCATGACGACATGGCAAGGAGCACAGGAAACCGAGCATGGGGCATGCGACGACGGGGCATAATAATGCCAGACGCGACACCGGTCCCAGAACCATAACCAGGACCAGGGCATAAACTCAAACCCAATCCCATAGTCAGAGGCAGAGCCCAGGTCCAATCCCCAGCTACGGGCACACACACTGGCGGCAGCGCAACTGCTGCAAAGCGAACTGCTGACTGGCAACGTTAAAACCGGTAAATCTTCATAGAGTTTACTGCGTGTGTTGCCCTGCAATGTTTTCGCTGTCCTGTACCATAAAAGAAGGAGAGCAAGCGGGCAAGTTGGTTATCTGATGGGTTTTGTCATATACAAAAAATGTTTCTCGAAAGTTAATTTTATCAGAATTAATATTATCAGCAGTAAAATGTAGTGTCATGGGAATCTTTTTGAAGATTTCTAAGTGAGCGCATAGTAGATGGCAAAACAAATGGACTCAACTCAAGCATAAATAAGTAGATCTCAAACGCAGAATTCGATCAGAGAGCACAGCTATGTGGGAGTGGGACAGAGCGACAAAGCTTCATGCATTGCAAAAGAGCGAAATAAGCGCAGGTAGCTGGCAGCAAATGCAACAAAAGCTCAAAGTATGATCTCATCGACGAGACCCAAAATAACAAAGAAGAACAAGTCGAAGTCTGTGTAATTCGGAAGTGAGCGCGCGACACAGCAGCTTTTGGGGTTGAATCGAGAGATAAGCAAAGCATAACCGGACCAGGTAGAAGTGAAGACAGAAAGTGAGAATAGTAAAAGTAAAAGTAAGCATTTAATCTTGTTTTGATTGGGATCTACATATGTAGACATGTACATATGTACATTTGCGATGTATGCATATGTACTGTTCTGTACTACATATAATGTTTTACATGTTGAGCATTGTTTAGTATAAATGTTTGCTCAGTCGTAGGGCATCCCATTGTCATTGCGATTCACTCTGGGTTGTCGTTCTTGTTTGCCAGCGCGCAGGCAGGCAGGCAGGCAGACAACATTGCCGCTGCCATGTGCCGACGACGATGAGGGTTTATTTCATGCTTACTTTGGCTTTCTTTGCCAGCAGCCATCAGCCAGCAGCCCCAATGCTAAGCCCAGATCCGCCAAACATCCCCCACCTTAAAACCACCCAGACCCACTGCATTCCCCGCTCCATTCGTTTGGGGGCTCTGGTTTGCTACTTTTGCACATTCTTTTCAATTTCAGCGGCGACTTTTGGGGCGGGCAGCCTGCCACCTCGACTGGGTTGGCTGGAAACGACTTGGCCGAGGAATTTTCTTTTGCAAAACTTTTGCAATTTTCTATTAAAGCAATACACACATGGATGTGTGTGTGTGTGTGTGCTCGTGTGTCTTCATGTGGTGGTGGTTTGTTCGTATCTTTCTTTTGTGTGGCTGTGTGCGCGTGTGTGCGAGGGTTTTTCCTATTTTCCATATAGAATGGTAAATTTTCTTTATGTGGCCTTTGTTAGTTTTTCCACCCATGCGAAATGCTTTCATACACAGCCACCCACCCACCATTCCCCATCCCTGACGACTAACTCTCGCATTTATTCAGCAAATTCTGCAAATGTATTTACAAGGAGCTCTCTCTCTCTCTCTCTCTCACGCTCTGCCATCTCCGGCCGTGACGCCATGTTTGTTCGTTCGCAACCTCAAAACTTTGTACGCATTTTCCCCAAATTGCGTGGCATTTTCATCTTTTTCAGATACGAGAACTTTTTGGCTTTGAAAAGCATTGGCGGCTAACAGTTAGATGTAGTTTTTTCCCTGGCTTTTGCTGTGGCATTTGCTTTTAGCAGAATTTTCCCAATTGTTTTCGCCTTTCGAGTTTTAAAGCTTTAACTCTGTGCTGGTTGGCGCCAGTTGCTGGGGTGTCGTTGGTGGCGTGTGCTTAATCAGGCAGCGTGTCCAAAGCTCGTTCATGCCTCAATGATGACATAAGCTTAACACTTGAGCGCCGCACGCAGCAGCAGCAGTCGCGCAGGAGTATGAGTGCTGGGCAGCAACACTTCAAAAGGTTCGATGCACCCACAGAGAAAAGGTCGAACCGAGGATGGGGCTAATGGAGTGCATCCCGTGTACACACGGGCATTCCGTGCATTCCATCGATTATCTATTTGGGTAAACTTTTCTAGCTCAGATCATTGATTTTCTATTCTGAAATAGAACAAACTCTCATACCTTTTAGTCGTGTTTTCTAGCCATCTATCTAAGCATTTATTCTGCCAATATTTTTGCATACTCTACGCCCATCAATCTTAGCTCTATCGTAGCCTTATCCCAACCACATCCTGTCCATTTGGTGTCGCTATCTGCAACCCAAATCCCTTCTTTAGCTGCCTTTGTCTTTGCTTGCCAGCCATGAAATTTCCGTTCTTTCTCTCTCTTTTTTATTCTTTTTGTGTAGCCGCAACATTTGGGGCACACACAGGTGTAGCGTTGGAGACAATGTGGCAGGTAATAGGTACTAAAAGGAACAGGAACCAGGACTCTAATGTGGCCACCGTGTTCATGCGCCCGGGCAGCCCGTTCCGAGCCATTTTCTATTTTTATGTGCGCACAAACTGTAAAAACAGAGTCAGAGAATCCGGGGGAAAAAAAGGAAACTGGAACCTGAAGCTGATGCTTCAGGGGGCCGGGCTGGTGGGGGCACGGGCAGAAGAAAGAGAGCGTTATAAAACGGCAGTTTTGCTACGGTGGCCATAACAACACGGCCAGAACGAGGGCCAAGCGAGACAGCGAGACCAACGAACGACCAAGTTAACTGCATTTTAACGCGCATTTCAATTTGGAACGGATATAATTTATAGACGACTGACTGGCGCAGCCCGCTTATGTGTCCAAGTCAGAGGCAACGCGGATGCTGAAGCGGCGGAGTCTGTTTGCTTCAAAATTGAACCTTGCGCTCGACTGCCTCCACTGAGGCATACCCCATACCCTTCTGGCGCTCTATCTGCATGGCATATTTATCTAGATTTTGTTTTGGCCTCCACCCCACTGCCCCGAGCCTCTGCCTGCGAGGCTGTTAATGTGAAAAATGTAATAATAAAGTATTACGCCGCGGAGGCGCACAAACGGCGGCGGTTAAAGAGTTTAATGCAAATGCAATTTAATGCAAGTTTCCCGTTTTGCACTTTGGACAGGTCCTTTAATGGTCCACCTTCTCGACTGTTTTTAAAGACATTTCCGAGAGGGCAGTGCCGACTATTTTCTTGCCAAATTTGTCTATGACTGCAAGTGACTGCCTGTCTGCCACTCGTCTTCGTTTGCCTCCTCCCACTTGCCCCTTTGCTATCTTGCTGATGTTGAACTTTTTCTCTACGCTTTTCTTTTTCGGCTGTCCTGTCCAGCCAACGTGCAATTTTTCCACTCCTTTGCAGCCACTGTCTGCGTGCTTAAATTGAACAATAACCCTAAGTTGTCGTCCTCGAAATAATATTTTCTGCGCTCTCCAATGTTGATTTCTCATACAAAATGTGCGTCTGTCTCTCTACCCCCAACCCAGCTCAGTCTCTCTCTACTGTCCCACTCTGTCCCTCTCTTTCTTGCTTTCTCTGCTTAACTGTCCGTCTCTTTCTAGGTCCACCTTTCTTATTCACTCTCTGAACAACGGCGAAAATCGCAAAGCAATCAAATAAAATTTGAATAAAAGATTTTTGTCTGCCGTTGATTTGCGAAAATGTACGAACAACAACAAGAAATACCAACGGAAATGTTACGGGGGGAAATAGAGAATGGAAATCGTTCGGCATGGGTGTGGGCGTAACAACTGAAAATGAGGGGCGGAAACTTGTGAGTTTTTCCCTTTTTGGGGTAGAGGATGCGTACATCTCAAAGATGTACATACATATGTACAGGATGTATGCAAAGAATAAGTACAAGAAAATGTTTTTAAGCGTCAAATGTGAGTACAGTTTTGGCAAAGTTTCCTACAAATAAAGGAAACGGAAATATGTTTTGTATGAATCACGGGGTGGGCAGCACAAATATTGAAAGCATTTTGGGAATTCTCTTTGTGCCTTGAACAGGGCAGAATGCGGAAATTTGAAGAAAAAAATGTACATTTAATCATGAGAAAAGTTTGTGAATGGTGAACAGAAAAGCATTTCATTTTAATTTACTGGTTGAAAAATATATTTATTAAATGAATGCACTTAAAGATGTATCCATAGCTTAGTCTCAACTTTAATTTAAAGCTATCTGACAGCTCCTTATGACATCTTTAGTAATGTTTTCTTTCAATGAAGTTCTTAATTAATATTCCACGAATAATGATCATTCTTTCAACCGTCGAAAGTACCATTAATAACCTCTCTGGATTACCAGAAAGATTTTCTTTCCTTCCTGCCCCATTTTTTCCCACATTTCCAACACCTTTTTGGTGTACTCCACTCACTCATTAAATTCTTTAACAAATTCCAATAGCAACCAGTTGCCCCCAACTGCTGGCATGGAATGACCCTGACCCGAGTCAGAATTTATTTTGACATTGACCTTGACCAAAATATACTTGAAATGCAAATTAGTGGAACCCAGAGACCCATAGTCCCAGTGCCAGACTGAGACCCAGACCCGGACACGGACCCAAATAAAAACAAAAACTCATTATAAAGCTCTGTCCAAAAGCAACCCAAACAGAAGACAAGTTCCCCTGGGAACTTTGGTCTAATTTCATTTCATACCAAATTACATCCCCTCCCCCCCGCAAGGTCCACCCCAAACGATGACGTCACCAAGGCGGACACGAAACACAGAAGCCAGGAGCCAAAACCTAATTAGCCACTCTCCTCCTCCCACTCCATCTTCTGCTCCTCTGTGCTATCATTTTCACTGTCACGGGCGGCGACCCGAACAAACACAGCACCCAAGAAGGCAGGGGAAGGTGGGGGAAAACCACCCGAGCAGCTCCACCCAACCACCCCGCGAAGTCTGACCCAAAGAAAGGACAAACTGTCCTTTGGCCAAAAGGAAAAGGCGCTGAAGAAAAAAAAAAGTTTATTAACGCGCGAAAAAAGGCCACAGAGCGCGAAAGAGAGAGAGAGAGAGGGGAAAATATTTACGCATTGCATAGGGAAGGAGGAGTAGGAAAATGTTGGGGTGGTCTGGCGGTGACCTCGTTACGAAAGTGTTGAAAATGCCGCTGACCGCAAATTGAGGCTGCGACGCGCTGCGGCCCGGGGGTCAAAGTTTGCTGCAAGTGTCGGGCGCGCTAATGTAATTAACACTCCCTCCTCTCTCTCTCTCTCTCTCTGAAGCACTCTCTTTACGATGCGCTCTCTTTCTGTATGTGTGCGTCTGACTCTCTCATTCTCTCTATTGTGAGAGCATATCTATCTCTCTTTCTCTCCACCAAGGAGGCAGAGCAATTTGCCGTCACTTGTAACAGGCGCCCAGGAAGCGCAGCAAACGGCGAAAGTTTTTAATTAAATTTTACTGCTGGTGCCACATTCTGGAGGCGTGGCTAGACGTTTTGTGTATCTGTGTGTCCTTGCCCCTGAGCTTTGGAGTGTGTGTACCGGGATGTAGGTGTGAATGGGCCACAGAGTTGGCTGCCAAGTAAGTGCCAGGCGAACAGAAGCAGCCGAATGTGCACTGAGTAAATTAATCCGCAAACTGGGGAGAGGTCTGAGAAACAGTTCCAAGAGAGTGAAAGAGAGAGGGGAAGTGGACGATTTAACAAATTAAAGGAATGGTTTGGGAATGGGCTACGCGTAGACATAAGACTGAAACCAAATATTCCCCATCTTGAGATTCATTGCTAACTTGCAAACTCTCTAACATATTTCTAGGTTTCTTTTTGCCAATCGACACAGATTAATGATGGAATAATTGTATGCAAAATATTTGGACAAATAGATGCCGAATATCTTTCATCAATTGATCATTCTTCAGACATGTTGCTGTTAGTATTACAAACACACAATCCCTGAATATTTTACACATGCATCAACTTCAGGCATCAGAGTTTCAGGGTAAACCCCATAATAATCCACCACTTGACTGGCTTGGCTCATGTAACACGTAATTACCATTCATACGGCAGGAGTCAATGTCAGGGCTGGCAATTAAAATGGCAAAATGGCAAACCCACTGGCAGGGCAGGGCTGACACACAGACAATGCAAATTAGCACTTATACCATTCGATTATTGCCAATTGCCAATCGATGGGCATACAAAAAAGGCTCAACAGGATCACAGAGGGAGAGGTAGAGGGAGAGGGAGCGGGAAGTGAGAGTGCCACAACAAAGGCACAGCAAAACCAATGTCCTGTGTGTGCCACTTGCAAGAGGCTCCCTGCCTGCCTGTTCCTGTGAATGCTGCAATTAAGCCGAGCAGATCCGTCGTTCCCCTTTGCAGTATCTTTTGCCATGCATTTGCATAATTTGCATATAATTCTCTGTCGCACAGTTAGAAAAATATCCACACAATAAAGGGATAGCCAAACAGAAGACACAGCGAAAGGGTTCGTTTTTGCTATGCAAATGCTGAGCTCTGGCGGCGTGTGAAAATTTCATGCCGCTTATGGAGTCAAGACAGCTGCCGCTGCCACCGACTTTTGGCCCCTCTTGATGCTGTTCTCTTGATGCTTCACACCTTCGAGATATCATTGCATTCCATTCCCTTGCTGGCAGAACCGAAACCAAAACCAAAACCATTATCCTTTTCTCTTGCCGACTGCAGTCTATAAATATTCAGACCATCCATTGACAGGCTCCGCGCCGCAAAAAACTTTTCCCGGGCCAAAGTTTCCACGCAGCGACAGCTTAAAACAATAAAAAAAAGAACCGCGAAAAGAAAGCAGCCAAACATTTCATGGGAATGAAAACAAAGTTTTCGAATCATTTGGCATTTTGTGTTGCGCTGATTTGGCGCTGCCACCACAAGTTGCAGCAACTTGGCGAAGCATTTAAAGTTTTTTTGTGCGCCTCCAAGTGAACTGCGTGGCGGAAAAGGACACTTAAGCCTTTACCGGAAAGAGAAAAGTGGGAAAAATAAACAAATTTTAGAAGGGAAATTATTTTCGAGCGAAGCCTAACTAAAATGGAAAGCAGTAGAGTTGTTTTAAAGATGAAACTAGAAAAGATGTCGGTAGATGCAACGATAAGTTGGTGAAAGGAGATTACAGCAGATGATCCATAAAATATAAACATAAAATTATGGAAATAAAGTAGGTGGCAGATTTTCACAGGCAAACAGAGCTGGCAACTCTCTCAAACACACAATTCAAATAATATGGAGAAAGTAGAAAAAATAACCAAATGAGAGGTGGTGACCCCAGGCCGAGTATAGAAAGTCATTGAGGCTAAGACAGCTTTGAGCTGCCTTTTCCCATGCAGCTCTATGAAACCGCTGGAAATTGTGCAACCTGTGAGCAGTGAGCCCGTCGTCGAGCAGTTGAGCAAAAATCAATTTCAAGCATCATAAACTCGCGTCGAGAATTGCCGAAATTGAAATGAGCCCGAGACAAAAGGCCGCATATATCGGGCTGGCTTTACCGTTTCGGGAGCCAATTAACACGCCATAAAGCCAGCAGCTTGGCAGTTGGCAGTTGAATGGAGCCAACGGGCAGCAAACGGTAGCGCATAGCAATTAGCGGAGCTAATTAAGACGCGCCCATGGAGGTAGGCAGGCAGGCAGGCAAGCAGGAGGGCAGGCAGGAAGGAGCCGAAAACGTGGCTTATAATGAGCCAATTTGCATGTTTAAAAGCGCATTAAGGCATTAAAGCCTTAACAGCTAAAACAGAAATAAACAGCAAAAAGGCGAAAAGCCGAAAAGAGGCCATCGAGCAGAGGCAATCTCGCAAGTTCCGGTGCATTCCGTTTGCAAAATTGTATCCCAGCCTGAAGTGCATCTTGTGGCCAACAAAAGCAAAAAAAAAGGAAGAACATAAAACCAACAGAAAGAAGAACCCCCTGGGATGGCCTATAAATTTGGGCACTCGGCCATGTCCAAATATGTGGCTGCCCGCCCGTACCAATGTGAGGTCCAATTCCGGTGCAGACAACACAGTTGTTCACATTCACATTTGTGGCAAAAACAAAAGCAGCAGCCACCAAGAATGGGAGTGGGAAGTTTGCCTCTGCAGTTGGCAGCAGTCACATTTGGGCCACTGGCCATTTGGCCAGCCATTTGTCTGCCGCAGACACAACACACAGCGATGACGATACCAAATGACGACGGGGCGTGCATTTTGTTTGCAAAAGAAACCCCCAAAGGGCAACGGCAAATGGTTTTTGTTTTTTTGTGTGTTTTTTGGGGAAGCCAACTTATGATTAATTGCCCCTTGCAGGCGCCGGTTCAACCTCCGCATTTGAAGACAGTCGCCGAGGAGCTGAAACGAAACTTCACTTGTTAATACAAATAAATTAACGCAAATTATTTCAACGCATTCTGCAAACGATGGCCACATTAATTCCCCCTGCACCCTCCACCCGTCAGAGGGAGGGGCGTGACGTGACGGAAGGCAAAGACTGTATTTAGATGGTAATTAAAATTGACGTGAGCTCGTTTCAAATGGGAACCAGCCACCACCAACTGGCACATGGGGAAAAATGTATAAAAATGTTGATTGAAATTGTAAGCGAAATTTATAATGGAAAAAGTTTGTTAAGCAAAAGGAAAAAGGTCTTTAAAGACGATCCACAGATTAAATGCTGGAAAGCCAGAACGAGTTAATTACATGAGCGAGGCACAAAGTGATGCAGCAAATGATTAGCTTATAAAAGTAGGGAGCCCCTTTTCCCATTTCTGTTGCCAATTGAATCATCATTATTGGAAACCATTCATTGGCCACTCGACTGTCGGGCGGCCACTTCAGATCGGTATTATGGCCGTTATGCTCTCTCGCTGCACTTCAGCTGGCAAGTTGGTTACAAATTTTGTTTGCAATTGTATCTATCTATGGTAGATGATAGCTCCACTTGTATTTGTATCTATCTATGCATGCAGCGGGAACGGGAACGGCAACGGCAACGGCACTCCCAATCAACCGCCACTAATGAAGCCCATTCAGAGTGCAATGATATCCCGCTCGTAGCTCTCTTTATTCCCCGTCCTTTGGGAGCCTTCCGCTTGGCGTCGATTTTAATGGGCGCGAATATTAATGACATTTCCATTGCATTTGGCCTGGCCCAAAGAAGCGGCAAAGAGCGGTGAAGAGAGCCAGAATACTCTTGTCAGCATAATTATGAGCGCTTTCTCCTCCATCTTTTGAAGATGAATGTCTAGCCGTTAGGTAGTGTCTATCCATCCATCGTATATCTCTTTCTGCTGTGATTTTTTGTGTAATATTTTGAATACCCTAGGGCCAGGGGGTGCTATGATTTTATGTACATTTTTGCACTTAAAGTTTGAAATAATTTCACGAAAAATCTGCCTTCTAGCGAGTATCTCTCCAGCAACAGAGGGTATCCTTGTGTGCCATCAACCTGCCGTTAGGTTCCGCTTTTAATGCTGTTTTTTCCATTCGTTTTATATTATAAGCCAAAGGGAAAATCTCCCTCCCCAGGTGCTGGGGGCGTGGCAGCGACCATGCGAAATCTATACATAGTCGGTGTCTCTTCCCCCCCCACCATCCCTTTTGGCAGCGTGTTTCGCGCCAAAGTTAAAGTGCAGCTGTGGCTGTGGCAGCCACTGTGTTGCATGCTTCAATGCATATCCACTTGCCGAGCAACCAACCCAGAGCTCGAGGGGCAGTGGCAAAATGGAGTTGTTGTTGCCTGCCACTGCTGCCGCTTGCTGTTGTGGCAATACCTTGAAGTACGAGAATTATTTTCGCTTTTCTTTATTTCCATGTTGCCATAATTGCGTCGTACCCCCGAACCCCCCCTCCCCTTCGATGCCATCGCCTGCTGCAATTCTTTCATCAAAGTGCGCCTCATCAGTGGGGGTACAAAAAAAAACTGCTACCCACTCCACAAGCTGGTGGGAAGCCTCTTCATTCACCCACCCTTCCCCCTTCTTTCTCTCTTTTTCTCTCTCTATATCCCTCTTGCGCTCGCTTTTCCGCGCGGTAATTAAAGCAAACTGTGAATTTTTTTCGGCGCTTTTCAGAGCTGTAATTAAAAATGGCAAAAGTTTTGTTTTTGTTGTGTTGCCACAGCGGCAGCCGGCAGCCAGCAGCCAGTATGGGCTGTGTGGGAAAAAACCGCGTCAAAAGCAACGGAAATTCAATGGAACGGACTCGACCCTCAGCCCGTGTCCCGAGTCCTTTGCCAGCTCTAGGGTCCTGTCTGAGAGGGGCCTTGGCTTGGTTTTCCATCCTCCACTTCCTTCACTTTTGTGCAGATTTTTTGTTTTTTGTTGCCTGGCATTGATATGGCAAAATTTGTTGGATTGCTGTTGTTTCATTGGCGCTATGGGATTGGTGCTGGAGAGCTCTCTGGGGGCTTGCAGCTTGCGGCTTGTGGGTTTTGGGTAGTTATGACCGCAAAATCAGCTTAAAGTTGGGCCCCTGAGCTTAAATGAAGAAACAGAAGCCTCGCCGATGTTTCTCCCTTTCAAAACGTATCAATCATTGGCACTTAATCAACAATCAAACTTGCTGCACAATCATTTACATCCAATCAGCTGGTGTCCTTCCCCTGTCAAGCCTGACACTTGTTAAGAGGCAACCTCTCACCTCCCTGGAGTCACCAACCTCCCAAAAAAAACCAAAACCGTCAATCAGCGGAGACCAAAAGGAATAAATATTGAGACTCGAGCAAAGATTCGACTCTGACTGCTGCCAACTAGCCATAAATACAAGTGGCGAGTGCGACTTGGGGCCGAAATACAAATTAAATTAAGCAACGTGCAGACGAGAGACAAAAGGCAGGAGACTGGAGACAAAAGGCAGACGCAGACGCAGAGGCAGAGGCAGAGACCAATGCAGCAATTTACAGAAAAACTGCCAACAAATCAAATTGCCATAAAACCCAGAAAGAGGAGAGAAGAGGAGTAGCTGAGGAGCAGCCGCAAAAGCAAGGTAGGGGAGAGATCTCAATGCTCTGGTCCGGCCAATTCCCTCGTTGACAATTGCGGTGGCGGCGTCGGCGTCGGCGGTGGTTGCGGCTGTGGCTGTGGCTGCGGCTGCTGAGTAAATAATTTCGTCTTGGCCATAAAAAGGCTGACAAAGAGTGCCAGAAGCAAGGAGGGGGACGCTGGCAGGGCAGTGGATCAGGCCTGTCAATTTCTTGGGAGATTGATGCCCCTGGATAATAGCGACGCGAACAATTTGCAGACGACAACACGCCACAATCTGGTGGTGGCAGAGTGGCTCAGAGGCACAGAGACAGAGACACAGACTCCAGCGGTGGTCCCTGCCACAGAGAAAAGGAGACAACTGAATGACAACTCTTTAGCCTGTCTACGCCGACGAGAGGCGAGCTGCAGCACTCGATAACGGGATTTCTTGAGCAAGTTATTTGCCCAAAAATGGTCAACGACCACTGCCTGTGGGGCTCGCTGTGGCCTCTGCCACAAACGGACGAAGTGTTGACGTGGCTCAGACGGGTGACAACGGCGCATGCGTGACACCCCCAGAGACAGGGACACCGCAGTCAACAGTCAACAGAGATTGGGGAACAATCACAGAGATGCTGCTGCCTGCTGCCAGCCATGGAGAACAATTGGGGAATGTTGTCGTGTCTCTGGCGCTGATATGGTAAACAATCCTATCCCCGACAGACTTCAACTTCGACTTGCACTTGCGACAAATTTCCGATCTGTCCTCAGCTCAATTAGCCATCAAGATCGGGTTGCTGACTGTCTCTCTGTCTGTCTGGCATCCACTCTGCTCCGTGTTGTTGGTGGCACAGCTGCGCCTAGACAGGCCTAGACAAAGGCCGGCATTGTTCTGTGGATGCCACAGGATGCAATAAAACGCAGTCAAAGCAGGTGCATGGCTCCAAGCAGATCCATCTGCCAGTGCTCCCCGCTCCACTCCTCGCTCACCCAACTGTAGCTTGAACTTTTGCACTCCTTCTGCCATCAAATGCTGTGGCCAGGGCCAGGGCGTTCTCAACATGTTGCCAAGTCATTAACTTGAGCCTGTTCCTGGCTCTGGCTCTAGCTCTGGCTCCTTTGTTGCATGTTTGTGATTACACCAGGTCTAGGACGCGGGTGAGGGTGTCATGTGGGGGGCGTCGGCGGCAACAAAAGGCGGCCAGGACATGGACATGGACATGGATATGTAGCTCCTGCTGCTGCTGTTGCCTGTTGTTGCGCCTTGAGCGTTTAGGCCATTTGAAAATTGCAGCAACAGCAGCGGCAGCGGCAACGGTCGTGGCAACGGTCGTGGCAGTGGCAGGGTTGCTGGCAGTGGAGCCACCACTTTGGCCAGCCCTCTTAGCTCATTCTCTCTCTGTCTCTTACTCATGCTCGCCCTGTCTTATTCGTTGTGTTCGTGCTGGCAGCGGCAGCGCCATTGTCTCGTCCTCTGCATGCGTTTCTTGCTCATGTGGAAGTTTTTTATGACTTAAAGAAAACAACCCCCAAGTGGCAGTCACACACACACATGCCACACACCGAGTGGCAGACACACACATTCACGTGTGGCAATGTCAACTGGGGCGTCTACAAGCTGCTAAGTGCACTTGCCCAGCATTTCTTTTTCTTTGCCACATTCAAAGAAGGGTGTGGGGTAGATGATTTTCTTTTGCCATGAATACATAATGCCCTGCACTTGAGGCGGACGTCGTCTCCGACTCCTCTTTCCCCAGCGACACAAAAGCAAGCGGCTAATTCAGATGCTAGTACCTGCCCCTGGCCCCCTACCCTGCCACAGCCTCACTCAGGGTCCGTTCGTCAGATAAATGCATTCTCTAAATGTTGCAAGCAAAACCCAAGCCACTCTCACTCTTGCAACCCTTTTTCTTTTACTTTTTTTTGGGGTCTTGCTTGGGGGTGTGTGTGTGCGTGTTTGTGTGTGTGCCTTCCGTTGCCAGTCGGCCGGAAAGTAATTAAAATCTGCGCTTAAGTGCAGCTCTTCAGAGTGCAGCCAGCAAAAACAAAAAATGTACACACAAAACTTGCACAAGAAATGGGAAATAGAAGAAGAAACGGGTAGTGGTAGGAGTAGGAGTGGATGCTACGACGGGTTCTTAAATCAGCCAGAAAATGGTAAATAAATTTAAACTAAAACCCCAAAAAAACTTAGAAAGGGCGCCCTCTGGTGTGTATCTTGTGAGGCACCAAACAAAATTAGAATATTAATAGAAACATCGAAAATAGAAAACATGGAAATCTGTTGGCGCATCCTTTGAACCACCGCACACCAGCGCCATCTATGTGGCTGCAAAACTGTTCCCAGTTGCCTTTAGCACAGACACAGCTCAGGGTGGGAACAGTCTGTGCGGAGCAGCAGGAGAAACAACATCGAATGGAACCCACAGCCAAACGAAGGGGGATGAGCGATGAGAACATAGCAAAACATCGAAAAATATCGCATGAGTTGTGAATCAACTGGCGACCCCTGCGGAGCGACACTCAACTGTTACCCCTGCGCCGAGAACTCACTCGAAAAGGGAGCGAGCGCAACTCAAGAGCGAAGAGCGAAACGAAGGGGAAATATTCTCGCACGAGGATTGAGTGGAACAGGCAACAGCCACGCTACTCTAAGAAGGGAATCGCTGTCCTATGTATTTAGCCATCCTGACAGCTGTGCTAATTAATTGAAAAGTTGCAATTGAACAGAGAAATAAATGAAAATAAAATTGGAGGAATTTGAGCACATGGGAGGAGTGTAGGAGAAAGTCAGAGAGAGAGAGAGAGAGAGAGGGAGAAGTAAGAGAGCGCCTTCTTATTGCTTTTAAAACATACTAAATATTAGTCAGCAAATTAAAGATTTTATATACCAAATTAAAGTAAAAAATCAACAACGTTTTTGGGTATTTAATTCCAGCCATAACATAAATTATTTTATGCCTAATTTGCATCCCAGAACGATTTATAAAATATTCATTTGGTTTGAAATGCCCGCGGGGAACCTGTGGATATCTTGATTATTTTCAACTTTATTCCATTTTGCAAAGTCGGACGGCGAGAAATGCCAAAAAGAGTTTTCAATATGTTGCAAACATTTTCCTACATTTCCCGAAAACTTTTATGCTGCACGCCGCCGCAGCTGCCGGGGGGGAGCAAAAAAGTTGCCAGTGGCAAAGAAAAGCAGTCTAAAACATAGCAAAAACCCCAACCCGTGGCACAGAGAGAATGAATCTTCACCATCATCCGGCTCCGCATTCGCATTCGCATTCGCATCCCGCACTTCGCTTCGGGCACAAGTTCAATTCTCAAATGCAATGCTGCAAATGAGCAAAAAATTGTCAGACCAATGAGACTGGGGGGAAAACTGTGAAAATTGAAATGAAAATTACCCATTGTGGCAACAGCAGCAGCGTTTCAATTTGAGCTGCCATTTTGCACGTGCCCCGAGAAGGATTCCTTGGCATCCTTCCTTCCAGCACTCGTTTTGCCTTTGCCTTTGCCTTTGTCCCCCACTAATGGTCCATGGATGACTGCCTCCGATCCGGACTAGCCCCCTGTCCACTCCTCCAGCCCATAATCTTGGCCAAATGCCGTTGAGTCTTGCATTTTATTCATGGACCTGGCTCGGTTCCTGCCTGCCACGTCCGACTTTATTAGTTATTTTCCGCTCAATTTGTGTTCTCTGGGAGGCAGGATAACAAGAAAAATTATTTTCATTTCATTCAACACATTCTTTATGGGCTTCCTTTTCACACCTTTTCCGCTGCCTGTCCGCCAACACCTTTTTCTGCACCCGGACAGAGACATCTTTTGTTGCAATTCACTTTGATTAGCGCCTGGTTGAAGGTCGCTCCAATCTCTGCCTTGTCCTGTCCTGGGAACCCACTCAGCTGCTGGCCGAGAGTGGAAAAAGCTGAAAGCTAATTACATTGACAGTCATTTGGGCTTGGGAGTTGGTTGAAAAGTTTACGCACAATTATCAACACTCTGCAAGGCGTCGCATGATGGGGCACAAAAACTTAACAGACACGCCCTCGAAAGTCCTGCCATATAAATGGAGCCGACAGGCCGTAACCGCAGAATAGTACCCGACCAACACTTGATGGAAAAGTTCAACGAAAAAGTGACCAGCCAGGAGCAGGAGATGGACACGGCTCGCACCTTTGAGGACATGATGTGGGTGCCAGTTCAGTTCTATCGCAGCATTGGCGAGGACATCTACGCCCATCGATCGAAGCGTCCGTTGTGGTCGCTGCTGCTCAAGATCTACCTCTACGCGGGCTTCATTAACTTCAATCTGCTGGTGATTGGGGAATTGGTTTTCTTCTACAATTCCATCCAAGACTTTGAGACCATTCGCCTGGCCATCGCCGTGGCTCCCTGCATTGGCTTCTCTTTGGTGGCCGATTTTAAACAGTTTGCGATGGTCCACTACAAGGCAACGTTGATACGACTGCTGGACGAGCTGGAGGAGATGCACCCAAAGACCCTGGCCATGCAGCGTGCCTACAGAATGCCCGACTTTGAGCGCACCATGAAGCGGGTGATCAACATCTTCACGTTCCTCTGCCTGGCCTACACCACCACCTTCTCGTTCTATCCGGCGCTGAAGGCCTCCGTGAAGTTCAATTTCCTCGGCTATGAGACTTTTGACCGGAATTTCGGCTTCCTCATTTGGTTCCCCTTCGATGCGACGAGCAGCAATTGGGTCTATTGGATCGTCTACTGGGACATTGCCCATGGGGCGTACCTCGCTGGCATTGCCTTTCTCTGTGCGGATCTGCTGCTGATTGTGGTCATCACTCAGATTTGCATGCACTTTAATTACATTTCCATGAGGCTGGAGGAGCATCCATGCAAGCCGCACAAGGACAAGGAGAACATTGAGTTTCTGGTGTGGATCATTCGCTATCACGACAAGTGCCTCACGTGAGTGTCCGTCCTGTCCCGCTGTTCCTTTGGCATTCTCACTCGTAATTCATTTCACCCGATAGACTCTGCGAGCATGTCAACAGTTTGTACAGCTTCTCGTTGCTGTTGAACTTCCTCATGGCCTCCATGCAGATCTGCTTCATAGCCTTTCAGGTCACCGAGTCCACCGTGGAGGTGATTATCATTTACTGCATATTCCTGATGACATCGATGGTGCAAGTTTTTCTCGTGTGCTACTATGGCGATACATTGATTGCAACGGTGAGGGAGATCTGTCGGGAGGGACTCCTAAATCTCATTTTGTTCCCTTCCTTTTAGAGCCTACGAGTGGGCGATTCTGCGTACAATCAAAAGTGGTTTCAATGCAGCAAAACCTACTGCCAAATGCTTAAGATGCTGATTATGCGTAGCCAGAAGCCAGCCTCGATTAGGCCACCAACATTTCCACCCATCTCATTGGTTACCTACATGAAGGTGAGCTGCCAGGAGCTTCGATGTTCGTTTTCCTGAACTCTTTTTGTGGGTTTCCTTAGGTCATTAGCATGTCGTATCAGTTCTTTGCTTTACTGAGAACCACCTATAGTGCTAATTGAAGAAAGGAAAGTGCTAAAAACTAGCATTATTCTGCCTTATAGCTGTAGGCTGACCCTTGAATCACTTGCCTCCAACTCTACACGGCTGAAACATTCGAACTTAATGATGCCCTCGACACGCTTTGATAATATTTAATTAAAAATCGCATTTAAAATTAATAAGCTTAAATGGCAACCAATAGCGCCTGGCCGAGCACAAACCGAATGCCGGCAAATCCCACAGAGAGAGAGAGAGAGAGAGAGAGAGAGGAGAGCGAAAATGTGAGGCCAAACTTCAGGTTTTTTTCAAAAGCGAATATTACATCACAAAAACACAACCAGAAGAAGCAAAAAAAATTATAAAAATCATAAAAAATCAACGTTGAAATCAACAAAAAACTGTTATGCAAAGGACCTTCTCCCCATCAGCCAGCTACATCCATGTGGTGGTGCTCCATTGGCCTCCCTCCCCCGCCCAAGCGACCTGGTAATAAAAGGAACAACATGAAACGCAATCACAATCATCGGCAATAATCTGGCAAGCAGCAACAAAAAAGAGAATCACAAAAAAACATAAAAAAGCATACAAAAAAGAAAGAACGAAATGCTTATTATAAAATTTCACAGTTTTTCAATGAGCCAAAATGAAGGCAAACACGGGAGGAGATTCAATGGAGGAGTGGGTGGTGCGGCTAGGGATGGTGCGGTGTGGCTGGAATGGCAATGGCTTTTCAAAATCATAATGGCAGCTAGTAACAAGAGTTTTGTGTACAAATAGATGAGGAGTGGGCGAGGGTGGGGGAGTGGTACGAAAAAATGTTCCACCGATCGGAGAGGAGCGGAGAGGAGACTCGTAGCGGAGCTGGCAAATACCACGTCAGCAGGAGTCCCCTCCCAGTTCGCCCGATGTGCACGTCACGCGCGACCACTTAAAAAACCTTGGCCACCCAGCACACCCCCCCCCCCCCCCCCCCCCCCCCCCCCCCAACCACCCACACCCGCTCTGTACATGTCCCACACCAGGACCCATCCCCATCCGTAAAACTCCTCTGGCTCGTTGCATTTTCCCTTAACAGGCCGTTAGTCGTTATTATTTTGGTCCATTGACGCTGCGGGCCAGGGCTATATACACACAAGTAGAAGAGCAGGAAGGAGCAGCGGCAGGAGGAACGAGTCCTGTTCACTATGTACATAATAATGGCTCCCCGCATACATACATTTATATAGAAAAGAGCTTCACGGAGCACAGAGCAAGGCCAGAACTGAACAGAGCAGAACAGAACAGAACAGAACAGGGAAGGCCAACGGCAGTGCAGGGGCCACATTATGTACGAGTGCCACCCCCGAGAAAGAAGAAACCATTGCCAGGAGCACATTGAGGAAGAGAGTGTGAGGCAGAGGCAGTGGCAGGGGAGTCATTGCCATAGCCATGGCCGGACCCGGGCACACAGCCACCCTCATTGACGTTGATGTCCCGTATTGGAATCGCGTTCGTTTCGTTTCGTTTCGTTTAGTCCTGGTCCTGCTCGTGGTCCTTGTCCTCATCCTCATCACCATCACCATCATCATCATCGTCGTTAGGTTGCAGGAGCATGGGCAAGAGGAGGAGGTGCAAGGTTTTACTGTGGAAGCGCACTCTCGACAGGCACCACCACCGGGAGGGCAATTTTTATAATTTTAGTCTCGTTTGCTTTGAATTTATTTTTTATTTCCTTTTTTTTTTTGCCCATTCCCATTTCCATTTCCATTTTCTGCTTCTGCTGGTTCTTTCTCTTCTTTGGTGGGACAGACTCCTCCCCCTTTTGTACGGGCCACTGACTGCGGCTCGGGGGGGGGTGGATGCTATTTTTTCCCTCCTTTTTTTTGTGCCCTGTTTTTGCGCTGTTTCTTCTACGGCTGCTGCTGCTGCTGCCTGTTTCTTTTCTAACATTTCTTGTCAGAAAGAGAGCGTAATGGAAAGTGTGACAGACAGAGAGAGAGAGAGAGTTTCAGTTGACGCTTTTCCCTACCCCCCACACACACTCTCTCTGCCAATGCAAAATGGCGTTGACGGTATTGATTTTTGATTTATTGCCGATTTGCTTTTATTAATGCACAGAATGATGTGCCCACTGTGCAGGACTAACCAGGCTGCTAATGGCATGAGCCAATGATTAGTTAGTTACAGGCAAAAGAAAGGCAACTGTACTTAATAACAGGAGAAAAGCTACCAAGGGATGTGTGGTAAACACACATGGCAGAAGATAAAATTCTATTTTTTCCTAGCTTTATACCCAATCTTTAATGTTAATTATGGATTATCCCAATCCCAATCATTTGTGTCTCCCCATTATATGTCAACGTCCATCATTAGTTTTAATCGAATCTGTTGTGCTTTTTTCCATCCACTCCATTTGCTGCTCATATTTCCTGTCGCATTTCGCTCCAGGTCCCTGCCAAGCAAACATTTTCGTTCCGCTCGTTTCAGGATTGGCCGTTAAGGAGCGGAGAAGGAATACAAAAAAATGTACGCAAATACGTGAAGAAATCTTTTTATTTCGCCCCAGCATTTGTGCTCATCAGCTTTTAATTTTATGCTCCTTCCCTGCCTGCCTGCCCTGACATCCAGGGCTGTCTCGTAAGATGGCCCTGGTCGAGTCGCAGTCTCAGTGGCAGGCAGTCTCTCCCTGTTCCTCGCTGCTCGTAGACACTGACTGGGCCCCCGTGGCAAGCAACGCTAATGAGATCCAAGCCGGAGAGCGCAGGCAACTTTCCATTACGTCGAGTTTTTCCTGCAATTTTTTGTTGTTTCGCTTTTCCCCCTCCTTGTTGTGTGTTTCATTTTGAAGCTTTGTGTGCGAGATGGCTGGTTCTGGTTCTGGTCCTGGTCCTGGTACTCCTCCTGCGGGACAGCAAATGTCCTTTTGGCTTGTTAAGAAAATGTCGCTCTCTAATGCCCAGGACAAGGAGCGGCTGAGGCTCACAAGGAAGTGGGCGGCAAGGGGAATAAGTGCCACGACTGACTAGTCCGTCGTCGTCGTTGATGTTGCTGCCGCCGTCGCGCTCTTAAATTAGAAAAATGTAAATTTATTTTAATTAAGATAAATAAGTAACAAAATGTTTTATGGAAATTGCGTTAACAGAGCGTGGACAAGAGGGTGGCAGGATGGGGCAGGGAATTCGTGTTGGCCATTACTGGCCAAGAGGCGACACACTCCAAGCGGTGCAGGAGGCAGGAGAAAGTAAGTAAGGAATACGGCAAACGAGAAGCAGGACCGCAGGACAACTGCTTTAGCATGCAAATACACATAATCAGCAGGCAGCAGGCAAACAGCTAACAAACAGCAACAACCACACGCAGTCCTAGCAATTGTGAGAGAGGTCCTTTGCCGCCCCACTCGAAATGAAATTATTTTTTTTCTGCCATTTTTACCCATTTGTAAGTAAATTCCCGCCATCTTTTTTATAGCTTTGCCTGCACAAAGTTCTGCCTGCCGTTTGCTGTTTTTATTAACAATTTTTGTTTGTGTTTGTGTTTTTGTGTTTGCTTTTGTTGTTGCTGGCTTTCATTAAACCACCAATCGATGACTGATTCTCCATTATTTGCATTGATTACCCCACGTGCATGTACACACACTTTTGACAGCCACTGTTATCGACACTCGTCCGGTCGTCCGGTCGTCCGTCGATGTTGAAACTTTTAATTGAGCGAACCCCAAACCCCGCCAAAGCTCAACAATTAATAAAACATTTTTCCACTGTTGTTGTGCAAATTAATCAGAGAAAAATATTAAAATAAAATCAATGGGAAATTTATGGCAGGAAAAGTTGTGAAAAATGTCTATGGCTGAGTTTTTAATTGAACATTTGAGGCATTCAAATTATGAGATTGGCTGGGTTCACTTCTACTTTAAAGGAAATTCTTTCCACATCAGCCTTTCGAGCTCGAGCCTTTAACCACACGACAGGTCATGATGGGCTGAACCCGCTGTCAGGATCTTTGTTTCCTTTCCTCAATGGCTTTATACTTTCTTGAGCCCAGACTCTCATCCAGTGGACATTCTCTTGGACAGCCCTCAGGCACCGCTCTTCTGTCTTTCTTTTAGCTTACTTTTCATGCTTAATGGTTTAAATATTTACTCGTAATTAAAATTCAGCTCCATGCACAGCACATCAAGTGCATAATCACAGAGCCAGGCAGGGCCAAAACCAAAACGAGACCGGGCAGGGCAAGGCCATTGAGACAATTTTTAGCCAGGAGGAGGAGGCGGGTGGAGCTGGAGCTGGAGCTGCAGCCTGGCATTAGCCGTGGGGCAGAGTAGGCAACTGAAGATTATGTCGCCCCCAAAGTAAATGAAACTTATGCACAAATTACACAAGTCAGTTGACGGGCATCCACAGGGCTCATGGCTCATGGCACTCCCACCTACACCCCCCCCACGGCTGCTCCATACCCCTCTGTGGCTGTATACACTCGAGGCGCCTTCATTGCTGGGGCGAGCCTCAGCGCTCGCTCATAATTAAAACTCGTGCTGAATGAAATCCCATAAAATGAATTAAACATTTTAAGGCTATTTACGGGGAGCGCGCGGGTAGCCCTGGTAAGGCGCAGGGCGGGGGTGTGGTGGTGTATTGAGGGATATGCCTCTTGGGACAATTGCAGCGTTAAATGAAATATTAATGGCATGGATGTCGGCAAGGAACTGAGCAGGAGACGGAGACGTAGAACCACCTTCTTTGGCTCTAATAAAGCGTTGCCAGCCAGAATCCTGCAGGGGGATGGCTGGCTGACTGCCAGAGTGCTGACTGCTGGCTGCAGGTGGAAGAGCAGGGGCCGCTTTTAATGATATACTTTTTTTTTGTGTTGTGCAACTTGTGCCGCACTGTTGTTGCACACAGCACACACACACGCGAAAGAGTTTTTCAAGTGCATCATTATTTGTTGCAAATGGAGGCAGGCACAGCCAAGTGGGTGGATGGTGGGAGCGGCAGAGTCCTGTGCAAATTCAATGCGCTGCATTTTTAATCCCAACGCAAGGTTTTTCTCTCCTTTTCAATGCCTCAACTCAAGTGGATGCCACACCCACCGCTGTTGCTGCTGCAGTCGCCTGCCGGCCTCTGCCTCTCTGTTCTGTTCTGTTCTGTTCTGTTCTGCACTTCATATGCAAACATTTATGATGACGCTGATGTGGCAGCGGGGAGGAGCGAGTGGCACCGCGACTGTACAAAGGTAGTACGCCCAGCCTTTGTTCCCGCTGGGTTGCATGTGTGTCTGTGTGTCTGTGTGTGTGTGTGTGTGCCGCTTGTCGAGTGCAGGCCGCATAATGGGATGTCTGATGAAGCTCTTAGTCGGCATAATTACTTTTTTTTCCCCACATTTTTACAGCTTTTTTTTGAGTCAGCAAAGCAAATGATACTCTGCGGTGCTTCAGACACCCAACCACCCAGGCCGACCACCCAGAAAGCATTAGAAATGTTGGGGAAATTCAATCGGTAGGAATATGCATAGAAAGCAATGGAACGACTAGGTCAAAAGTGTCGGGTCCTTCCTCGAAGATCTCCAGCTGGAGTGAAACGATTTGGCAAATAACAGCAGGCGGTGCCCGCGACAAACCACTTGAATGCCAATTAAAAATGTGTAAATAATTTCTACAACAATTACGGAGCCAAACAAAAGGTCGCTCTTCGAATATGACTGAAAGGGAACGGCTGACTGATCGAAAAGTAAGGCAAACCTGTAGCCAGGACACAGAGCGACAGCGACACGAAATTTATGGCTACTGCATTAGCATATCAGGGTTAAGGATTGTCGAGTGCCAAGACCCTAAGAAGAAGAAGCCTGCAGAGGCAGAAGAAGGTCTGTCAGAGGAACGGTGAAGCGACGGAGGTTCGAAGGCAAATCATAAGCATAAATCGTGGGAAACAACGGCGAGGCAATATTCAAATTAGATGGAATGTCACTTCACAGGACACAATCCCGAACGCGAACGGAATACAGCCAGGATAATGCGGCATTAGAAACTAAGGCAACAATTTTGTCAACGCATTTCCCTCAAAGGGTGAATGATGAATGCGGGGAATAATGAATTCTGAATGGGAGAATAGAACAGAGAATGGTGAATGGAGAATCATGATTGTTGTTCTCACAATGTGGCGATCATCGTTTTGTGTATTCTCTCTGTTTGGGTGATTGTTAGGGTCCAAGGATGCTGCGGCTCGTCTTTTCATGCTATCCCATGCTAGAGACCCTTTCGTTTACCCTCCATTTCCACCCAATTTTAATTGAGTTTTTTACCTGAATTTCACCGAAACTTGTCTGTAATTTTCTCGCTGGCAAGCTTGTGCCAGCTGCAGCATCCCAGTTTCAATCCCAATCGCAATCACAATCCCAATCCCATCGCGGATCTAATTTATATGCATTCCCGTCCCGCTCGCTGGATATTTATATTTCAAATGGTTCAAATATTTTCATAAAAAATACCACAATATTTCGTTGAGTTAAGGAAACTGGTTTAACCGGTTCCCCCATATCACATACGCTTTAGCCCTTTTCTATGGGAATCTGCACCCATACATATTGGGTGAAATAATTTTACAATATTGCAGCATCAAAAGGAGTTGATTCTTGTTGGTGAGTTGGAAACTTTAAAAGATCTCAAGAAATAGAGAGCACATCGTACTCGACGTAGGATGCATGTCAGCGGATTTTCTCTACTTCTGTCAGTATAATTTTTCAGGGCACGTGTTCATGCTCATGTTTTCCATTTCCTTTCTCAAATTAATTGAAAGTTTAAATACATCGGAACCTTTTAACAACCCATGTAATTTGCTCATTCGTTAACTTTGCTAGCATCCCATACACATTCTCAGCATTCGGCCCTAAAGTCCAGGAAAACTTTTTTCTTTTTTCCTTCTCAAGCCAAACTTCCTCTGTGGCAGCTGTGCGCCGGTCGGGTCGGGTCGGTACGGGCTGGGACGCAATTCTCCATTTTTCGAGCAACTTAATTTACGCTGAAATCCATTTGACTTTATCTGACATTCCAATCAAGTCGTCTAAAAATTTGTAACAAAAAAATCAACAAAAAATATTATAATAAAATGCTGAAAAAAAAAAAGAGAACAGAAACTTGCCAACAGTCACGTCGTACAACTTTTGCTACAAATTTTTTCTAGATTACATTTTTTTAGGTTTTCGTTGAGGCGTTGATGAGGAGTGCCCTCTCCGCAGCATGATGATCGTGGGGTGGCACTCTGCTAATGGGCAATGGACCACCCCTCTCGCCACGTACAAAAATAATTCAATTGTTTGTGCCACACAGAAAGCGACGCGGAAAAATTAAAATAGTGTGGCACAGCCAAAAGATACACAAAAAAAAAAAACAGAAAATGCCCAAAAAAACGCGCTCCCTGTATTATGGTCTATATATGGATGGGTATACTACATACATATATTGTATATGTACTCAAAGCGAGTGTTATATGCTGCCGGAATTGGGTTTCCTTTCTGCGCTTTACCCCTCCCCTCCCTCCTGCTCAGCATCCTCGTTACGCACATAATTTCCGGTGAGTTTTTATTAAAATTTCTCTGTTTTTTTTTCATTTGCTCTTTGGAATCACATGCTGACATATTCTCTTTCAACAATGAAGGACCCAAAAAAAAAATACAGAAAAAAAGAAGAAAAAAAGTGTGTAATTTTATAGCCAAACTGTAACACTTTTTGTTGCTTTTTTTGTGTCGCTGTGTACCGATCTGGGGTGCTGCTCCCTGGAAATGAAATGAAATTAAAATAAAAAAACGCTCGCTTTATGCTCTATAAATTTTAATGTAAATGGATTCTCCTTTGTTGCTGTTTTGCTTACGCTTACGCTCGTTGGCTTAAAAGCGCATTGCCACTGACAGCCTGTCGGTTGCATTTAGTGTTATAAATTTTGACTCAACGAAATGTCCAAAGAGAAAAAAAACGGAGAATATCCAACTGATTTTCATGCTTGAGTTTGTCGAGTGGATATTCGGGTTTAGGGGAATAACATTTGGCTTTGGTATGAATGAAATGCATAAGTAGTGATATCGGTGAGGAAAGAAGAGCCAACTTTAGAGCCCATCATTTTAGAGCAGCAATAATAAGCTGTTACTTTGAGGCTTTAAGTTTGAAGAGGAGAGATCTGAAATCAGATAAGCCCTTGTTGCTACGATTCGAAAGAGAGCGGGAGCTTTCTGTGACATTCAAGTGCTCTCAAAGCTTGTAAGCTCTAACTGACGGCTTCACACAATTGCATTTTCTCTTTCGTCTGCGCTGCGTCCTCACATTCTGTTGTTGTCTTCATGCTCTTGCTTTCTCTTCTTATTGTAAAGTCTGCACATAGCAGCAAAGATGCGTCATCGTGCGTCTTTTTACATGGGAGTTTCGCTGGTAGTCACAACAACAGTTGTCTCTGACTTTAGAATACCCTTCTAGCAGTGTTAAGCTTTTGAATTATGCATTTAAGGAGTAAAATAGTCGAAGATCATTGCAATATTTAAGTTATTTTATAGAAATTATCTTAAAACTGAACTTGGACTATGCAGAGATCAGCACTTGATATAAATTGCTCCAATAAAAGCCTTTTTTGGAAGTTCCAGCTGGGTTTCTTGAACATTCCTACCAATTCTGCAATTACCACT
The DNA here is from genome assembly GCF_900245975.1 of Drosophila guanche. Lineage (NCBI taxonomy): Eukaryota > Metazoa > Arthropoda > Insecta > Diptera > Drosophilidae > Drosophila > Drosophila guanche. The sequence goes on along the minus strand of NW_022995744.1, from coordinate 6,237,929 downwards.
CCCACTATTAATAGTTCTGCCACTGTCCCACTCGACAGACCTCATTTATAAACCCAAAATTCATCAGTTTAAAGCACCAGGAGGCAATCATGAACTATCCCACCAATTATCGTGCAATTTTCCAGTCGAATTCGTTCCACGTAGAGACAACTTCATCAGCCTTCATCTATTAAAACTTTCCACTAACTTAAAACCGCATTAATCTCTCTCTCGTTGCCAGCTGATGAGGGAACATCAATCAAACAGATCCGAATAAACCAGCAACAGGCAGCAACCAGCATCTCCCTGCAACAGTCAACAGCTCTTTCCTGCATATTTTGTTTTATTTTTTTTTTTGCAAATTTATTGACATACAAATGGGATTTTGACGGTGCCCGTCAAGAGTCAATAAAGCGGAATCCCAATCCGAATGAGACACAACGAAAATTGTCAGATTCAAGTGCTTGAGCAAATTTCACAATAAATAAAAGTCGAAAGTGAGTGGACGGACGACAAAAAATACAGTAAGCCTATTAACCTTTTGCTCCTCCACCCAGGGGCAACAATGGGAATACAAAAGATGAAAAAAACTGTGAGGGGTTGCACCCCTGCTGACGTTCACCCCTCATAAAAGGTACGCCAGTGACGGGTACGGTACGGGACGGGGAACTCGGCGTCGATCAATGCTCACTTTGCTGGTGTTGTTAGTGCCCCGATTGCTACTGATCGATTGTGCGGTTGTCATTGATTGGGATATTGATTGTTGATACTCTCATTATGGAGGAGAAAGGCATTGCATCGCATTGAGAGGGGTTAATGAGTGAGAGGTCTCAGCCCGAGGGGATTTCCGCATGGACCGCGCCTCAATTTGCTGCACATAATTGCATTGTCTGTGTCCCAAACCGAACCGCGCGCTACCCCAAGTAATTATTTTAATACTTTAATTTGCCACCTGAGTTCATTGGCGCCTCCTCGGGGGCTTCCTGATGCCGCTGTTGACCCTTTTGTGTGGCTGTGACTGTGCCTGTGCCCTGTGCCGCCTCCCCAGACGCGAAATGCTAAATGGAAATGCCGCAGACGCAGCCAAACCAACCAGAAGAAGTTCGTTTCGGTCAGAAAGCTCCCGTGGGGGGAAAGAGGAGCCAAAGCCAAAGGCAAGCAAAAAAAGTGCACATAAAAGTACAGTCACCAAAAGCCGAGAGAGTCCTCTTCCTCCTTGCGATGCGCTGCCCTACGGCAGATTACAGGGGGACGGAGCGAGCATTCTCTTTTACCTCTGCCTTGGTCCATTTCATCTGTAGCTCATCCGTGGGTCCTGGTGGCTGTCTCCGTTTCAGGGATTTCATTAAAAAATGCCTCAGCACTCAGCATTTGCCATTGCCATTGCCATTTCCATTGCCATTGCCACATTTGCCAAACCGCAGAGAAGGCAGTCGAGAGACACACGCAGAATGGAATGGAAATGAGAGGAAAGGAAAGAAAACGGAGGACAGAACCAATGAAAATGCCTTTAAACTGAATGTTGAATTCCGGTTGGGCCTTGGCTCACGAATATTTCTTCATTATGGCCGCATATTTGTGGGCTGTGGCAAATATTTTCCAGTTAATAAAATTATTTGACGACCTCCCTCACCCTCGTCCATCCATCCGCCGCCGTCGGGCCAAATGCAGTAAGCTTAGAAAACTATTATTTTTCACACAAAGTACAATATGGACTCGCCGGGGTTTCCTTATTAAATTTTCTACGCCCCACCCATCCAGGCAAGGCCTGTCCTGTGCTGTCCTCTCCTCTCCTGACGGATCCTGAGGCGGCGGCAGGACCTGGTAGGGACCCGCGCCACGCCACGCCATGCCATGCCACGCTCGTGTAATTCCTTCAAGGGAAATCTTTTCAATTACAATTCGTGCAGATGGTTGCGTTTCCTTGACATTTATTTTTTTTCTCCTCTTTTTTCTACTCCTTTTTTTGCTCCTTTTTCTCTGATTTTCCCCCTTATTTTATGTTGTTGCTGCTGGTTTGCTTTTTACGCCTCGCAGCAAGAGAGTCAGAGGCGGTGGCCAGAGTCGTCAGGAGGCAGTGGCAGCATCAGACAGTGGCAATTTCTTTTCATTTCGTGTGTCTCCTGTTGACAAACTGCTGTGCCGTTGCCACTGGGGTCCCTCGAGTGGCGCTGCGACATTATAAGGATGCTTAAAGCTTTCGTCCCTGCCAGCCTTTCGTCCTCTGTCCCGACCCCCCTCCAGCATTTTGCTTAACTTCAAAAGGTGAGGCTCACTGCCACAGGGCGGTGCCTTGTAGTTAATTAGTGTGTGGTGCGCACTTCTAATTGCATGTGACAGATGCTGCATCTGACGCTGCCCCTTCCACACTTGCCGCCGGATAATAGCCAGCACGAAGAGGGGAGCAGACAGTCTCGTAGCGTCTCTGCTCTTTACGACTTCATAAACCAGGTCCAAAGCCGAACGATCCACAAAGAGCTCTGCTCTCTCAGATCTCTCTGCCATTCATAATTCGACTGCAGATTGCCTGCAAAGTGGAACCCTGCTCTGTGCCGGTGGTCGGATATGGAGCGGACTGGCTGTGCCGCAAGGTGCGCGCTCGTAAGTTATGCCAATGGCTACAAATTGGAAAGCCATTTCAGCGCTAATGAAGATCCACCCATTGCTTGTAGCGCCATCACATATAAAAAACTGATACGGCCTCAGCCAGGAGGAAAGGGAGGAAGGTAAAGGCGTCCAGGGAGAGGTGCCATAGTGCTGCAGGCCTGGAAATATTCTTCATGGAAATATCACCAAGAAATGGAAACATTTAGATTAAATTTATACACAAAATCGGAATATTTTGCTCCTACCCTCCCCAGTGGACTCCCCATCTTGGGGCTGCCTCCTCTGCAACGTGAGGCAATAAAAAATTTGTTTATTGCCGGCATTGATTGAACAGATTCCCTAATGGAAGCGGCCCCAGCCACCTTGTGGATCCACTTTGTCTGCCCCGCTGCCACACCCACTCTGGGCACGCCCAAACGCTTATCGATGGCCCGGCAACACGCCTCCCCAGAGAGACAGAGGGAGAAATATTTTTAATATGTATTTTCTGCATTAATTATTTACAACATTTTCTCAACATTCGAAATGGCATAAACAAAAGCAGAAGGGAGGGGGCATGGGGCTGACCAATTTTGTGTCATGTTTGCTGACAAATTGCAGTTGGAAAATGTATTTACAAGCCAGAGACAGACCCCGATGTAAGCCCCGTGACACAATCCGCTTAAATGCATTTTGGCAGGAGCTGAGGGGAGTACTTTTCGCCATAAATTCCAGTGCATTGTTTCATGTCACTAAATCATATCAACAGCCACAATTTATGCAAAACCCACACAGAGATTGAAATCGAATCGAATCGAATCAGATCGGATTGGAGCAGCGTTCCCCGAATCGCTTGGGTGGACCAATTAAAATGCAAAGAATTGTTAATGTGCGACATTAAAATTCATTATTATTACATACGTTTATTGCAACTACAAGCCCCGGACAGTCGCACATGCCATGCCGCTGCGGCAGCTACAATTGTTGGCCTTAGATATGTGACTCTGGCTGCTGCCACATTTGCATGTGGCCTGGCGAAAACGCTTTGAGCCATTTAGGCAGCTTAAGACATGATTGCAGAGGCGCGAGGCAAGTGTTGAGTGGCCAGAGGCGTCGCTTAAAAAGGGAAATTACAACTAAAACATGTCACAACATCACTTTCAACTCAACTAAATTAATGATAAATTATTCATTTCTTTTAATTGCAGTTACAAGAACGGAATAAGCCCCCATGGACCACAGCCCTGCCACCTATCGGCACCTGAATGGAATACATGCGCCGCCTGCTATTTATGGTTCAACTCCTACCGTCTGTCAAACGCGTCGAAGACCAGCCCCAGCACACAGCACACAGTTTGTAATTAATAGACAATAATTTCAGTTATTTCTTGTTTCAAGTTCTATGGATATTTCCTGTGCACTGTGTCTGTGGTCCGCTGGGTGAGTTCTAACCGTGGCATGTCGCGTCGGTCTACCTTCATTTAGTGTCATTTAAATTGAAAAATGCCCCAACATGTCTGGCCGCGTGTTTGTTCATGCCCAGCAACCCACCAAGCCAACAGCCAACCAAGACAACTCGTTATAATTTATGTACAGACGGCATCTAGCCGCAACTTTTTCTGCAATTGTTATTATGCTTATTGAGTTGTTAACAAAAGTTGTTTAGCGACGGGCCAGCTGTCCGTTGGCCAGGACCGCACCAGGCCAAACCAAAGCGCGATAGTCTGTGAAAACCAAACCCCCGAAGGGCAGGCAGATCGATCAACCCCTGCCCAGCTAAGCTTAGCTGACCCCTGACCCCCTGTGCGGATTCCGAGATGGCGATAGGACAGACAAGATAGCGACAGCTGGCAGCACCCCCAGCCTCCTCGCACACAGGAACGGACCAACACCAGGACCTCACAGTTGGCTGCACAACAAAAGCTGCTGCTGCCTGCCTGCCTGCCTGCTGCCCGGGAGTGGGCCTTAACCCTTTGCCCCTTGAGCTCCTAGCTGGACCAGAGCAGGCAGGCCCAAAAAATGTCGAACTGAAAACATTTTTAATATGCACGCATGGTGGCCCCGTGGTTCGCGTTTGATTTGCAGTTCATTGCGAGAGATGCTGAACGTACTCGGTCCTCGTCCGGCTAGACAGCTGTCCTTCCCTGCCCTGCCCTGCCCATTCCCTACCCTCTGCCATGCCCGGATGGCTACTCAACCTCGCCCTTTCCACGGCCATCGGTCGGCCCCCCCCTCTCTCATTCAGTAATTACGAAGGGCATTTGGTTTTGCTTTTGTTTTTTTGTATGCACATCCTGGCATCCCGTAAAAGGATGAAGGCGCGCACTTAAATAAGCAATTACCGTGTAGCAGCGACCAGAGCCACCAGCAGCATCCTGTCAAAGTCCTGCCCAAAGTCCTGCCAAAGGGTTGAGGCAGAGTCGGAGGCTGAGGCTGAGGCTGAGCCACTCGTCGCGGACAAAGCAGCGAAAAACAAGGGTTCTCAACTAAATAAACCAAACCGAAAACCCGAACCGAAGCTGAAGCCGAAAGAGGCATACAAAATAGCCCAAACCCCGAGACCGAGACCAGTTCTGCCGCTGTCGACTCTGATTTAAATCTTTCGGCCCTGACATGTGGAGGCCAGACAAGGTCCCCTCTCAAACCCGTTCCGTGACTCTACTGGCTGCGCGAAAATCGATGAGAGTTTGGCTTTAAAAATGGTCAGACATCAGAGACAAGTTCAAGTTCAACACTTGATAATTAATTTGCCAGCAGCCCGGCGATACGGAGAGGGAATAGGAAACGTAGACCGAGACCCGCCCTGAGCAAAGTGCGTGGCTGACTCATTACCATAAGCTCCACCCCACACCACACCACTCCTGTTCTGCCATCCTGTGCTGTCCGAAAGGGTCACCAGTGCCCGAGTCGCGTCGGGCCGGGTCATTGTGCTTTTAATTAGAAAACGTTCCACGGCACGAAGCGAGCGGGGAAGGCAAAGGCCAAATGAAAACTCATTAAGATTTTTGTGTGTAAACCCTTTTTCGTCCTCTTGCTGACTGACCCAGTTTTTCGACGAGCAGCACGAGCGCTGAGCTGACCTTCTTTTCGCCCGGTCTCTGTCCGGGGCAGATCGTAATTAAGCAATTAAACTAGAAAACACTTTCACCCTTTTGGCCCACGTCTTCCACGGCCCTTCCTCTGCCCTTTCCTTCCTTCATTGGCATTGCCATTGCCAGTGCGGAGTTGGTATCACGCAGACCCGTTACTGACCCACGGCAAGGTGAAGTTTCTTGTGGAATCACGCATTCGGTTTTGGGCTTGGAGTTTGAGTTTGATTCTGTGGCAGGTGGTGTCTGTGCCTGTGCCTGAGCCTCGCCCCTCTCTGTGTCTGGCTCTGTTGCTGCATTTCCTGTCATTCGTTTTGGGGTAATCGCGACAACGTGATTGCATTTGGCATATGCAGACATGCACACAGGCCGCAGCCGCAGCCACAGCCCCAGCTCCCCTTCCGATCCGTTCTGTGTGTGAGGGTCATCCATCTGGTCAATCGGTCCCCGACCGGCCATTGACCAAATGCAGTTGCAGACTGCCAGAGTTGCTGTTGCCCCAGCTGGCTGCTTGACACATTTTTGTGTCTGTTGCTGCAGCTGGGGATTGAAACATTCCCACGCCTCACTGACCCGACGTAATGGTGATTTGGTTGCGGCGGAATTTCGGGTACGCTGTTTGATGTGTTAACTCTACTGGACTACCACATGGTTTTCATACGTCACAGGGCCTTTGCATTACCAGTCAATTGTGGAATTTGTAATTTTCCCATTGCGTTTGTCATAGCCCCCACTTTAACACATAAATATATTATTTGTGTAGCAACAAGATGAAGCACTTGCCCAAGCCCAGATACCATAAGGACAGCGTTCAAATCATTAAAATGCTGTCGGAAATCAATAAGCCTGCCAGCATGACAGAGCTCATTAAGCATGTGGAATTTCACTATAAAGTGAGTGCTTTGTTGAGGCATTTAAGAGTTCTTTGCTGAGGCATCCCCAACATCCGCAGCCCCAGCCCGCAGATCGTGACTTTTGGCACACTTTTGGTGAAAAGCTCGCAATTGGTGTCACCTGCGGATATATTCTGAAACAGAGCGGCATCTACTCCCTGGTTAAGCCACGGCCAACCGTCCAACAAATATTAACCGAGACCCTGAACCGAACTGAACCGAACACAAAACAAACAACAAAAACCAAAGTCAAAGTAGGATTAACCACGATGCGAACCTTCCTAATGTTGAAGAATGAAAAACGGTCCGAAGAACGCTTTGAAAAACGCCCCGAAAAGAGCTCCGTAAAACGATCCGAAGAACGCTCCGAAGAACGTTCCGAAGAACACACCGAAAAACGCTCCAAAGAACGCTCCGAAGAACGCGCCAAAGAACGCTCCGAAGAACGCTCCGAAAAACGCTCCAAAGAACGCTCCAAAGAACGCTCCGAAAAACGCTCCAAAGAACGCGCTGAAAAACGCTCCAAAGAAAGCTCCGTAAAACGCTCCGAAGAACGCTCCGAAGAATGCGCCGAAGAACGTTCCGAAGAACGCGCTGAAAAACGCTCCGAAAAACGCTCCGAAGAACGCTCCGAAGAATGCGCCGAAGAACGTTCCGAAGAACGCGCTGAAAAACGCTCCGAAAAACGATCCGAAAAACGCTCCGAAGAACGCTCCGTCATTAAGCTGCGTCATTAACTATTTGAGCATTTTTCTCGGACTAAAGACTTGCCTGGTTATTTGGCCTTCAGAGTTCTCTCGTCTCCTGCCGAACATTTCATTCACTAGTAAATGTGAATTGAATTATTTCTTGTAATATTTTCCAATCACTTTATGCGTCAAATTTTTAAAGTTTAATGTTTTTAATTATTAATTATATTTTTGGTATCGAAACACCAACAGATCAGAATCAAGCCACCACCTTTCCTTTAACTTAAGTTCGGGCTTAGTTATTCTTTTTCTGAGGTTAGAGTCTGTGCCTTTGTTTCCAGAATTTGTAGCAGATGTCTTCCTGTCGTTGGCCTCGTGCCAAAGGGGTTTGGTTTTGATCGATCGCGGCATTAGATGGAATCTTTAAAACTTGATTTATTGTCGCCGTGTGCACACATCAGCGGTAGCTTTTGTCTTCAGACCGAGGGTCAAGCACATAAATTAGATCAACTCTGCGATAGCCCAATGCAGCTTTTGGTCCTTTTCGTTCTTGAAAGTCGTTTCGTCGTTGCTAATGAGACGTTTGGCTCTCTAGTCAGCAGATTGGCTGGCGATTCCTTCTGTATTTAATTGTAGAGATAGTGAATATCCTTAATGATGGATCCGTTTTTTCTATGGTTGTTTCCACTATGAGTTTGCCCAATTTTGGGAGAGCCTCTGCTTTGATACATTTGGGTTTTGGTTTCTAACCGCATCCTTCTCCTTCTAATCTTCTTGCAAAGTCTTATAGTTGAATGTGCTAAAGATATACTCCTGCACTAACTAACTACCCAACCAACCACTCTGTGCCCCCCGAGAGATGCATGAATATCTCGTTATATGGCGCATTAGGCGCTCATTTCATCATTTCTTCCCATGACCCTGGAGCGGTCCCAGCGACTTAATCTGCTGCAGGACCTCACCTCAAGGTTCAGGGCTGACTTCCATTCTGCGGGGGAGAGCCCTGCTGATTCGCGTTTGCATTTGTATTGGTAATTTAGTGTAGTAGTGTGTGTGTGTGTGTGTGTGCTTGAGTGAGTGACGTCTGCCTGTGCTGTCCACGACCCTGGCACTGCCACGGGGTGGATTTTGTTCGCAATTTTTTTCTACACATTTTTTAGAATTTTTTGTGTTGTTCGCGCTCTGCCTCTCCCTCGCCCTCTCTCTTTCGCTCTGCCGCAACAGCAGCAGCAGCGGCAGTGTCTCACCCTGGCAGAACACCCGCCCCGCCCTCTAGCAGGGAGTGGATTTTTTTCTCCATATCTGCTTTGCGTTTTGCGTCGGAAACCGCCATTTTTTATGCGCTAACTGCGACACCCACCCCCTCGCCCGCTAGTTCGTTCTCCCTCGTTTGCCCAGCCTCTCATTAGAAAAAAATGTGGGTTGTGGTGGTTGTATGAGTGTGTGCGTGTGTGTTTGGCATACAAAATGGTTGTGTTTGTGTCGTGTAAAATTTGCTCAAGTCGCGATGGGCAGTTGTCCGCTTCGCGAGGAATTGTTGAACGAAGACAACTTGGAGGCTTGAAGCGGATCTAGGACCAAATTACGGATCGTATTGCTATTGCTAGTGCTACAACACGTCCTGACGCAGGACAATTTCTGAGGATCCGACTGAGCGTAGAACGGTGCCTCTTTGATTTGGCCGCCCGACCGCCGCACCTGGTAAAAAGTGGCCACCAAAGTTCCAAAAACAGTTCTAGCGACGCCACCTGTCTCAAGAGCAACAGCGCACCACTGTCAGCAGCGGCGATAAATGCAACCTGACATCCCCAAATTCGCAACAGCGCACAAGCCAGATGCTGCTAGCAACATGTTGACAAGTAAGAAGTTGATGTCAGCGTGTTGCGACTCGGACTTGCTGTCGTTACAACATTATTTCATTTCGTTGAAATTTGATACGAAATTGTTTTTCCAAGCCTTTGGGTTTTTTTTTGCTAATTTACATTCATCTATAAAAGGTTCAAGCCTAGCTGAACAGTGTAAAAATTGTTTTCTATTTTTAGAGCCGCACACCTGTGGGAGCTGTCGCAACAAATTCGCGTAGAACGTGTCGTCTCTTACCGATACATCGCTGTGTGGATGGGATGGTGCCATCACCAATGTGCGATTAGTCAATACAAACAGCTGATTGAATTTCATGACTAAAAACGAATTAAAAAGTGCGTGCAAAACAAAGCAAAGCAAACAGCAGCATTCTTGCGATTTGGATTTCGTGTGGGGCGTGGCAAGGAGAACTCCACCGTAGGGCAGCAACAACAACGCACAAGAGGAGCAACAACTGAGACAATGAACAGCAACGTGAATCAGGGTGGCTACGTGCCGCCAGGTTTCGGCGCTGGATACCAGCCAAATGCGCCGCCAGCCGAGGGCTACGGCTATCCGCCGCCAGCAGCACCACAGAATAATCCGTATGCTCCATCGCCGCATCACCAGCAGCCGGGACAGCCGCCAATGAATTATGTGAGTCATGAAATTGAGTCCGGTCTGCGCTTGGGGGCGTTGCAAAACCGAAACACACTCCAAAACCATGACGTCATAGTTGAGGAATCTTTAGTATCAATCATTATTTGTCATGTCTATTTAATTAGTTATGTATCTTGTCGCACCTACTATTCTCATTACATCCCCCCGCCGGGCGCGGTGGCTCTGCCTTTTTTTGCCCCCCCCCCCCCCCCCCCCCCCCCCCTACTAAGTTAGTTACAACAATTGCACGAAGAATTATATTAGTCACAAGTCAGCGGAACGCCGAAGAGAAAGGTTTGAAGTCGAGCCACGAGCAGATATACGGAACAGGATAAACCCGTTTCATTTGTACAGAAATTGTTACCAAAGTGAATAGAACCTAATTAGTGGAACGATCGATTTTTAATAATAATTAATAGCTTTCAACGCAGCGAATGTACTCCACAGAACGCCCACCAATTGAACATTTCTAACGCGAGTCTTTATCTTTGTAGGGTTTTGTGCCGGGTCAGCAACCACAGGGTTACGCACCAGTGCCACAGATGCCGCCGTACGGAGAAGCGCCACCTTATGGCGCAGGACAGCCACCGTATGTGGGCGGAGGAGGAGGAGGAGGAGGTCCGCCACCGTTGCAGCAATCCTTTGGCTATCCACCTGGACCGGCTGGACCACCGCAGGCGTATGGATATCCACCGGGACCGGCTGGGCCACCGCAGCAGCCGATTGTCACGCAGCCCGGAATGCCGCCCGCACAGCCGCAGCCAGGCATGGCACCCGGAATGGGAGCAGGAGGCAAGTTATCAAGAAAGTCGCATCTCTGTTTGTTTACGTGCGGACGTGTCAATGCACCGCCACTCGAGAGATACTGTCCAATCAGCTAAAAGAAACATTATATGGGGCCGCTTCCAGTGAACCCATCCGGCAGTATCAGATGTGAGTAGAAGGTGGGGAATCGCCGTAGTACAAAGTGTTCGATCTAACACTAAACGGACCGAAAATAAGCCGTGGGTAAATATTTACCTGGCCCAACAGAGATTCGGGTTCTTGTTTTACAATCGCTTATCAGGTCCAGGTCCAGATGTGCGTCTGCCTGCCTGTCACTCTCCGCGTATTCTTTGAGTCTTCTGCTGTCCGTTCGAAACTCGAAAACCGTGCGGAGCAGCTCGACGCTTATCGGGAAGCCTTAATTGGACCAATAAAGTAACACAAAGCGGCATTTAAAACGCTCGACTATGTGGACTACGTTGATTTTCCACACACAGACGAGCACACACAGCCTCCGGTTGATGTCAACTTGTGTACTCGGACGCTGCCAGACGCGTCAGTTCATCTCTGTGCAGCTTGGCAAGTGGTCGTCTTTCAATCGCGTTCGCAATGTCCACCGCAGGAGAAACAGTCTCTGCAGCAGCTCCTGGTGCGGCTTCAAACTACATTTCCACATTGGATTTGAGTGGCGAGCATGGGGAGCAGCGAGGATCAGGTGTTAGCAGCGGCTCAAACGTGATACGCTTCATCTGGCACACGCTCTACAGCAAGTACACTCACCTCTGCTCGAGATCCCAGACGCTGAAGCAGTTGGTCTGCCGCGAGGCCAACAAGCCGCTGCCCAAGAAGCTGCGACACACCATGCGGCTGAACAAGTCCGCCAAGCGCAAGGGATACGAGTATTACATCAGCGAAGAGGATAGAAGGTGAGCGAGGAATACCCAGTGTCCTTACCCGAACGAAAGTAGAACCCAGTTGGGTTCATCGTGTGATGTAGTTCGCTAGTGATGAAATTCAAGAGATTATGCTCATAAAGTTTATCTTCATCACAGAGATTAGATACAATAGCCGTGATATGTACGTGCCTTGAAGGCGGACAATTGGCTGTACACTTGGGGTTGGGCGGGCGCCCCTTTGTGGGGCCTTCAATTGGCGAGAGGGCAGCAGTAATTGTGTGGCGACATTGACCAATTGACACAGTGGCAACGAAACAAACGAGACAAGATGCCTCTTTTGTGCGCGTTGATTCAATTTACGAGAAGATTACGAGAAGACTTACTCTATATGATTGCCCCTTACCCGTTCTAGGCGACTGGATGAGTATACCAGCCGGAATTCCGAACTGTCCGCGCGGATTGGAATACCTTACGACTATCGACCAGCTTTTGGTTAAGCAGAAGGTGGAGCTGCTCGAGGCCTTCACCGGCTTCGAGACCAACAATAAGTTCTCCATCAAGAACGCGCTTGGCCAGAAGGTGTACTATGCGGTGGAGGACAACGACTGCTGCACGCGCAACATATGCGGTCCGTCGCGTCCCTTCGACATGAAGGTGTTCGACAATTACCGCCAGGAGGTCATCCACATGCACCGGCCGTTGGCCTGCTCGGCCTGTTGCTTCCCCTGCTGCCTGCAGAGCATTTCGGTGTCTGCACCGCCGGGCAACGTTATCGGCACCATTGAACAGGAGTGGTCCATCTGCTCGCCCTCCTTCCGCATCCTCAACCACATCGGAGACACAGTGCTGCGCATTGAAGGTCCCTTCTGCACCTTCTCTCTCTGTGGTGATGTGGAGTTCAATGTGGGTTTGGATTTACCTTATTTTTGAATGGTTTCCTTACTAATTGTTCTGTTCAACAGATTGTGTCTCTGACTGGCGAGAGGATTGGCAAGATCTCGAAGCAATGGTCTGGATTGGCGCGTGAAATCTTCACGGATGCCGACTTCTTTGGCATCAGCTTCCCCCTGGATCTGGATGTGCGCATGAAGGCGGTTCTGCTTGGCGCCACATTCTTGATTGTAAGTAGTTCCCATTGCTAACTCTGAGACTTGCTGCACTAACCGATCGAATGGCTGTGCCACAACTCAGTTGTACAGCGTTCACTTTTATCGGTTGAAGATAGCGAAACGGGTGCGAAACAGACTTCGTTGGTGCTGAGGGTAAGATGCCCAGTCCAGTACAAGTCCTGCTTTATTCGATTAGGCTAGCCCCGCTCTGAGTCAGAACCGTGTAACGTTTCAACTGGAAACCAAATGACTATTGTTTCCGTTTTCTGTTTTCCACAGGATGCAATGTTCTTTGAGAAGTCTGGCAATCGGGAGACCGACGGACCGGGCATGCTGTAATTACGTGCTGACACGTTCTGCTCTTGCAGTGGTCTCTGAACCACCGCGTACTAGTCTGCTGATGGCCAAAGCTGACGACTCTCTACCAAATGCTTTAAATTGGAAATGGAATCTAAATACTGGAATCTTTGTTAATGCTACGGACAACCGTAAACCGTAAACCTGTCAAACTCAGGTGTCCCTCGAATGGGCAGTGCCGGGATATTCGATTTTTTACTACGCTTAAGTAACAGGTTGGCATTTTTGCTCCTTTTGCCACATCCGCAATCTTCAACGAATGAAAATCTGCTTCCTTTATGCATTTTTTTGTACCTCTACAACGATGCACAGTGAAACAGAAACTAGCTAATGAGCAACTCCCACGTGAAACATGTACTTTAATCTGTATTCTGAGTGTCTTATACATAAAATAATATATTTAAAATGCATACCAACTGTATGCAATACAACTATCTACATACATTGATTTTATGTTGAAGTTTTCTTATATTGATGTTATCAAAGATATTTATGTACTCAAATGTATTACTCCGATGGTTTAATAAAAGAAAACCAAAATCAACAGAATGTTACTTAGATATAAGACATAAGTACGAAGTAAGTATAAGGATATCGTATTTAATGTATAACATTTAAATAGAATGTAATTTGAGTCAATGCATTGACCTATTGGTTCCCCGTACAGTCTGGCCTGTCTATAATTTCTTTAATGATTGTATCACACCTCAATATTAGTGCTAAGTTGGACTTGTATTAAATTATCGAAATACTGACTAACAGAACAGAACAAGCAACAGAATCACGCAAGGACCATAGCGCTGCAGTATGGATCAATAGGTAGAGTTTGAGGAGGCCATACTCATACAACCATACAACCTGATAACAGACGTTGAACCGATTGCATTCAAGAACCTGGTGGAGTATGGGATTCAGCGATACCTTTAGTAACAAAAATGTGAGATATGTAAGTAGAAAATGACAACTAAATGCACTGCAGAGGCTAATCGTTCTCGTTTTCAATATAGTTATGTATTTTGGTGCCGTCCTTAGGTTCAGCCTAAAGGGGTTTCTCCGTACCGTAAGTAGTGCCGCCAGGAGGCGTTATACAGTATGCCATCAGAATACGGACTTTGCCGTACCACTCGCCAACCTGCTGCTAAATCTCTTGCGTAAGATAATGCTCATTTCCTGCTTTTTACAAATACGATAACCCCCTCCGGTCGTTGCAGGAACTTCACAATTCCATAGATTTGGACAACCAGGCAGATGCGCAGAATCCACACTGTAACGATGGCTACTAGGCACTGCCCAAGGCGCGAATGGGTGCCAAGGGTGTCTTGATCGAGGCTCCGCTGGACCTAAATAAAGCCATGCCACCTTGAGAGGCGTACTTTATGAGGGTTTCGAAATGGCTGACAATGTGCAGGGATTCGTATATCGTATATATCGATATTGTCAAGACAGCCAATGAGGTAAGGAATTGCACAACAATATTGCCAGCAGGTCTCGTTCTACATATTTCCGTCTCGTGTTTTCCAGAATCGTACACATCTCTTCGACCCGATTTTGCAAACGGACAGGGCAACATGAGCGACAGGATAAGAAATTCTCAATCAAAGTGGCCATTTTCCTAGCTGAGAGTGGACATTGTCCTGGCTCGTTTGCAGTCACTTTGGATTCAAGGACATTAAGGATAATTCCATTTTGGCGTTGTTATTACACAGAGTCCTTACAACATTATAACTTAGCTGTTTCCTGTCGGATCAGGACATGCCACGCCTTCTCAATTTTTATGCAAGGACATTAAGAACAATGCCATTTTAAAGTTGTTTTTAGATATAATCCTTACAACTCTATATCTCGGCTGTTTCCAGTCGGATCAGGATATGGCTAGTCTCCTCAGGATCGGAAGAGTGTCCTGCCTGGCTTGAATAAATCAAGGATCCCAAGGACTGCAGGATAGGGATGTTTTTTTGCTATTTTGTAAATGGAATTACTTCAGCCTAAAAGTATGCCACACTTTTTAGGATAACGACAGTCCCCAATAGATAACACAAATATAAATAGCACCGAATAGCTACCCGTTTATTGGTAAACATCAATTCATTACATTTGTTTCCAAAATGGGTATTTAATGTTGTATATTTCAGTTGATCTCAATGTTGGCCAATTCGAAGCATATCGTTCATCTGTATATCGGAGAGCAGCCTGATCCTTCAGCTCCAGGATGTAGAAACCATTTTCGATTTGTTCTCTCTTGTGAAAAGACAGCTGCTTCAGTCTGCTTACCTTCTCAGTGCATGACTGGACAAAACTCGACATTAACGTTAGGTCATTGTTGCAAGTACAGATCCCTGCTCATATCCTGGCCGTCTGATGCACCCTTTTTCTCTTTATCTCCAGTAAGCCACGGGCGTTCATATTTCAGTGAAAAGTTCTGTGGAGCAAATAAAGTCACATTTTAGGTACACATTCAATTTGGTTGATTTGTTTTCTCAACTTACCAATTGAGTTACACTTGAGAAAGCCATTATACACCGGCTTCGACTTGGTGGCAGTAGTCGTGGCAGTTTGCGTGACCTTGAAACGGCAGCTTCAGTTGCAACTTTACGCTTGTAGCTTCCTTGATGGGTATGGGCTTGTGCTCCAGCTTCTGCTTCTCCAGTGTTGCCTTCTCCCGCAACGAATTATGACGGAATTCGCAGCTTCACGAGAACTGAGTATCTGCCTCAACAGGTGGTTATGTGTATGATGACATGATGGGCTGGGGAAGCATTAGGATCCAGATTCCAATTATACTTGAGTAGACCGCTCCACTTCAGGCAACAGGCGGGCCTGCTGTAGCTCTACCAGACGATCCGCTTTGATAACGTTAATTTGAGATTACTCCGCATGCATCTATAAAGATGATGCGTGTAGCCGGCCAGGCCAGTTGAAGGCATCCTGCCATTTCTACACTGTCCCTTTTGCTGCTTCCTTTACGAGCCATCGGGCTGCACTTGTTCGTCCTCCTCATTTCCCAGCCCAGCTGTGGAGGAGGAACACACATCCAAGATTGTCCATTAAGTCAATATCTATGGGTACCAATGGTAGACTCACATTCTCGTCATGCCAGGGTGGGATCCATGGGATCTATGCATACCTCCTCACCATCATCTGGTGTATTATCGAAATGCACATCGTTGCTGTTCTTCTCCTAGAACTCTTCGAACTTCACATTGCTGCGGTGTCAGTGTGTCTCCCAGAGTGTTCTGAAGAGCTGCGTTGACAGTTGGCCTGTCCGATTTCCGCTTCAGTTCGCTATTCTTTTTCCAGGTTATCCAGGCCTACATAAGACGAATGGCGTGGCTCAAAATCTGCTCTGTATCTCCCTGATGATCGGGTCCAACTGCAGCAACGACAGATGTGTCTGGATCGTCTAATTAGTATTGGAATGAGTAGATTCAATCTGGGGGAGATGATATTTGTTAGGCCTAAAAAACGGTTTGGCGACGGTTTAGATTACTTGGGTGCAGTCTTATTGGACACGTTCACATTGTTGTGCATGCGAAGACAGAATGCGCCGGTCCCAGATCCACGTTCCTTACAACTTTAAAGCCAGGTAGCAGTCCTTGCCAGTCCCGACTTGGACGCTGGATGTGGCGTGCAGCACAGTATAAGAGTTCTAAAAGCACAAACAATTGATTAAATTTGCAAAACAATCATCAAAGCAACGGAATAGGCGCCACATGGAGGGTTGTCAATGGAACATGCTGTCGGTTTGGTGCCTACCGCCTTGTACTCGTACTGTATTCGACACGCTGCGGTCTCCGCCATTCTTGTTCATCTTTTTACTTGAGATTTTGTTGCCTAATTATACTCTTTGTTTTGGTTTTTACAAAAAATAAACAAATTGAGAAATATGGCGTGATTATCAGTGTGACCGCGGAATTGTCGATCAAATATACCGACAGGAAATATACCGAAATATACCCTTTGATTTTGGAAATATACTGTAATTATACCGTAAATCTGAAATCATATTCCTCGATTTTGATATTCTAGTCAATATTAATAGTAAGTTGTTACTCTCTATACTGAACATATTATTTTATGAGATGAATGAAGCAATTTTCTAGAAGATCGTCAGTTTTGAATACTGCTTTTGATGGTTTTATGAAGCTTTTTCAATGAAATTGCGAAGTATCTGCTGTGTTGTTTTTCCAATTGGTGTTGCAAAGGGAGCAAGAAAATATCAAATATATTTTTGATGTCTGACATAGTCTCGTCGCCCTGAAACAGTGCTACGGATTAAATTCAAACAGAAAAGGCGCCAAGCCGTCGAGATATCGATGCCGATTGAAAGGCGATGGAATGCAATCGAATTCATCATACATTTAGCCATGGATCAACAGTCCCTGGTCGGTGGATTTTGCTCCTCTTCTTTGCACTTGCTCACGCTTCAGGGGATACATTAAATGTATTTATTAAAAGGAAACCGGCTTGCTGCAGGCATTCTGCCCGCCCCAAAAGTGAACTCAAACGGGTTTGCGTTAGGCTGACTTAAAAATAAACACAGCCAAGAACTTCAATCGGAGCAGTCACAGTCTTACTTTAGTGCCCAAAATGCAGGCACTAAGACTTCTGTTTGCGCTGCTCCTCATTTCCTTCGAGGCGTGGGCCAAGGATGTGCAGGAGTGTGAGGAAATCTCAGCGGGCAGTCACATCTGTCGCGAAATTGAGAGCTTCCAGCAGCTCAATGGATACGTGCAGGAGGATTGGCGCAGCGTCAAGGTGATCAACGAGCACACGGGCATCGAGAGTGGCGGCACCAAAGCTCTGCCAGCTCTGGCCCGGCTGCTGCACTTGGATCTGTCCGAGTCCGGTGGCCTGACGCTGGGCGACAGGGGACTGCGAGATTTCACGCAGCTGGAAGGACTCAACCTTACCCACTGCCAACTGGAGGAGCTGCAGGAGGAACACTTTCCACAGAACTCATCGCTACGCAGCTTGGACGTGAGCTACAATGACATACAGCTGATCACTGGGAAGGTAATGGATCGAATGCCACGTTTGGTGTATGCGAATTTCTCCAACAACCTCGTAGCAGAGGTGGAGATGAATGCTTTCAAGGGGCTGCGAAAGCTGGAATTCCTAGACCTGACCACCAACGAGCAGGAGAACGTGACCCTAGGGGAGAATGCGAATCTGCGTTACCTTTCCATCAGCAACAACAACGTGAGGGATGTAAGTAAACACCCGAAAGCAAATCCTTTTCCTTTTCAATACTTTTCTGTTTGCAGTTCCGTTGGTGCCGTCTGCGTGGTGTGCCCAACCTGGAGGAGCTGCATCTGCACAGCAATTGGCTGGAGAATCTCGACATGGGCCTCTTCTTTGCCACGCCTCGGCTGCGGGTGCTCAACGTGTCCAACAACAATTTGTACGAGATCAAAGCGAATCTTTTTGCGGCTGCCAACGAGCGAGCGGTGCCCCTCCAGCTGCTCGACTACAGCTCGAACAATGTCAAAGTGCTGGAGGATTCGGTGTTTGTCAAACTGTCCAATCTGAGGACTCTCAATCTGTGGCTAAACCAAATCAATCGGATCCATCCGCGTGCATTCCAGGGATTGTGCGCCCTGGAGTCCCTCCAGCTGCAGGGCAACAAAATCTCTGCCCTGCCCGATGAAGTTTTCTCAATGCTGACAGCCCTGGAACGACTCGATCTGAGCAGGAATAAAATCAAGCAGCTGGGCGCCAGTATCTTTGGGGGCACTCTGCTGAGACAACTCACCCACCTCAATCTGAGCCACAATAACATGATGGAGCTGCATCCACTGGCATTTTCTGGAGTGCCACATCTGCGAGAGCTGCGCCTAAGAGGCAACAAACTAAAGGTGTTGGATCTGCGCATGTTTGCCCCACTGCGGCGCCTGCAGCTGCTCACCATTGGCGAGAATCGGTTGGAGGAGATCGAGGGCGATATACTGGAGACATTCGGAAATCTCTCGCACCTGGAGATCAACAACAATCGCCTCAGCTATCTGGCATCGCTGCAGACATCCGAGTATCTGCTCCAACTGCGGCACATCCGCATCGAGGGTAATCCCTGGCAGTGCCTGTGCCTGGATGAGATCACCGCCTGGCTGGACAAGCGACAGGTGGGCTATGCCCGGCCCAGCAGCGCCTACTACAGTGGCCGCAAGCCGCTCTGCGTGGTCACACCCATGGAGCAGTGCCTGCGGGACCTGGAGGCAGTGCCCTGGGAGCAGCAATAAATCAATATCACTAAATGTCGGTGGAGTTTCGGTTGTGGTTACTGACCACTGGGAGGGATAAAGGATAGGGAGTGGAAGTAGGAGTAGGATAGAAACCTCCGTAAATCACAGACAATTGCATAACCATGAGGGCAAAACTTTTGCTAGCCAAAGTATTTGGCCAACTGTCGTAAAACAATAAAACGGAAGGCGGCCGCAAAAGCAGCACAGCTAGGGGAATAGAGGGGAGATTGGTACGCCAGAGGAGCAGAGATTTTCAAATACTTAACACCACTTAGGCGAACAGTTGGACATTGACAATGGGGGCACAAAGCATTGGGAATTCCAAGTTGTGGGCTGTCACCTTTGGCTCTGGCTCTCTGATTGTTGCGCGTCATTTAGCGCAGGAATTTCTTTTATTAAAATTCTCCATTTGTTTGCAATCAAAGTTTTGGTTTGCCAAAGTCCCACAGACCGTGACTCAATGCATTGATTGATTGATTGATCGATGGACCAAATCAAAACATGTTCTGTGGCATGCAATTGGGATATAAATAACGATTGTCTGGACAAACACAAAATGTTATGAATGCAACTCAAAAATCATTCAACTCAAAGCTTAAAGCTTTAAACTGACTCAATAAATCTGTAATTATTCCGATTACTATTACATTTTATACCCAATTATATGCAGACAGATCTCAAATCATCGGTGAAATATGTGTCGTGCCACATCAGCTTGAAGATTTAATGAATGCCAGAAAATAGAGCACCGAAACCCAACCCTGCTGCCGCCTGTCTCTCTGCCTTTCAGGACATTTTGCATTCAGAGTGCGTCTAGGAATCGCAGCAGTCGTAAGCAAATAAGTAGTTCAACACGTTGAGGGGGGTGCTGGGGTTGACCTATTCATGGAGGGAAATTCATACCCGCACAGGTAGAGCGAGAAAGGTATTCCAGGCATTCAAACTCGACCAGGGCACAAAAGGCGTTGGGCACAGGGACAATGGACCAAGTCGAGGTGTTGGCAAGCCCAGAACATGTGCAGTCAATATGGCAATTACACGGCAATACACACACAGAAAGGAGGCTGCTGAGGTGCACAATTTCCCCGCTCGACAGCTGCAATAAAAGTTAAGACTCAGACAGAACAGAAATTATACAAATGAAAGTCGTGGCAACTTTTTAACTTCATAAAAAAAGAGAAACTTAATTTAATTAAATTTTTGGGTTCGCATTTTCCCTGTCCCCAAAGTTGTTGTCGATGAATCAGTTTTCCGGTCAAAGGTGGACGACAGTTTCTGGCTACCCATTTACACGTACGTTTTCTTATGAATTTTGTCATCGACAGTGGGGACAGAGGGGACAGTGCGGACAGTGCGGACAGCAGGGTCGCTTCAATTAATTTCTGGACAAACTTTGAACATAGTCGTTGGGCTTTTGTTTGCTCAATTTGATAACCGAAATGGCAGGAGTTGCAGGGGAGACAGAGACCCCTGTGTATCTTCTGTGGAGTGTATCTGTGTGTGTGGTTCTGACAAACTTGTTGCTCCGCTCAAACACAGCCAGGCAGCACCGGGCTCGGACCTGCACCCGGGAGACCCTCAAACATTGAACCCTTATCAACATGAAATGACGCGCCGCTGAGGTGTCAAAGACATTCTGGCCCTCGGGATCCCCCAGGACCATATACAGGCTCAAAAATTGAATTTGATTTCTCTACGTAATCGCTGGTGGTATTTTTTTTTCCACTCACCATTACTGGAGTGTTGGCCGACAGCACTTTGCACCCACCCATTTTGTTTGGTTAATTACGTGCATGGCTAATTGCATTTCTGTGGCTTAAATTGCCGCCAAATTTGTTAACAAAATATTTGCTGAAAAAACAGGCGCACAGTTTTGCACAATTAGCTCGGTCATTGTACATTTTAATTTGTCAGCAAGTGTGAGTGTGCTGTGCATATTCATTATTGCAACAAAATTCCCAAAAACTGAACGGAAAGAGACGAGACTGAGCTCAGGGACTGGGACTGGGAGCGAGAATGGGACAGTTGCAGGATGCGGTTGCGACTGCACTTCAAATTACAACATTTTTGCGGTACTCTGAATTTGTAATTATCAACAGTTGCAGTTGCAGTGGCAGTGGCAGTGGCAGTGGCAGTGCTAGTCCCAGCAGCACCAGTTGCAGGTTGTTCAACTAAAGGCAAAAGGGGGTTTGGTTTAATCAATAGATTGAACCTTAATCCAGCTCCAAGCTCACCAATAAATTTCAAGCTGAGATCAAGCTCCCGGGGCACTGTCGTGGAATTGGTAACTAAACGCCACAAGCCCTTCACTTGGCTGCAGTTTGCAGCGCCGCTTGTGCAGTTCGACATCAATCAGCGCCTCGTATAGAATGTCCAGCAGTTCTGGCTGCTGCGCCACAATGTCCATCACCTCGTCAATCATCTCCTCATATAGCTCATCGGGATTTTCAAGTGTGCTGCCGGAAGACATCTTTCTGTGTTTCTGTGTTTCTGTTTCTCGACTGGCAATAGTTTGAGTGTGACTAGGGGATCTCCTCTACAAAGTCAGAGCATGCTACGAGGGCTCAAGTTTAATGAAAAATGCCTGCCACAAAGTATGCAGCAGCGGCAAGCAATGTTGCAGGCATGCCTGACACACACCTCATGTTTGAGCCTCAAGGGGCAAAATTCCCTGCCGCTGCTAATGATTTTTAATAGCCAAATTGCATGAGCTGACTGCCACAGACTGCCACAGCCCGGGGCCCCAGGACGCAGCTGCCACAGTCTCCACGGCCGGAGAGATGGCCCTTAAAAACGTATTTGTGGTTGTGAGGCCACTCCATGGCACACACACTACACACTCGTGCATACTCGATGCGTTCAATAAAATATGCAAAGTGAGGATGTTTTTGGGGAGGCAGGATGTTCTGGCAGAGAAAGAGAGTGTCCATCCAGCAAAGCCTTAAAAAACAAATTAGTGGCGCTTACTCAACAAGATTGAGTGGTTCTTGCAACGCAGTCATCGTCATCGTTGTGCCCATCATCTGGAGCAGTGGCAGTAGCCACAAGCTACTCAGATTCCATCTGGCAGTCCCCCCTTTCAGAGCTACGCCACTGCTCCTTGATTACGCGTCACATGAAGAAGAAAAAAAAACCTGAACTTAATTAATGAAAGAGCTTCCCATCTCTGGACCCTGATCTTCATTCTATTTCTGCAGGGGGGGTGGCCAAATATGTATACAGATACTCATACCCGAGCTGATGAATATTTATGCGAAAAGAATGATGCAAAAATGAGGAGCAGAATCATCTAGAGAACCAGAGACCCCACGCCCACCACCGATGACGGGGCAAATCAACAGCTGAGCATAATTTTTGGTTAATAAAAACGAGTAATAATTTGCTGTGTGGCGGACACATGTAGCAACATGTCGGGGTGGCAAAATGAAATTATGTAAATGTGACAGCAGCAGCGTCAGATGTTGTATCTGCAACTGAATTTTGTATCTTTTGTGGGTGTTGCCGGCGGTTGACCCACGTACACAATGGACAGAGCAGGGCAGGGCAGGGTCTGGTGTTAGTATTGCTGTCCTGGCCATGGACCAAACATGGCTTAATGTTGATTAGAAGCATTAAACATGCAAAAGCCCACAAATACCCGCATGCCACAAAACTGTTGCCTGCATTGCGGGGCCAGTGGCAGTGGCAACAATAAACGGCAGCATAAAATAGATATTCCCATTGCATATTTACATGTGCGGGCCGCGAGGGGGATATAAAATTAGCGCAACGTTTTAACTTTTGCGCGGCAATTGAATAACTTTAATTGGTAATAAAGCCACGGTCCATGGAGCCGGAAATTGCGGAATTACAGCGCCCAATCCCCACACGACAATCGGCACAGAGCCAATCGGCATTTGAAAAGGGGAAAGGGGATGAAGAGCGACCCCCTGTCCAGTGGCCCGCAAGCTGTTTACGATCCCCTGCAGTAGCATTGACTCGCAGCCAACTTTAATAGTAAATAAGAACAATAACAAGCGCCGCAGGAGCAGCTGCGAAGTGCCACAAAGTTTCAGCCGCACGCAGAAAAAAAACCAAGAGAAAAATAACAAAAAACAAAAAAACATCGCAGTGGGAAGACCAGAAAAGAAAAGTTGGAAAACACTTTACTTTGATGACCGTCCAAGTCTTTGGCTCTCGATGTTGAAGCTGTCGCCATGGTTGCCAGTTGCCGGTTGCCGGTTGCCATTGAAATGGTCTACCCTTACCCGTGGGATTGCAAGAACTTTTTAATGACTGCTGTCTCAGGCTGAAAGGTGAACATATTGCCAACAGCTGTCTGTCCCTTCGTGGCACGTCCAGGCACCAGAAGGTGACACGCACAATGCCTCTAGGGGCTTCGAACTACTAGCCAAAGGGTGACCCCGACTTGTTTCGGCACCACAGGAAGATAGCAGACATCATTTGGTGACCCCGATATGCATGCATTTATGCAGTTTCTTCATGGCAGGCTGGTGTAAGCACTAAAATATTTGTCCTGCTAAACTTTTCTCCAGAAAGAGTATTAAACTGTCAGTCAATGAAAGCCGTACGTCAAGTCATTTTAGAGTCGATGGCTAGGCCAAATCATTATTGATTTCCCCCGATTGGGTGCCGTTGCCGGTGCCGTTGCCCCAACGTTCTGGCCAGGCTTATCTGGCAAAAAGGGTGAGCTCCAAGTGCCACTTGGGGCGCTTTGACAAAAAGTTTCTTTTGTACATATTATTTATGCCCGGTTCCAGCCTAAGGCCTCAGCCGGTGCCTGTGCCTGTGCCTGTAGAGGTTCTCTCTTCAATATTTCTCGTTCCCTGCCCTGTACCCTCTCTGGTTCTGGCTCTCTGGCTCTGGTCCGTTGTTATTATTGCTGTTTTATTTGTAATGGCCGACTTCGTTTCGCGTCTGCTTCAGCTTTGGCTTTGGCCTTTTTTTATATTTTTTAATTTATGTAGCAGCTGTTGCTTCCACGTAAATGTCAAATGCATTTGCTGGGGGGCTACTGAATTGACGGGTGGCAGAGTCAAAGCTCCAGAACTCATAATGTGTTAAGTTTTCGCTTGTCGAGTGAGTGGGCTCGTGGCTCGAGTTGTTGGCAAACAGTCTGCCAGCCTGCTCTACTCTGCTGAAGCTCCCGAATCAACTTCGCCACTTCAAATGGCACCAGAAAGTTTTGCCCCAAAAGAGGCCAGCAAACTAATTATTTAGTTTCCTTCCGTGCCGTGCTGTGTCGTTCCATTTAGTTTCCCGTTTCCCATTCTCCGCTTTTGGGCTAAGAAACGAAACGGCAACTGGCAACTGGCAACTGGCAAAAGCGGTAAACGGCAAATGCCAAACGTCAGCCAAATATCAATAAGAACTCCTCCAATCGAGATCTATTTCAATTAACTTGTTAAAAAACTTTTTAATTAACGGCATTGCAGACGCTGGAAGCCACTCCGCCACTCCTCCAGCCAGCTCTCTTTCTGGGCTAGTTTTCCTTTCGCTAACTTTCTCTTTCTTTTTTTTTGCAGCTTGAATTTATTGCTGCGCCTAATTGGGCAGCAACATCCCTCCCTAGGATCCAAGTGGTTTCCCTGTGATATGTAAATGTTTATAAATCAAGCGGCGACTGTTGTCCGTGACAAGTGGTCGACTGTTTGGACACTTCAAATAAATAAATAAGCAAACAGCGCCTGCTCCCCCCTATAACATGTCTATGCCGTGCTGACCCCATTCTGCGGTTAGTTCAACATTCAACAATCAACAATCCATTTTCCAATTCCCCTTTTCTATATTCTATTTTTCCTCTCTTGCCCTGACTGGCTATTTGTTTAGCATAGTTTCGCTAGGCAATGGAAACAAAGGAGCCAGAAGCCGAAGGAGACGTAGGAACCCTCATCAAAATTGTCTGAGAGAGAGTTTTTTTTTCGCCTGACACCTTGTGATTTAGAAAGCCGCAACATATGAAACCAAAGTCTGGTACTCGGTGATTTATACGATTCCCTCTGATTTACTGCCACAAAGGCCATAAGAGGGGTGTGGTGCGGTGGGGTGGTGGAGCCTCCCCGAGTGGACACTCGATTTGCTGCTGTCGACAATTACATTGTCTAGACCCAGAGCAAAGGCGACTGTCAAAACTCGATGCTCGGAACATACTTCGGGCACTCCTTGGGGTTCTGCTGCTGGTAACAGTCAATGTCTCCTCCAAGTTGATTATAGAAATGACAAAAGCAGAAAGCAGCAAAGCAAAAGCAACACGAAAGCAAAGCAAATGTCTGTGGATCGAGTTTTTTAGCGCTTGATAAATTACTGTGAGGAGAGGAGCTTAAGGCTATTAATAAGATAAATGAGCGGCCATAAGTGGAGATGGCACTTTGATTCCATGCGATGCCGTGCCGTGCCAGGACATGCCGCACCGCTCCTTCCTTCCTTCCGCTGCACAATGCGACGTATGCGTAATTACCATTTCATATGCATTAAGAAGCGGCTTCAATCACACGCCACACAGAGCACGGAGCAGAGTGGAAGGAGCTGTAGCTGTAGGAGGGTTTCTGCCAAAACCCGCTGGTCATTAAGCGCATTTGAAAAATCATCAACAAAGCGTTGACAGTGTTGCCAGCTTGGCCAGCAAAAGCCATTGTTAGCGGCAGCAGAGAAAGAGTGCCGGAGAGCGGCAAATGGATGGATAAAAAATGTACCAATAAATTGAAATACGATCAATAATAATTATGACTGGTGGGGGGTGGCGTTTGGGGTTTGGGGTGTTCCCAGACAGCGTGAATACACAGAATAATTGCGTTTCCATGCAATTGCTCAATTCCACAAGGAGCAAGCAGCAAGCAGCAAGCCAGGAGCAGCAGCTGCCTATCGGGGCACAATGGGGGCGATTATCCTTTCGATAAGTGAACGCCGCGGCGGGTCGGAGTGGCGGGTGGAGCTCCACAAATAATCATTAAAGAATGGCCTGACACAAAGTGGATTTTTGCATTCAAGTGCTCATCCTGGTGACAAGTGATGCGGCGGGGCGGCTGGGGAGTGTGGAGTCTATGACCTTGGGCGGGGTTGGTTTTAAAAAGTATTTCCCATCGAATGCACTTGACTGAACAAGCAGACATAAGGGAATTGTGAGGCTTAAGTGGTAGCACAGCTGGCAGTGGTATTACTTATTATTCATCATTAATTATGCATTGGGAAAAAGGTTAAAAGGTTGCAGGACTGTGTGCAGATTTGATCGTTATCCTTAGCCATGTTTTAAACTCATAAAAATTGTTTCACAAACGTTTATGAAACGTTTTTCTATTCAAACAATTCTCTTTAATAACCATTTTTCATAAATCCATTCATTCAGCTATTGTTGTATCCCACAGAGTGCCGACCGCAAAATCCCCATCGATGTTCCCCATTGTGCTCGCAGTACTTTTTCTCCCACCTCTTGCCACGTTCTCCGACAATGGCAGCGTTTAAAAAAACATTAGTTCAACTGGCCAGCCAGCAAGTTCAACTGCAAAGAAGCTCAAGTTGATGCCTAACGAGAGAAGGCGGAGGAGCAGAGTTAAATGGAGAGTCCAATCCAAGGACTCGGGTCCAAGGTCTCTTCCCCAGCCTCCTATTTGAGTGAAAGCTATCCTCAGCGAGTGACCGAGCGACCACAAATTTGCCCCTGCCTTCCGTGCAGTTCGTCACAATGGAAATCCAATTTAATTTTACTGATTCTGCACTTTGCACAAATCGGAGGGGGCACGTTAAAGATGTGGTCCAGCCACAGGCCGCAAGTGTCCAACCACAAAGAGGCTGCTGCATTCCTTAAGAGGATGCGGACGAGGACGAGGACGAGGACGAGGAGGGTTCCATTTCACAGATGCCCGAGCATGCATCAGGGCAAGGGCCAATCCCCTAGCACATCTAATTATTGTTTACCGTGCTTAAACACCGGGAAAATTGAATTGAAATCAAAATAAAAATGCGACCAAAATCGAATTTGCCTGCGGAAGTTGAGGTTTTCCTTTTAGACCCGGACTCAGTCTCAGGCGGAGACGGAGACCCAATGTCAGGACAGGACACAGGACACAGGGCAGCAAACAAATCCTCAAAAAGAATTCAGCTTAGCCCTCGCCACACCCAGAGGCAGGCAGGCAATAAGCGACCAAAGAAGCGTAAAGAAAATACGTAAAGAAAAGACACCAGGTAAAAGAGAATCAAATAGAGTCCTCCTGAAGAGCAAGGAGCAGGCAGAAGCAGAAGCAGGCCAGCTCTGACAAGGTTAGGCCGTGTCCCCTGGCCCCCGGTACACCCAAACGTCAAGTCAATGTGTATTTGACATTTGATTTCAGACATTTGTCTGGGCCAAGACCTTTTCGCTTCCTCAATGTCTAACTCGGAGTCGGACTCAGGCACAGACACGACCACTGTCTCTGGCTCCACTTTCGTTGGGGTAAATGCAGCTGACCAGAACCGGAGCCATCCAATTAGAAGCAAACACCGAAATGAACAGGCAGCCAAGCAGCTGTCAGTCCCATCGAGCATACATTTGCATTTGCATTTACCGAATGCAAATGAAATTCTCTCGCTCCAAATAAAAATCTGGCTACTGCCCGTCTCTGCCTTTGGGGCGGCTCTCAGATTTGTGTATGTGTTCTGGCCTGAAGTGGGTGTGGCTCAGCCTAAGTTCTGGGTAAACATTTACCTTATTAACACACAGAGCCGCGACACAGACATCAGCCGAGGGACAGACATCACATCGAGTGGCCATGACGAAGGCCGAGAGCCCAAAGCTTTTGCCGCCTAAAATAATGCCACAAAAATCAACTTATGCTAATGCTCGATGGCTGCTGTCTCTCTCTCTCTCTCTGTAGTTGTTAGCTGCCCGCTGGGTGTTAATTCAAATGACATTATTTAATGCCCAGCACACGCAAGACCCGAAGCTAAAACCAAAGCCAGATCCCAAGCCAAAGCCAAAGCCATCTGCAAATGTGTGAAAAGAAAGTGACTTTAATTAAACGTGTATGTTTAACGCCTTGCATAATTCAATGGAGCACATCGAATTTCTATCATTGCGCAATGTTGACAGACAGTCAAGTCACTGTGTGTGAGAGCTTGTAATTGTGGCAGCAACAATGCCCAAATTTATGGCAAAATTGTAATGACACAACTCCATGTATGGAGTAGCAATTAAAAGCCCATCAACCAGCAACATCAGCAATGCACTGCCCCCCAAAAAAAGGGCCTTGAGGGGAAAAGGATGAGGACGAGGACGAGCAGGAGATTACACGACACAAACACACGGCAAATGGGATAATCGAAAAATTGCCATGTTCTCGTGCCACAAATTTGCATATTTATTAAATTTTCTGATTGAATTTGATAAACCCGCACACAGGCTCAGGGGCACAGCGGAGATACAGAGAGAGTTCTGATTTATCGATTGAGGCTTCTGATTTGTATTCCTCCCGAAACTTGCGGTTTCATTAGTGTAAATACAGACACATTCGGCAGCATTGATTTGCTGTCTGCCAAGTCGTGACTAAATTGGTTGTTCAAATGAAAACATTAAATTAGTCAGCAAGTTCCAACAAGTTTCACATTCCAATGCACGTCATAGTTGCTGTCAAATCTGCAACTTTATTTCGGGCGCCGTTACTGTAAGTTCTATGACTCAGAGCGAGTTCGGGGGATAAATTTCAGGGGATTTCCAACTTTAATGGCTAGACAGGAGATGAGAGATGAAAGATGCGAATAAAACTTTTGCCAGCGCAGCTAAAATGAATTTATAGAGCGTATCAGAGCGTACCTTTAGCCCATGCTAGACTCTCGATGAGATATACTATTGATATGACATTGATTTCCTCTATTCGTACACCCAATTTCAGCACTTACTTCACCCATCTCGTTCCATTCTATGCCCATTCGACACTTCAGTTTGACAGTTTTATGAGCGTAAATGGTATTTTGTTAATGGCCACGCCCCTCACACTGGCCTCCTCCTTAAAGTGTCAATTAACAAGAAGACGACGCCGCCACAGCCAATAACCAATACATGAGTGATCTCTGGGTGTGTGCCCTTGTGTGTGTGTGTGTGTGTGTTGGCCATAAATAAATTATAAAATTGCTTGAAGGCAACAAACAAGAGCAATTGGGTCTATTTGCCTCGGGGGAGTGTGTGTGTGTGTGTTTGCTGTTGGTGTGTTTTTTTTTTCTATTTCCATTTTTCGTTGATTTTGTGCTTCCCTTTTTTTGTTGCTGTTGTTGTTTTTGTTATTGGCTTTTTGATGCTACCTTGTCCCCCCATCGCTCAACCCCAGCACAGTTGTTGCCGTTATCGTCGTCTCAGTGAAAGAAAGAGAAAGTGCCCGAAGCCAGTTTTTTGTTGTTTTTTTTTGTTTCTTCCATCTTTATTTTTTTTCTGTTTGAATTGTTTTCGATGTGTTGCCGATGCTGGGGATGGCTGGCTGGATCGCCTGCAGGGGGACAAGCAAAGAATGTCAATTTCTGGCCATAATGTGCCTCAGACTTTTGCTTTTCTTTGAAGCTGTAAAAACGAGGCAGCCAGGCAGGCAGGCAGGCAGTCACACTCTCGCACTCCCTTGCTCTCTCACACATGTGCGACGAGCAGCAGGCAACAGCTTTCCCTTCCTGTGCGGAGAGTCGCTCTCCGCGGCTAGGCCCTAAGCCACCAGGCCTCGCTTGAGCAATAAACGCAGAAAAGAGTAGAGGGAGAGAAAGAACTAGGCACATAAACAGCTCATTAGATTGACTTTTAATGAAGTTGCCTGTAGCCTCAGCCGTTGACAACTTTTTCTTTCTGGCTTTGATTCGATTCGATTTGATTTGACTTGATTTGGGCCTTGGATAGAACTAGCCTCATCTGCATATCAATGTCGGGCCACGGACTCTCGGACTTTCGCTAATTGAAAGACAAGCGGCAGCAGGCAGCTGGCAGTTCTCTCTCTCTCTCTCTCTCTCTCTGCAGTGCGCCGTCTGCTCTGTCATTGCAGTGCGACACAATTAAGGCAGGTAGAGGCAAGTGGAGACGCGCTTGGCCCAACCTCAAAAGCGATGGAGAAACAGGGGGAGTGGTGCGGAAAAAAGACTCTTCTTCAGTTGCTGGTCGCGCACTTCGAGTCACAAATTTAGAAAACCTTTTGAGGGCACTTTCATTTACCATTTCTTCTGCTGTTGTTGCTTCTGCTTTTGCTGCTGTTGTTGTTATTTTTGTTGTTATTGCTGCTGCTGATATTTTTTTCGCTTGTATTGAAATTGCTTTGGTTGTCTTGGCTTTCGTTCGATGGATGCGTTCGCCCATTGAATGCGAAATGAGTGTCGAGCCGGACAAAAGGCGGCAGAGGCAGGCAGGAACTTGGGCCGTGAGCTGTAGTGGGGTGGGGGCTGGGGCTGGGGCTGGGGCTGGGGCTAGGCGGGCATTAACGGTCAAGAGAGCTACGTAGCTGCCTATTGTGTGCGGGCGTTGTACGTGAATGAATTCATAAAGAAATAATGCCAAAAAACAGCAACGCTCGGCTGCATGAAAAATTGAATGTAATGCGGCAAATGAAATTCAACAGCGGCAAATGCAAAACGCACAGCCAAATCCAAATTCCAACAATTCCCCCCGCACTCTGCATCTATTCAGTTTAAAAAAAATGAAATTGTCCGCACGCATTTTGCATTTAATTGGGGCACAACCCACGAATATCCATGAACAGCAAAGGGACAGCCGCAGCTAAATATTAGCGACTAACTATAAGCTGATTTTTGAAAATCGATTAGTTGACGGGGCCTCACGCAATGGAAATGCGGAAATGGAGGAGTGGCTGTGCAGCCCCGCCACCCTCCACCGCCCCCTCCATCACTGTCATTTTATTGACAGTTGGCGCGTGTGAACAGCCAGACTCCTCCTGCTGGCACGACTTCCTCCCACACACACAGAAAAAGTGTGTGCCTTGATTATTCCAGGCACACAGAGACGACGCTTTCATGCATAATCTCACCTACAACAAATACAACAATTACACGAATAAATACTACAACAATTAAACCAACACTTACACCAACAACAACACACATGAAAGGAAAATGGAGAAAAGTCGTGAAGGTTTGTGGCTTGTGGCTGAACTCGAAAACACCAAAAGAAAAGCGAAATTTTCGTGCAGACTTTGACTTGGCAGCGACAAAACGTTGGTAATCAAATAATTTCATGCCTTTAATTGTCTACCTTTGGGAGGGAGGGGCAGAGGGAGAGACAGAAAGAGAAAGAGAGAGTGCTAAAGGGGCAGAGGGACTTGGCTTAGTGAGGATAATTGGATTGGTTAAATGAGCAACGGTACAATAATGAGCGTTAAGTGAACAATGGAATAAGGAGGTACAAGGGTGTACAAGGAGCTACAAGGGGGTCCTTTTGGGGCGGCAAAGAAGCAGCCACAAGGGCCACACAGCTGAACGCCAGTTAACGTGAAATGGAAATGGATATGCGGATAAGGTGAAATGGTAATGCAAATGGCAAGCACGAATTGTAAAATGATGGCAACAAAATTACGAGTGGCAAAGGGGGAACACTTTACACAATTAAGGAAGGAAAAGCGTGGCTTCAATTCATATGAGAAACTTAACAAAGATTCCACCAAACTACTCAAATATCTATGCTGTTATGCTTTTTCTTGAATGAAACTATATTTAAGAAGTAGTTAAACGTTTGACATGCATTATTAATGGCCAAAACGGGGCCAAGAAAACTCTAAATTAGAGTTTGCCAATCGCTTGGCTAAAGATTTGCAGCGGGTGGTCCATTTAGCAGTGCCAAACAAGCAACAACAAGCCAAGCAAAACTAATAAACCGGAAAAACTTTTGGCAGAACAGAAATCCAACCCACAACCCACAACCCACAGCCCATCCCTCCACATAAGCCAGAGAAGTCGGAGTCTAAGCAATTGCGAGCAAGTTGAGCAAAAATTAATTAGTCAAATGGAGTAAGTGAGGGAGGAAGGGGACAAATAGACGACGACTTCTTAACAGATTTGTTTATGAAAATACTTGGAGCGAGAGAGAGAAAGAATATTCGGATTATTCTGCTGCTCGTGCTGGCTGTCAAGTGTTGATTTGATTGGTTTGTTTTTTTTTCGCCACTAGTTTTCCACGTGAGTGACCCCCCCACTGTGCACCCCGCTGTCCAACTGTCAGAGTGTATTAAGCCATTAAAATGCTAAATTATATGCTTTTTGAACTTGCCTTCCGGCGCAACTCTTTCATGCACTTTGGCTTCGTCTTCGACTTCGACTCCGACTTTTGCTGCTTCAAAAATAGTCAAAGTTTTTTTTTTGTTTTTGCTCTAACCATTTCTTTGTTCAGTGGGCAGAGTGCAGAGCGGAGCTTCTTTTTGTTGTTTTGTTTTTTGGCACATTACATACAATTTCGTAACATTCTGTGGGCAAAAGTCTCGCTAAGCGCCTGCAGACTCGACTCTGCTGTTCCAGTCTCAGTTTTCGTGTCGAGTCGAGACTCTAGAGTGTAGCGTCGGTTTCGGTTTCTGTCTTTCGGCATTGGGCCATGTTGGAACTTGGAAGAAAAATCCACTGACCTGTTAACAGCAAATGCTTTGCAGAGACTTACTTTGGCCAATGACAGAGGCTGAGGCTGAGGCAGAGGCAGAGGCAGCAGCAACCAACAACAACCTGCGAAGAAAGTTATAGTAGACAGCTATACGGCCAAGACTACAGTAAAAACAACTTTTGCCCAACTGCAAGAAGCAGCAGCAGCAGTGGCAGCAGCAGCTACAAACGAGTAGAACACGTTTTACTGTTGGAAGGCGTCGCAGCCAGCATCGACAGCGACAGCGACAGCGACGGCGACGGCGACATCGGCCACCAATTTTCATGGGAAAGCTCTGACTTTGACTTCGAGCAGTGCAGTGACTGTCAATTTTCTTCATCCCGGACATTGAAAATGAAACGTCAGTCAGGGCAAAATCATATTAACTACGAGCACATTTATCGCTGATTATATTTCTTCACACAACAAAAAGCTACACACATTTTCCACGCTCTTTTATTGCTATTTTGTGTGTGTGCATGATTGCGATTTCACTTTAATGTGTTGGTGGCTCAGAAATTAGCACTTGAGGAATGCCTGTGAACACACACACACACCTGTATCAATCTGCTAATATATATTTATGTAAATATGTAAATATATATCCATTTATAATATGCGAATGCGAACGGATCGAGGCCAGGAGGCGACTGCGGAATGGGGTTAGGGTGCGGAACGATGACTGGATAAAATCAATATAGCACTTTGCGATGAATTTCAGGTAGAAGTTGAAATATATTGTTGGAGTTGCTTCTGGCCAGAAGCGGGAGGAGCTAGCTACGAGCCAGAGGCATAGGGGAATATGTGAAGAATATTGCTAATGGACAGTAAATAAAGAATTGGGAATCATATATCGACTAGAATAGGCGCCATAAACTGATGTAATATAAGATAAATTTTCATAGAATAAGCTAATAAAATATCTATCCCATTTCTGTAGCTTTTCCTCCAGTTGTACTCCCATTAACTTCTTCCTTTAAATAGCACAAAACTCAAATAAAACCAAATTAACTTAATGGCTTACCATATCTAAATGAAATCAAGTAGGCTACAGCACTATTTCCTCATAGAGCAGTCCCTCCGTTCCCCCATTTATGGGGGGTCGCTCGGTCGTCTTAGATCATAATTTATGAGGCGCTCGAGAAGTCGTCAGAGCCGCTGACAAGCAGCTTACTGTTATAGCCGGCCCTGGCCGTTTAGTGTGCCAAATACTTTCCCAGAGTGGTCGACACCGCCTTCAAATGAATTGAAGAATCAAGTCAAGAGAGCGAGAAATGGAATTGAATTGGTAGGAGAAGCAAAAGCAATGAAATGTAACTGAAACGAGCTTCGGGCCGAGCCGGGCTGGGCTTTGCTTCGGGCCAAGCTTTGGTGGCGCCTCTGCACGGCAGTTGGTAAGCGGAGACCGGAGTCAGCGATCAGTTGAAGACGCTCAGTCGTGCGAGACAGTTGTGTGCGCGGCGGTGTGAAATTGAACGAGAAGCTCGAGCCCAGAATTCACAATCGAATCGGAGATATACTTCCCCTACATAGCGCCATAAACAGGTAAAGAGCTGCGACTGCGCTGCGACTGCGACTGAGCTGCGACTGCGGCAGAGCCGTTAAAAAAAAGAAAGTCTGTCCAAGAATCACGTAGTCGAGGGGGGGCCTCAAAACCATCCAAGAAGCGATCCAGCCACGACAGTCTTCATTCGCAACTCGAGGAGTGCGCAACGGTGCAAACTTAATCTGTTATCGGTTGTTATCGTGTGTGCTGTGTAGTCTATCGACTATCTAATAATTATCGCTTGTACTTAGAGTCAAGGTTAGCATTTGGATAAAAAATCACTGCCCTGCAATCCGAGAGGATACTCAGCAATTGGCAACTATTTTCTACACAATTTTGTTAGAACTTGGATAAAGAGAAACAGGAGAGGATTATCAGCGACTGTTGTTGAAAACCGTGATTTAATCACTGTGAAAACTGAGATGAAAATCAGCAGTGTGCCCTGTTCCATTCATTGTGTGAAACCCAAGTTGTTGGATGCAAAATTCTTTCGCGAGGAGAATGAGAAACGGGAAACTGGAATCGTCTCCCTCGAAACGTCCGAACGACCCACATAAAGCTTGGCCTTGTGCCGCACAGCAAACGTCTTCGGCAGGAACTTTTTAATTGATTTTCAACTACGAGCACAAAAAGCAACTTGCACTTGGAAGCGGACTCTTAGCTGGCGTTGGGTCATAAATTGTATCTGCAGCAATTTAGGAGGCACCATTCCCGACCCCCTCTCCTTCGCTTTTTATGTGCTCTATTTTCACATGTGAGCTGCTGCTGCTGCTGCTGCTGTTCTTGATGTTTGGGAGGTTGGTTCTCTGGTCAGCAGACAGCCGAACCCAAACCCAAAACCAAACCAAACCGAAAGAGAACCCAGTTGAGTAATCATCTCTCATGGCTCTCAGGTTTCTTCTTGCAAGCTGACCTACATACGGAACGACTCGAAGCAGTTAATTTAAGTGTTTCCTGGCCAGCTCAACAGCAGAAACGGCAGCAAGCAGCAGCCTGAACCAGTTCTCCAGCCAAGTTATAGTTTATACTGTTTACACTGCCCAGCACTTTGCTGCCAAAACAAAACACACTCAAGGCGGTTAGAGTCTGAGTCTGAGGGGTCCAGCAAGGACAGGCTATTAACAGTGCAATTCTCTGCTGTACACCATTCGCTGGAGAAATTTGAGTGGCCCACAACTCTCCTGCTCCAATTCATTTTCCACTTTTCCACACATTCTTCAACCGTTTTTTGTGTGTGTTTTCGCTTTGTTTCGAGTGTTGTACCTTAGAAATGGGTATACAAATATGGTCCAAGACTTTGCAACAAGCAGCGAACCATAGAGACGCTTGATGGCAGATCAATCTTTGTGTAAATAGCTTTAAAAATATTAGTTAAAAATTCCCGAACAGTTGATCTTCAAGGGTAATATTAGCGTCGAATTCCCATTCCTTCTATTTTCCGCTGTTGCTACCAAAAAGTTAGTTCATGACACAAAATGTTGAAGTTTATGCAGCTTGTCAGTCATGGCTAGACCCTGTCCCGTCCATTACCTTTCGCCTTGTGGGAGATGGGGGGTTGGGGGGTGGACTCCACTATCACAAAAGGCTGCTTAGTGGCTGTTCCGCCAGGTGACGCTGACGCGACGATAACAAAGTCCTAATTCATGTGACGTGCGAATGCATGCGAAAGAGAGCGCAAAGCGGGAACCCTGAGACTTTTGGCGTGTACAGTGGAGACTCTAACAAAATGAAACCCAGTCCCAAAAGGGCACTTGCTTCAATAGAAAATCTCTACAACATTTTGGTGTGGGGTTTTTTGGTGACTTTTTTTTCTATTTTACCACTTGGCTGGCATTGTCT
Source organism: Drosophila guanche (assembly GCF_900245975.1). NCBI lineage: Eukaryota > Metazoa > Arthropoda > Insecta > Diptera > Drosophilidae > Drosophila > Drosophila guanche. Next base: position 6,201,867 of record NW_022995744.1, on the reverse strand, counting down.
TGGAAAATTAACTGCCACGCAGGAGCAGTTGCAGCTGCAGCTGCTGGAGGAGTTGCAGCATACGGCAGGCACTGCCTTCCCCTGGCAACATATGAGACAAAAAACGGAGACAATGGCTGCTGTGTGGTGACACCACATGTAAATCCTGTCTGCACGTGGCCTTTTGTGGGGCGGTGGCCCTGCATATTTATTGATATGACGCTGATAGGACAATGCGTTCCCAGAGGGTTAGGGTACCTCATCAAGTGGCAGCTGCCTCGCCTCAGGCATTGCCTTCAATAGATTCTCTCCCCCTCTAACTCGGAGTGGAGCTTAAGTAATTTTTGCTGCCACTGTGTGACGTGCAAGTGCACAGCAAACACTACACCGAACCAGTCATCCAGGCAGCCCTCTGTTAGAACCCCTCACGCCCCCTTGTATGACTATCATCTGGAGCTCCATCAGCATCACGCACATGAATATTAATGTAAAATGCACACACGGTTAGCTATGGGGCAGGGGCATTAAAATATACCTATAGTGGGAGCAGCGTTCCATATGAGTTAGTCCCCACAATAGACAACAAAAACAACAACAACAAGAAGAGGAGCAAAAAGATAAAGCAGCAGAGGCGGCAAATATAGAAGAAATATATGAAGAAGTATGAGCAGGAGAGAGCGAAAGAACAGAAAAAGTTGCTTGTCCCCACCCCCGCACTCTCTCGCTCTCTCTTGCATCTGGCATCTCTTTCTTCTACCACTCAAGCTTGTCAGAAGTTTTGCATTGCATTGTTGCTCTCCTGCTACCTCTCTTCACCGCTTTAACTCTTCCCATTCTTCCGACTCAAGCTCTTCCCACTCTTCTTGCTGCCCTTACTCCTCCCTCACCTCTTGCTCTTCTTTCCCTTCCTTGTTCGTTCTATTCTTGTTGCTGCGGCATGACGCGTGAAATGTTCAGAGTTCGTTGCGAAAAATGGTAGATAAAAGAGCGCATTGTATGGGTGCAGAGATGTGGTGGGGGGATCTAGGGTCGAGGGTAGCAGATACTGGAGGTGTCAAGGCAGCAGCAGCAGGAGACTTAGTGGGAAAAGTAAATGCAATTTCCCCAAGACTTCAATAGGCAGGAGTTTATAAGTACTTCGAAACAGTAGACGGACGGGGTGGAGAGGGAGAGAGGGTTGCACCGTACAGTGGATGCAACCAAAGTGATACCAAAACTTTATGAATATGCACGATAGTGTGTGTTATCTGTGTGTTCCTGTGTGTTTTGTTGGGTGGAAATTGAAAGTGGGGGAAAAACTATTTTGCGTCATTGAGCTAAAGGAATAAAAGTTTCACGGCTCCTTATCTTTAATCCGTATTAAAAGGATGCCACAAGAGTCTGATAAGTGGGTTTAAGAGTTCATAAATCAGTTCTAGTGCTAGTTAATAACAGTTTAGTTTCTTGTGGAGAATAGTCCCATTAATTCGAATTTTAAATTTGGACTTTTAACATACACGATGAGCTTCACTAACATGTTCAGCCATTAGTTTTCCATTACTAACTTCCATCCCTAGATATGCCCATCATTCATTTATCATCCGCAGCTATTTCCATCACTCCTTTGCTATTGATGACACCCACTGTAGTTGTGCTTAGTTTAACAAAACGCTTTGCCCAGGTTGTCTATCATCATATTTAGTCTAAGTCTTAGTCATTCTACCCCACCCAATCCCCCACTCCCACTTCCTGCTCTGCTCCCCCGCCTGCGGCATTGCTATTTAATAAACACCGCTCAAGAGCTTCGCTCCGTAAAACTTTTAATTAAGCAGCGCAAAGCAGTGCCCTAGTTGGTGGCGTGGCAGCTTCCATCTTCCATCTTCAATCTGGCAGTGTCTTGAGGCATTGGGACGCCATAAAACTGCGACTCGACAGCTTATCAGAGCTCCCAAAGTCATCGGCAAAGGCCCTAAGACCCGTTAACCAATCCCCCACTTGGAGTCGACTTGGAGGCTGCTGTCAGAAGTTGCGCTCTGTGGATGATGTTGCCGCTGCGTCTGCTGCTGCTGCTGCCTCTTGCAGTTGGTTGGGCAGTGGGTCACTGGGTTTTCACTTTAGTTTATGGCCACTTTGCCGTTTGCTTATCAGCTCTGGACTCGATTTACAGCAATCGTTTTAACCATTTTTCAATAAGCAACCGCGCGGCAACTACAGTTACTGCTGCAACAAATCGTTGGGCGGACGGGGCAGGCAAACAAGTTTTGGGGGAATGACGTCGCTTTCACTTGGCCAAGAGCTAAGGCCGCAACAGCCGCACTTGACACTGCGACAATGGTAGCAACAAAAGCAATCAGCAAGTGGAATGAGTCGAGGCGATTGATACCCAAAAGTTGGATCTTTTGGTGGCCTTACAATTGAAAAGCGTTTCAATTTTGGTTGAAATCTTGCTACCCTTTGTGGCAGGGTAACAATTGGTGTTGCTGCTGCTGTCGCTGCTGCTGCGGTTGTTGGTTATAGCCGCTGGCTGTTGGCCGTGCTGATTGTCATGACTAAAATGCCACCAAAAGCAACAGCAGCAGCAGCAACAATGGCCACAATGGAATTGTTCAAGCCGAAACGGGGTATACACTGCGTAGGTAAAGGACTTCCCCTGGCCATTCTTTATAGAGAAACGTAGCTGCTCCAACTGCTGTGCCAACCCATCACTGCCTTTACCTGCCCTGACACTGTGGCGGCTTCCTCAACGGCGCCTGAAGCTGCACAAAGAGGTGTTGTTGGTGCTGTTGCTGCTGTTACTATTGTTGTTGCTGCTGCCGCTGTGTGTCAAGTGCCAGCAAATGGACATGTGGACACTGCCGGCGGCTACTTTGAGGCGTAGCTCAAAAACATGTTTACATTCGCACTCCAACTTACACACAAAAACACACACACTGCACACACACTGCACACACACTCACAGAAAGAGAGAGACTCGCTTTTGTCTGCTTTCTTTGCGGGGCTTACTGGGTCTGGCTTATTGACTGAATGACTTTGCTGCTGGCCATCACCACTAACAACAAAAACTGTCGCTGTCGCTGTCGCTGGCTATCCGCTGGCCTGCCTCAGAGTTGACTTTGCCACTCACTAAATATGTAATTTTCGATGCCATGAAAAAGAAAGTGTTGTCCGTCCTCCTGCAACCAGTTAGTCGCCAAATTGGGGTCAACCGCAGCAAAAGTAAAAGTTCTCCATCCCCTCTCCGAAAAAACAAACTGATTTCTCATGACCAATCGCTCATCCCACTGTCCGTCCCTCTCCTTGCAGATCTGAACAAACAGAATGAAGTTCGTGATATTGCTGTGCGTGCTGAGTGCGCTGCTGCTGCAGATTGAGGCCTCGCCGGTGCAGCTGCTCTCCAGGAGCGAACGGGCAGTGGCACGCCAGCAGGCGGTCAACAATGATGTGGCCCCAGCCGCAGCGCCCGCCAGCGACGATGATGATGACGATGATGACGAAGATGACGATGATGATGAGCCGGATCTAGGAGATCTGATCGATGACGATGATGGTATGTAGAGGACAGACTTCAGTTTGTTTTTGTGTTGTAAGAAGTGCACGCACCCCACGCACTGAGCACCGAGCACCACCACCACCAACAAGACCCAGAAAAAACCACCACAAAAACCAGCACCACTCTGCAATCCAATGAATGAAGCACAATCTGCCACCTCTGCCACTCCATCGCATGTTGCATGTGCCATCGATGATGTGTTTGATCTTGCCCAGCTTTTTATTAACGACAATTTTTTGACTCTTCTGGTCCCTTCCCTTGGGTAACAAAGTTCTTTTGATTTCGGGACTTTCAGATGATGATGAGGAGGAGGACGATGACGATGAGGAGGAGGATGATACGCCACAGGGACAGGCAGCGCCAGCGGCCACAGCCAGCGATGATGATGAGGAGGATGACGATGATGATGATTATCTAGACAGGCTGTTCGATGATATCCTGGGAGGTGAGTTGCTCAGATTTTTTCCTCTCAAATAGAACCCTCATAATCTTCTCCCATCCCTCCCCCTAGATGATGATGATGAGGATGACGATGATGAGGTCGCACCCGCTGCCAGTGCCCAGCAGAGCTCAGTTGCCGCCTCACCAGCTCAGGCCTTGGAGGAAGTGGCTCCCGCTGCCGCCTCCTCGGTCAGCTCTGGCATCTCCGATGGCGTCGATCTGCCCGCCGAGTCTGGCAACGCTGTGGCGGATGCCGCCTCCGGCAATGCCTCTGACGATATTTCTGCGGCAGCTGCAGTAGCCCCGTCCACGGCCGCCTCCAGCAACAACGAAGGTGAACAAAATGTTTTTTACGATGAAGATGCACTTTTAGATGGTATTAGTGGTGGCACAACTAGTTTAAGTAGCACCAATGCAATTGACGAACAACAGAAACAAACAAACGCACAACTAGTACAGCAACTGCAACAGCAACACCTGCAGCAGCATGCCGCACAGTCTGCCGCAATCAGCCAAACATCATCGCAGCATCAGAACACTCTAACCAACAGTATCCATACAAACAATAATAATAATAATAATAACCAAATAGTCGCCGGGCCAGCGGCTCTGGGTAAGCCCGCACCGGGATCTGATCCTGGGGCTGTTGCTCCTGGCGGCGCCGACAGCAACGCTAACGACGACGACGACGACGAGTACGATGAGGACGATGAGGAAGATGATGATGATGATATTGATGATGGAGTCGATGAAATTGGTGAAATTGCAGGTTTAGCCGGCGGCGATGACGACGAGGAGGCCGACGATGATGAGGACGACGACGATGATGATATCATTGGGGACGATATCATTGAGGCCCGGCGCGAAGCACGTGAGTCCAAGCCCAAGTCAGCAACAGCCACAAAAACAGCCAAAGTCAAGAAATCTACAAGTCCCTCGAAGAAGACCAAAAAAGAGCTCAAGCATTAACAAAAAACAAACTAAAAACTAAACAATTGAAACCACAACTAAAGACAGGGACCAACCACTACAACAACAACAACAACGATCAACGATGAACGATTAACGATGACAATCGATAGCTCCCCCCAAGCAAGGAAAGTGAATTTCCAATATATTTCCCACTGGGGACTAGGACTCGATCCGGACAACAGATCTTTGCCTGCACTGACTACCCTCTACGCACCCACACGCAAATCCCTAGCAATCCCTAGCAAGCCCAAGTTAATTTCTATTTAATTTAAATCATGAGTTAAGCAAAAGAAACATCCCTGGAAAGGCGATGATTGAGAGTTTGGTGCTAGTCAAACTATCTGCAAAAAATGAAAGAACGCAAAATGCAAACTGCAAAATCTTTTCAAGCTGCACGCTGCACAATTGTCCACACACTTACTATCAAAAGTATACACCCATAACGCACCCTTTTGTTGAGTTATTTACGCACGGACTGTTATCACCTGACTAAGAATTGCAAGAGCAACTGTACCGCACCAAAAAACAAAACACAACAACAACTGCAACATGTTTAATGCCCAAGCACAAAAAATGGTTGGAAATGAGAAGACAAAGAAGATGATGATGATGATGTTAAAGAAGACAAAGATGAAGGAGAAAAAGAAGACGCTGATGATGATGATGAATCCCGAGAAGAAGCAGAGCAGCCTGAGTGGCCAGAAAGAGACAATCATTAGAGCTGCGCTCTCAGACTGCTTCTGCTCTCTTTCGCACTCTTAACCCCTGCCCAAAAAATCTATTATCTATCTCTCTCCCACACACACACACACACACACACTTATAGCTAAATTGATGTAAAACAGCAATAAGAATTGTTTACTTAGTGTAATTTATTTATTTTTAGTTGTAATTAAACACCATAATTTCTCAGATTCGGAATTAATTGTCATTACGTCAACCAACACACTCACACACATATCTATCTCTCTCTGTCTACCCTTTACCTATCTATCTATGTCTATCTCTCATGCACACACAAACACACACAAGCACTATCGCTATCTTGCTTTCACACATTTGGCTTACAATTGAACTATTTTTTGGAACGAAAGAAACAACAAAGAAATTGTAATATTTCTGGCTTTTCCTCTCTCTATCTCTTATTTCGGCTCGCATAATTTTCCAAAACGTAAATAACGCAAAATTCTTATGTAAAGTAAAAAATTAACAACAAAATTGTAGCTAAAAGTTGAACGCTTGAAAGGCAGCAGCGCGAGAAAAAATGTCACATAAAACATAAAAGAAGATCCCATAGAAAAATGTTAAACTTTGCGTTTTAGGTCCATTTAATTTGTAATTTATTATTTATTTATTTATTTATTTATTATTTATTGTAAAAAAAAGAAAACCCAAACAAAAACCACAAATCAAGCAAGAAGAAGAAGACGAAACACAACACGAAAAATTTGCTTAAATAAATTTGCGAAAATGAAATTCTATAATTGTATAATTATTTTGTGCGGAGTCCTTTCGGCGAGGAGAGAGTCCTTTCAAGCGTTACCTTAGGCGAGGATATCGGTGCTGTCACTGTCTCTTTCTCTACATGTTTCTCTAATTTTCTCTCTCACACACATCATTAGCTCTACTGCTGGCTGCTACGTCATTACTGTAATGTTCCGTACTATCTATTCTCCCCGTACTTATATCATCCATTCCATCCCGCTTATCTTCTGCTGTAACATTCGCTCTAATTAGTTCGACTCCCCGGCCCCAGCTCCTGGTGCATCTGCTCTCCCCTGTAATTTTGCAGCCCCACCATAAGCCTCGCCCCTGCCAATCGCATGGCCTTGCAGCAAACGCCCACACAATTATCTATTTTAGAATATGTCGCTTTAAATTTAACATTTTTGTGCTTCAATTAACAAACCCAGAAAAGGGCAAATGCTGCAACTAAAGTGGCTCCGCCAGAGTGTGGGCGAGTACATAACAGAATCACTGTTTTACGGGGGCAGACAGGCACGAAGCAGGGGTTGGGGCAGACCAGGGCTAACATGCAAAAAGTACATTAGTACCTCATCATGCCGAACGGTGGTCGAGTTTCCGATTATATCCGCCCGTGGAATGGCGGCGCGAGGGCTGATGGGCCTCAGTCACTGCCGCGGTTATGGGTCACTGCGATAAGACAGGGATAAAGTGTACCTAGAGGGGTGATAGATATTTCTGGAATAGCTACATGCTCTATTTGTGATGGTTAAATGTTGAAGAAATCACTTAAATGAAATGTGACCATCTCACCTTTGGCAGCAAAATCAAATTAACACCAGGAAAAGTTCGAAAATAAACCAAATCGAAGTAGATTAAATTAGAATCAATAAATATAATACTTCTATGCCTAAAAGTAGTGCAAATAACAAGCTACTAATTCTTAAACTTTAACTAAAAATAGAAACAATCTTCCTCTAATTCTCGCTGTCTTTAACTATAATTAAGGTCTGGCCAGGAATGTCTTTCCTTAAACACAAAATGTATGACAAATCACTCAATTAACAAATGATTAAGTAGCCCACGATTATTTTCCATTAAGCCAGGGCGATGAATTATTATCGGGGGAAAACTGCAATCAATCGCTGCTGCTGCGCCCATCCCTGACAAAGAGCTGTAATTATTTCTATCCGAATGGGGAGGTGGAGGACTGGCAGACCTGCTTCTGGCTTCAATGTCAATGTTTTTGTGTTTCTCTTTTTTGTACATTATTTGCTAATCCAACCCACACCATGCACACACACAGAGCCGAACAGAATAATCACTGTCCCTGTGCGTGGCTGTGTTTGTATCTGTGTGAGTTGCTGTGGTTAGAACCGAACATCAGCTTATGCCCACACACACAGATACTCACTCACACTGTCGCACTTGAATGTAATTAGAGGCTGCAAACATAATGAAAAGCCCACAACACACACACACACACACACACACCCAAACACACACCATCTCTGAAAAGGAAAAACCACAAAGCTTCCTCTACACAAACGACCTTTGTCCCCCACCCCCCGGCAGCACCTCCTTGCCCACAAATTGAACTTTGATTGTGTAAGCCGATCCGAACTAATGTGCATTCCTCTCCGTACCTGCCCCACCTTTGTGCCCCTTTCTACACTGTCCCTGCAGGTGACCTGAAGAACAACGTCATCGACATGTCTACGGATGCGTTCCAGGCGCGCCACAACCACTTCATCGATGCCATCTTCTCGCGCATCAATCGCATCGTATCCGATAACTATGATCCCTTTGTGGTGCGACTGGCCGGACGCTCGGCCACTCCCACCGCAGGCACTGCCACAACGGTGAAGGCCAGCAGCAACAAGCACAAAGGTTCCAAGGCCGGCGGACACAAGAAACTGTAAGTAGGGACCAGGCGGCAAAAGAAATACAAGCAATTTTCCCAATAAAAATTACTACCAAAAATAAACAAAGAAATTACACTAAAATTCGGTAGTTTTCAGACAGTTAAAAAAAAATAATATAAATTATTTTAAAAGTAATTTAATAACTATAAAAAATTAAATTTGAGAAACTGTAATTGGACAGGCAATGAAAATTAGCAAAGAAAATGTAATTCAATTTTTGCAGTTCTAATTTTATTTTAAAAGTTCACTATAAATCGTTAAACTTTGAGAAACTGTAAGTGGACTAACAAGAAAAATTACTTCTAAAAATAAACCAATAACTTAAATTAAATTTCGGCAGTTTTCGGACATTAAAAAAAATATTTAACAAGCAAATTTATAGCTTTTAATCTGTTAATTATTTGGATATTTATTTAGTAGTTCTGATTGTGATTTTTCGATTTTATTTATATTCTATAATCCATAAATCCATTAATTTTATTATGATGTTTATCTTTCAAATATTTATCTCCAAATATGACCCAAAAATTAAAAGAAGTCATTTCAAAAGTACTTAATGTTTCCGTGTCTGCTTCCGTTTAAGTACTTCAAGAAGTTTTAGTAGTAAACTCAATTTTCGATGATTTAAGGAACAATCTCTCGTTTGAGTGCACTCGCCAGAATCAGAGTGAATTGATGCAAATTTTGTGAAAATTTTCCATTGCAGCAAGAACACACGCTCCGAGCCAAGGGCCAACGGCAGCAACGGCAACAATCAGGCCAAGGAGGAGGATGCCGGCAAATTGCAGGAGCAATTGATGCAATTACAGTCGGAGCTGGCCATCAAAGCCATCGAAAAGAAGCCCAGTGCCTCGGACCAGGGAGCTGCCTCGTCTGCTTCTGCCCCGTCCACTGCCATTGCCAATGATTCCGATGCACCCAAAGCGGAAGTGCGCACAGTGTCCGGTGGCAAAAGCGGCCAAAAGAAGTCCACTGCGAACGGTGCCTCCACACAGAGCCACAAGCACAGCAACAACAGCAACAAGAAGACTGCAGTGAAATCTGGCAACTACAATCAACCGGCGGGTGCCAGCAAGGCCGGAGATGTCGAGAAGCTGCAGAAGGCCGAGGGCAGTCTCTCGGGACTGGCCTCCCTCAAGCGGGTGGGCAATGTGAAGGTGATCAGCGATGCGGAGGGACGCAACTCCACGATCAAGGCCAAGTTTACACTGGGTCCGTTGATCCTGCGGGTAGAGAAGTCCTTCAAGCGCGGCAGCGTGAGGAGCGTGAAGAGTGCCACGGCCAGGACCAACGAGATGATCGGACGCATCAAGTTCAGCGTGGTGGACGATCGGGCCACCCTCATGTCCATCAAGGTGCAACAGCCAAAGCAGGTGAGTCCCCTTTGATTGTCCTTTGTTCAATTAGCCTTTGACTCCTGCTGTCTGTTTCTGTTTCAGGTGGAAGTGGAGAGCAAGGACAATCACGATAGAACACGCGAATTGGTGTGGCGCCGCACGCCAAAAATTGCCAAATTGGTCAACGAGAAGCTCAAATTGGCAGCCGAATCGCTGTTTGCGCCGCAGGGCGTTGAGGTTGTGCGGCTCTAAAGGGTTCAAAGGATAATGTTTCCTACTCGTTTCAACTCTTCTTCTTCAGTTCTCTGCTAACTAAATTGTAGTCTACGCTTTAGTGTAATGTGCCTAATTTATTTATTTATTTAATTTATTTAAACTCGCTATTTATCGGCCCAACTATCGATAATAAATGCAACTCTGACTATGCAAACGTTTTGTATTAACTGCACTTGGTTTGGTTTGCAGATGATAGATTAAGGTAGCTCATTTAGTTAATATTTACTCAGTTGTTGGCCCCCCCTCTGTCCCTGACCGAACTGTACGAAATTAATTAAAATCCCCCCGAGCCGAGCACAAATTATATTTGTATAGCTCCCCAAAATGACAAACAATCTGCTTCAATTATTTCGTAATTATCTTTTTGTACCCCTCTCTATCCTGTCCATCTGCTCTTACCGATAACAACATGCAACTCTGTGTACATCTTGCCGCAACTGTACCTGATTTGCCATTTAGTCGAAGCCCCTTGCTAACCCATTAAACCCAATTTAGTTGGCAATTATCCAAGATCACCTGAAGGGGCATGCAACGTAAAAGGTAAACGATAAAAGGTACAAGGAATCTTGCACAGCAAAATGACTAAAAATATTGCCCCATACTGAAAATGCTTTCCTAGCAATTGCCCAATGTCCCCGCACCCTCACTCCTCTTTCCACCCTCCATTGACTGTAAATAAAGGTGAAGCAATGTCGCCCCCCAGTGGCAGTTCTTGGTCCCTCTGTCCCATCTCTCCGTATGTATCTGTGTCAGGTCGCTTGCAGTTTTCATTAATGTTGCAGGCTGCATGGGGGGCAGGCGTCCGTCCGGTTAGGGGCCGGGCAGACTGCAACAGGATTCTTCGAACAAAGTAAATATGAGTGCGTTGTATATTGTGTTGCAACCCAAGGCGGAAGGACATGCAATTTGTTGTTGTTTGCCTTTGTTGTTACACTAGCTGTAGCTCTCCCTCTCCCTCTCCCTCTCGCTCTCTGTCTCTAGCTATGGTTATGCCTGTCTCTGTCGCTCATCCTGCATGCTGTTTGTTTTTGTCTTGTTCTGTCAGACGGGGGACTGGATATGGGTATGGGGCTCGTTGCTGCTCTTTGTTGCACCTAAATTGACAACAATATCGTTTCATTTGCTCACTGAAGTGAACTCATCAGTGCCCCCAGACCTATATGACTATCCCATCCTGTAAATCTGTCCCTAACCCACCCAAGACACACACACACAAACACACACACTTTGGCACTCCATTTTTTGCCAGCTGGTGCTGCTGCTGCTGTTTGATTATATTGGCTGGCAGCAAGGACATCTACGGACAATGTGTGTTTGCGGACTTTAAGTTTAGACCGATTTTCGCTGCCGATTCCCAGCTGCTGATTGTTGATGCATGAACCCAGCCCTGCCCCAAAAACTTGCAACAATTTAAACAAATTCAATTGTCCAGGGATGGGGCAGCAAAACTCATTTGCACTTTTGCCTGCTGTTTCCCCCCGGCAGGCCCAGGCCCAAACCAAAAATAAAAACCGAATATACAACTGACAACAGCAGCAACAATAACAACAACTGACAACAACAACAAAAACAACAACAGCAGCAGAAAAATGTAACAATTTTTGCAACTGAATATTCTTGAGCTTAAAATTTGCATTTGTTATTACTTCGTCGGTTTTGCAGTTGCAATTGTTGAATATGCAACAATGGCCCGAGAACAGAGTCCAGTCCGACTAGCGGGCACCCAAACGCTCTGCTCTGCCCCTGCCCTGCCCTTGCAGCCCACAGGCTATAACTCGGTTACCAGATTTAATTCCAAGCCAGATCCTGATTGTAATACAAAGTGGGTGGAATGAACGCCGCACTGTTTAGTTTCGAGGAAAGAGAAGACAAGAACAGAAATAGAACATTTTCATAAATCATAAAATGTTCACTCAACAAATGAACTTCCCTTCCGCGTGGGTCGCTAAGCTGGCCAGCAACGCTCGTGCGGGGTGGAGTAGGGTGCAGGAAGCAGCGTAGAGCGGCAGCAAATGAAAGATGGATTGATGATGTATTGGCATTCATTGGTGGGACTTTGACTTGGGAGTACTTCCCCTTCACTTAAGCAGATCAATCATAGCCACTAGACTTTGAATTCGATTGAAAAAACAAAGAAGCACAACAAAGAAACACAAGTGGCTTTTGCTCTAAAAATAGACTGAAGCTAAAGAGTTTCAGGTACTTTAGAGTGAGGCTTATACGACGTTTAAAGTTCCCATAAGAGAATGGCTGAAAATATTAAAATGATATGCTTTCCCTGTTCCATAGAGCATTCCAAATTCTTTATCCATTTGCCTCGCTAAAGCACACAAAATTTCCTGCAACAATATTTTTCATGCAACTAAATTGAAAACTTTTGGCTCTCTGACATTCCATAAAGTTTCGAATGCCCAGGCAAAGGCTTTGCAGGGCGACTGGCGCTCATTAGACTGAATGAAGCCTGCTCTCACCTAGAACTTGACCCAACCAGCAACCCACCAGTCCTCCAACCACCCACCTATCCACCAACTAGAGCAGCAGTGACCTACGCCCGGAAAACCAATATACTCAGACGCCTCGAACAATATGTGTGTGGAAAGTTGATAGCTGGGCAAAAGGCTGCATGCGTGTGTGTGTCCGGCCTGATATAAGTTGTGTGGAAACTTTTCTGAAACAGTGTGTAGGAGTTCCAAGTGGAGGAAGCTGTGGACTCAAGGTCAGCGGGGGACGCACCAGTAATCGGCTTGTTTAATTAACTCACTAAGCTCCACCTGGATGAGGCATTAGCGGGTCTGTCGGAATAAGAATCTCTGATTGAAAGTGTCCTGGTGTCGCGGCTTGCCACAAAAGCGACAACTAATTGCCACATAATCAACAACAAAACCAGCGCCAGCAGGAGCAGCAGCAGCAGTGCCAGCCAGCCTCGAAGTAACCACAACAACAAGGGGGGGACAACTATTGGGTGGTGGGTCACACTGAGAGAAAAGGGATTCAAAAATCAATAAAATAATTGACTTCTCGTCCTAAATCGGCGCCTCTCTGCCATAATTATCGTAATTTTGCTGCTCTTTAAATACATTTTTAGCCAAGTGTATGAGGTATAGGGTGGTAGGAAGGAAGGGTAGCTGTAGGTTGCCCTGCCTATCGGATTTTGAGCATTTTCGCATTTTACCAACTCAATTTACGCTAATTACTGCCTTTCGCTTCAGCGATAACTGCTGTTAGCCCACACCCACAACACATAAACCTTCCTGGGGAGGCTGGGTATCTCTTATCTGGTTTTTGGGGTACGAATGGAAAGAGCGTTCAGGCCAGCACCCGTTGCCCATCTGCGGCAAATTTCCATACGCCATGTGAATTTATATTGTCATTAGCTCCTTTTTATGCAAACTTCTTTCCGTCTTTCAGCTCGCTGAGTGTACGTATTTTATTGAAATTTCTGCCTGCTGGCCACATTAATGAATTCGCCGTTTGAACAAAAAGAGCAGAAAGAGAGCATAAGAATGATTTAAAATTAAATATATTTGCAGTGGCATGCGCGCTCTTTGCCTCGGTTCTCTTTGGCACTGACCTAAAGGCATTCGTTTCGGTTGGGATAGAGTCGAAGGCAGTGATAATGAACCTTAAGATATTGCTGGTGATGTGAGGGATCTATATTTAGAAGGAAGATTTAAACACATTCAATACTCAATACTAAACCATTTTTCAATTCTATTAATTGTGTTCCAATTCCTATTAAAATAAAACTTGTCCAGGCCCGAGCACTACCCGTCAAAGGCTCGTCTTAAGTGCCTTACCATAAACATAAATTTCCTATTTCAACTGTGAAGAATATCATTAAATAAATTTGTATTAAGCGTCAAGCTATAATTCTGCACCATTAAGTATTTCCACCTGTCGCGACTAATATATTTATTAGCGATTGCCGAAACTATTTCCAAACATTTTATTGCTAGACCTTTAATGTTAGACCTTGAAAGAGAGCAGCCTAAATGAAAGAGCGCAGAAGAATACCAAAAGAGAGCGAACGCAAAACGTGGGGTATTTATAAAAAGGTGAGGAAAATGTTGTTTCACTTTCGTTTTTCTTTATTCATGCAAAAGAACGACAATCAAAGAGCAGCAAGCCTGCCACCTTTTCATGAATATGCCTTAGACAGATGCTTAGGATGGGACACAAAAGAGAAAGAAACATAAGAGAGAGAGAGAGAGCTACTTTGCTAGCCAACGTAAGAGAGCCAGTCCTTCTCCTCGCGGCGAATTCGGCAAGAGCTCAGTTTGGAGCTCGGCTCAGTATGGGCGCCTCGGCATGTACTCCCCTCCCAGCAACACGAAGCGACAGCCGAGGCATCTGCTCGCGCTGCTTGCTGATAAAGGCTCGTGCTCGTGTGTGTGCTCGGCCGCCCCCTCTTTCGGCTGGCGCCTTCTTCTGCCATGCTGCCGTGCTGCTGCCTTGGGCCTCCGCCATGGACGAGGGCCCCAAATCAGTTTCAGTTTTAACGCGACATTCGAAAGCGAACGCAGGCAAAGGCGGCGGCCCCACAACGCGATAATTATTGAGAATCACGAACCGAACGAAGCCAACTCCAACTTCTAGTCCAAGGAATTCCCCAACAAAAAAGTTTATGAAAATGTAATGCCAAAAAAAAAACGTGAGACGCGAAAGTATCCACCATCCAACAGTAGATGGGTGTGCATATACGTGTGTGCCTCAGTGTGTGTGTGTGACAGAGCAGGAAGGAGGCAAAAATTGTGTCGTAAATTTTGGAAAACGTGTGAAAACGCAGGAAAAGCCTCATTGCCTCATTGCCACATTTGCCGGCAGAGCTCCAAACAAAAAAACACAACAAATTGAATGACCTTTTGTCGCATTTGTCGCTGTTGTTGTTTCCCAGTTATTGTGGCTGTTATTTTTGTCGGGCAGTTAAGTTAAAAAGCATTCGGCACGCGAATACTTTATGGCATCGTCTCCAAAATATTATGTACGATTTCGTTTCGAAAGAAAAAACCCAAAAACTTGGTGCGTGTCAGCTGTGTGGCAGGCGACCAAATAGCAGAAGAGACCAGAGACCAAGTCGCAGCCAAACAAATTATAAAAGTGTTAAACGCCCACACAACGACCTCCAGCCCCGCCCCCTTGCTAGTCAACACCCCCAGCCCCCTCATTAGCATGCAGCAAATTAAGTTGTTTTATATTTAGACAAAAGAATGAGACAGCAAGAAGGAGCAGGAGAACCCCAAACACTCGCAAGAGCAGACCCCAAATATAAATTAACAAATTGGAACAACAAGAAAAACAAGAACCAAAACCAAATCTTTGATCTGTTTGCTGCCGCTACACCCCCAAAAATAACACGAAAAGCGCGCGTCAAAACAGAAATTGGTGGACGTCCCGTCCCAAATGGTATATCGAACATTAATATATTTACCCTCCCCCCGTCCAGTGTAATACAATATTTGCTCAACAGAGACGGAAAAAGAGTGTGACAAAAATTAATAGAAAACACATAAAATACTAAGGCAATGCACAGTGAGAAAAGAAAGTGTTTATGTTGGCTATGAATACGAATGATCTTAAGACCCATTATTTGGTTGCAAAAAGTGAATGAAAGAATGAGCAAGTGAAAGCATAAAGTTGTTTGAACGAACGATTGATTATTGATAACAGATCCTTGATATTTATTTTTAAAACAAAGTCTGTGCTGCTACTCTTTGCTCTTATCCATGCCAAAACTACATACCAACATTTCTCTCTCTCTCTCTCTGCTTAAGAGACCCACGTAAAGTGGAGGCAAATTTATGTTCTCGAGAGCCTGGAGGTCTGCTGCTGCCTGCCTGCCTGCCTCTGATGCTGTTTGCCGATCACATTGCGTATGCGCAATGCGTTAAAATAAAAGAACTACGAAGAATATATTATACAAAATATTTTCTGTGCCTGCCTTGTTTTGTTTCGACTGGCAACAAAAGGAAAAACTTTCACTGGCAAACTTTTCACACACACACGCACACATTCGGATGCTGCAGGAGAAAAAACACTTGGAGCAAAACGAATGAAAATAAGAACAGTGGAAATTGTCAAGTGTCAAGTGCTTTCAAGGCTTGCTTCTTTATCTTTATTTGTTTTACAGAAAATGCAGAGAAAGTGAAAAGACTGTTAAGAGACTTCTGGCTGGATGAAAAGTTTTTCTATTAAGCAGTTGCCACGTCTCATGGCTGAATTTGAGTGGCTCAAATGGGAATCAATGATCAATGAATGCGATTAGACTTTGTTTAGTTTTTGAATAGATTGAGTCTTATATTCGCATATTGTCTAAAAAATATTGGATTGAATACATTTTTATCTTTATTTGGTTCTATGATTATGCTCCTTACCATTTCCTTAATTATTGTTTATTCGTCTTTGTTCGTGGCAGCCAAAGCACCCAAACGAAAACCTTACTCAATAAAATATTCATACCCAAAGGAATTTACTGCCACACAATGGGCCAGAGCTAAGCAACAATGGGAATAGGGGGAAGAGAGCAGCTGCCGTGGGTGAACCCGGAACTTAAGTTGCTTCCTAATCAGAGATACTAAGCATTAGAGCAGAAGCACATACAGACACCAACACACACATTGCCTCAAGGACGAGGACAACAAAGTGCAGACGTTTACAATTAAGCAGAGAGAGAGAGAGAGGGAAAGGGAGAGCCTAGAGCAGCCTAGGGCAACGTTTAGCAGAGACAGAAAGACAGAGTGAGCGAGAGAGAGAGCTAAGAGTTGGACAGAGTAAGGAATAACAGGAGCAACAACTGCAACATTTGAGTGCGTTAACACTTTTGAGAGACATTGCTGACGTTGCTGGTGAGGAGAACTCTGGAAATGTGCCTCTGTCTTGGAAAGCTGCCACTCCAGCACTACTAATACTCCCCTACAGCCGGCTTCCCCCTCTCTAATTCCATTACGGAAGCAACAGTGACAAGTGGCTGGGGTCCTCGGGCAAGGAACCGGGCCCGGACCCGGACCCGGAGACCACTAGGCAATCTGTCAGCAGCAGCAACTTCTGATTGAAGCCACACAGGAGATGGGCCTTGGCATGGGACTCCAGAGAATCTACAGATTGGACTTTACCTCTGCAAACTCCCTCCTCCCCTCCCCCTCTCATTAGTTTTCCCCTCTCTCCAGAGGGGTAGTTTGGAATTAATTAAGTTTTAATTAATTTCACACAGCCGACGAGCAAGCGGCAGTTGAAAAACTCCACTGCTGGAAAAAGAATTTTTCCCAGAGGCGTGTGAAAATGGCGATTCCTCGGCAAATGTTTAACAAATTAGAAGCCAGGAAAATGGTAAAGTTAAACTAAAACTTTTTCCCCAGTTTTCCCCAGCTATCCAGAGGGGGGACAGAAAATTGATTGATGCCAATGTGGATGTTGGATGGCTGGATGGATAGAAATATCCAAAGACATAGTTAGAGGCGTGACAGGATACGGCTTGCTTTGTCCATTTTCCCATTTTCCTTTTTCCTTATTTTAGCTGCTCATAATTTTGTTTGCATTTATTTTCGGACACCAAAACCCAAGAACTCGGAAAACATGCGATCCAAGGACTCACTCATGAAATATGCAAGAGACACGACATGAACTGAAACCCCTCAAAACTCAGTCCAGTTTATGCATTAGCAATTATTAATTGTATGATAGAAGAAACTTTAGTTTTTGTGTGCAGAGACAAGAAACTATATTTTTGTGTGTGGGGCGTTGCCCCTGTAAAACCTTTTTTCTAAAAATGTGGTGTAAACTTTTCAGCCCCAGGGAATACTTGGAGTGTGAGCAAAATTAGGTGAAGGTGATAGGAAAATTCTTGCTGCTGGAAGGGCACTCAAAGATTTCAGAGATGTAAAAATAAGGCAGCAATCTGGCACACTTTTCAGCTCTGTTTGCATAATCAAGGACCCAAAATAATAGCCCCAAAAATTCTGAAAATTACTCACTCTTCAGTGGCCACTTCGAACGTTCACAGAATATTAAAAAAATATATATATAAAACCATAAACCCTATGCTAGCGAATACAATCCCTGCCATCGATAATTGTTGTTGCTTTTGGTTTTCTATTTTGTTTTTGTGTAGCCCTAAGCAGCTTTTGCTGGCTCCTTTTCAAACAGGAAATTGCATTTCCTGCCAAGAGTTACTTACAAATTTTCTGCTCGCAACAAAAGAGGCTACACTGCACATTCGATCAAAAAATCTGGCTTATCAGAACACAAAATTTAATCAATTTATGTGCCCATAACATGGCAAAATCCCCTGTTAAAGCTCAATGAAAATTCATTTTTGGGTGGGTTGCAAGCTAAAAGAGGAAAAAGAAAATTCCGGTCAGGAATTGTGAGGGCAGGGGAAACAAAATAAAAATATTTTCCGGCCTAGGACCAGGCCCTGCCAGCGAAAAGAGCAAAACACAATTGCAACGGCAACAAGGACACGGGGCATGGTGCATGGAAACGGCAGCATCGAGTGCAACAACAACGACAACAATGCAGCAACAAAAAACAACAACAGTTCAACAAACGAACGTTAAAGGATTAAATTGTCTGCCATTGATATTAAGTGTTTTAAATGTCATTGCAAGTGTTTAATTCACGAGCGGGAAACAGAGCAAAAAAGAGAGAGAGCGAAACGGCAGAACGGTCGAAGCGAAAGAGACAATGGGAGGTGCATCGCTCGGTAGTGTGCAAAAAAGAAACATAAAAACAATAAATTCCCGTATCTCCTCTAGAGATTTTGCCATAGATCAAAACCTGAACACAAAAACACAACAAAAGTGCGAATTGATAGCACCAAAAAGTAAAAGCATAAAGCAAAAGGAATAAAAGAAAAGAGAATTAAAGAAAAAGAGACTAGAAATAACAGAGACTAGCAAAAGAGAAGCCACTGCAAAAAGGGTCATCGCAACATGTTGACCCTGTGGACGGCGCTGTTCTGCTGCCTAACGGGTAAGTTGATCTTTTAAGTAATTTATTTATTTATTTAGAAAATTAGCTAAAGATTTAACACTACATTTTAGACGATTTCAAATGTATTCAATTTAGGATAAATCGCGTATTATTTTAGTTATACTCGTATTTCTACCCCTAGTTCTGGTATATATCTCCCTGCGATCAGCTTCCTATTTATATGAAATTTATACAGCAAATAAAAATAAATCCAAACCTACGCCTTAAAGACATCTGTGAAATTAAATTAAAGTTAATTGAAGCTGAGATTTCTTTGGGATTACTCTAAGAACAAGGCAACATAAACCACAGACACCTTTCCTACAGTTGTGCCACACACGCGTCACTCACGTTTGAAGAAGGAAAGTGGACATGGGGAAAGTGGAAATGGGCATGGCAATGGCAAAGCGCTCGCTCCTTCGCACATCCCATCTATCCCATATCCTGTTTAAGCATGCATAAGATTATCAGCAATATATGTATGTACATATGAGGATGAGTGTACTGAGGGTTGTTGCCACAAACACACACACTCCTCCTCAAGGTTATTATTGTTGCTCTGGAGCTGCCACAGCAATGAATCCTTTTAAAAACATTTGTGGTTCAGGCTGCGAAAATCCTGATTTATGTTTCTGCCTGCTGCGTTGTCCTTGCAGTCAGCAGTCCTCCTGTTCTGTTCTGCTATGTTTTGCTCTGTACCGTTCTCTTGCGTTCTGCTCGCAGCAGGAGCAGAAGGAGAGCAGAGAACAGAGAGGAGGAGAGAGACGGTGGGAGCCAAAGCAAACAAATGCGGTCGCTGGCTGACTCGCTTGGGGTCGCCTTTGGGGCATATCGCATAACAGCGACGGCAGGCGGTTGGCGGCTCCAATGAGGAATGTGGCAGGCCGGCTTGACAGGCCGAGGGTCGTGTTGTGTCACTGCACTTTAAATTTTAAACGCAGCCAAAGCACCGCATAACACAACAACTCACAAATTGCTCTCTCTCGGCGCTCTACACATAATTATGCATAATTGAAAAGTGTAATTATGATACTCTTTCTCTTTCCTTCTGTGACTTTATGAGCCGCAAACTGTAAGCTCAATCAAGCGAGCAGGCAACAGGCATAAGAAACAGCGAGGCAGACACCGCATCGCCACCAGCACCCGCCAACAATCCACTCAAGCGCAATGTTTATGACTCGCGAGTCCTTTTAATTGCCACCGCCTGCTGCAGCCTTGAGTGGGAGGCAAGAAACAGCACTGAAGGCTGCGTAGGGATATGGGTGGAGGAGTAGTGTCCTGCCACAGACAGACTTTGCTTTGAGTATCTGCCTAAGATTTCTTTGTCTAGTTGCTCGGCTGCTAAATGGCAAAAGAAAATTACATTTACATTCTCTTTCTACTCCCATTTCGAATATACACATTTCTGCTCATTAATTAAGCATTCGTAACCCATCTTTAAATTCATATTAAAAAGTGCAATCAAAGTCATTTTTAGTCTCAATTAACTATACGATTAATACAATTATTTAATGGCAATTATGCATAACTGAGCATTTATTCTTAATAGATTTAATTAGAATGAATATAAAATAATCATTTTTGTGTCCTTGTCTTCCAATTAATAAATAGCAAGAATTTTGATGTAGCCATAAATAATGCATTCATTTCTGTAATAAATGTTGAAATTATCTCTTAATAACTTTTATAAATTATAGAAAACTTATTTCTATCAGCAAGTTTCCCGTTAAGTAAAAAAGTTTAGTAATGTTCATGAGAAGTTTTCCCTTTTCTGTGCAAGAAGGCGGCAATAATTTACATCTTACAGAGCGATAATTTATCGGTGAGGTAATCAACGCTTTCTGTGTAAGCAAAAAGCGTTATCGAACGTGCAGCTACACTGACTCTCAGTCGTGTCCTTTACTTTGTACCTCACTGGCCATCACTACACGGAGAGAAAAATTGGGAAATATTGGATACAACAAAGAAAAAAGTTCAGGAGAATTTTCGTAGTCAAACCAATGCTAATTGTTAACATTTCCTTTATTTTAACTGCATTTTTTACGTATTGTGTACTTCAGAACTGCTGGTATTTTTCTCTCAGTGCATTCAACAATGTCCGTTTGTTTTGTGTGTGTTTTTTCCTGCCTGCCTGCCATGTGTTTTTATTGCATTAATTTTTATGGTCGCTTACTTTTGTTGTTCTTTGTTTCAGGTTGTATTTTGTTGTACTTTGTTGTAGTTGTTCTTGCTTCTCATTCACTCACAGTTGTTCTTGCTTTCGCTCTGCTGCTGGCGTCACCGTTGACTGCTTTTGTTTTACTTTGCTGCTGCTGCGTATGCCCCAAAGTAATAAAGCGAATTGGTTTCCTTCAAATAATTTCCATTTTAAATCCAGTTGGCAAATCCAGCACAGTGCCATTGCCCCCCAATTCCCCGCCCACTCTACTGCTTTTTGGGGATTGTTGTTCTTAGTTTTTGTTGTTGTTTTGTGCGCTTAGGAAAAGTGGCTTCATTTTCCCGCATAAAATTGTTGCCAGCGAGTTGTGGGCCCCGAGATTTGTTGTCGTTTGCCTTAAAGTGGCATGTGGCATGGGGAATGGGGCAGGGGCCAAGTGCCGCATTTGCAATTGTTTCTTTTACGCTTATCCTTTTGCCTTAGACTTTGCTCTTCCTCCCGGCTCGTCGCTTTATATTTATTCTGAGTGATTTCCTGTCCCTCTTCTTGTACTGCTTGATTTGCACTGCCAGCTCCTTCTTGTACTGCTTGATATCCTTCCTTCCTTCCTCTCTTCTTATTCCGCTTGATTTGCTTAGTCTCGTTGGATCCTGGCTCTTGGAGCCTGGCCGACTGTCAGTTGTCAAAGTAGGCCTCAAAATTTAATTGAAATTTAGTGTAAACACAATGACAGCCAGACGATTATCCTGCCTTCGAGATCTTCCCCCTCCGCCGAGTCCCCTATCCCGTTGCTGCTGCTCCCATTCCACTTCCTGTTCCGTGAACACATCGCCTGATATATATTTTCCTGGTCTAAATCCTTTTGCGCGCAAATCCTGTCAACTTTTGGCCTGACTTTCAAATTTGCCAGCGTTTCGCCCCTTGTATATGTCAAAAAATTTGGAGCCCACTGCCTCTGCCGCTGTTGCCCCGCTTGTTCTTGCAACAGAACATTTCACATTCACACGTGTCACTGAGCATGGAGTTGTTGCCTGTCAAGATGCCACAACCCTAGAATACCCAACACACCGAGAACCTCCGATAGCCCTGCTGCCAAGACAACCGGCAACAACAACAATGTTGCCAACTCTGCATTAACATTCACTCACAATCCACACACACAACCCACTCACACCACACCACACCTCATTCCCCCTACCACAATTTGTTTGCCTATTTGCTCTGTGCATATGGAAATGAAATGGCA
Source organism: Drosophila guanche (assembly GCF_900245975.1). Classification (NCBI taxonomy): domain Eukaryota; kingdom Metazoa; phylum Arthropoda; class Insecta; order Diptera; family Drosophilidae; genus Drosophila; species Drosophila guanche. The sequence goes on along the minus strand of NW_022995744.1, from coordinate 6,179,573 downwards.
AACAGGAACGGTCTGAAGTGGAGCAAAAATTACGTTGACACAATGAAGCACACACACTGAGTGCGACACGCGCTCTCCCACTCCCACACGTACAGTAATGCCATCAGCGATTGGCCTAAGCAGCCTCATCATTTGGCATTGCTCCCTCTCGGGGGATTCGACTGTCTGTCATCCTCACACGCTGATGAGTGCAGCAACAGTTTAATGCAATCCTTCGACTGCCTCTGTGTAAAGACTTACAGGCCATGACCTTTCTATGCCTGTACATTGCTTTTGCAGTATTACTGCTACTTTGTATTATTATATCGTATTTCGTTGCCCCAGGTTGATTTTGATGCAGTTTATATTTAAACTTCAATCAATAAAGAGGCTTCTGCAGACAAACTTGACACCGAAACCTGACAGTTCTGTGATGTTATATATGCAAGCAATTTATCGAAATGTTCACAGCTCAATGTTGCTAATTATTTATAGTAGAAGTTCCGTCAGACTGGACAGAAGATTGAGTTTGCATTGAAAAAGATTATTCATAATCAAGTTAGTATTTTCCAAAGGATTTTTATGTTTTTGTGGGGTGTGCTGTAAATCCATCAAATAGTTTTCAATTGCTGAAAACTGTGCACCTCAAACCCTTGCCTTAGCATTAAAAGGTTTTGTTATATTGCTGTCATATCTAAAATCAATCAATTAGAAATAAAATAAATCTCAAAACATACCAAAATATTGTAGTTAATGGCAAAAGCTCTGATGCAATGGAATTGCAATGTGGTCAGTTGCCATGCAGTTGCTTAATTCTGAAAATCAATAGAGTATTAAGTGTCATTAGAACATTTTAAAATGAAATATATTTTGAATAAATAAAAACCATTTAGGGTATTACCTACACTCAATTGAGATTAAAATGTCTAAAAGGCTTACCAGACCTGGGAAATCTGTTAAATGCAGTTGAAACTTTTACTGGCTCTAACACGAACCTCAATGTTTGAAAGTACAAAACTGTTTGGAAAAAAACGAAAACTCATTTAAGCACTTTGCAAATGGATGGCATAGAAAAAACAAGAACTTGTGCCCAAGCGAGAAAACCCTTAAAAAAAGAGACCAGTAAAGAAAAAGATTTCATTTGATATGCAACGTTCGCTAACACTTGATAATTAACGAGCTGCCCGCAAGTTTTTCTTTACTTGATGCTGTCAGGGTCAGGTTCCATCTTAACCCAGAGAAAACCCCAGCCCCACCCACAGTCAAGTCGAATTTGTAATCCGAGGCGTTGATTGCCACTTTTAACCCTTTTTTTTTTTGAATAATTCTTTGGACTTCTTGTGTTTCTCTTGTGCGGAATGGCAGTTCATTTGAATTGTTTTTGTTGGGCTGCTGTTTGGAACCGTTGGAACCCTCGTAATAGGGTTGCCTATTTTCAATTTCTCTGTGTTCATTTCTTTATTTTGCTTATCAGAGGACATCCTACATAAAGAAGACATAACAGGAGCGAAAAAAAAAGAGGAGTACAAATTGTTTACGGATGTGTTTGTGTCCTTCTCCGAGGCACGATTCTGGGCCAAAGGAAACCCCCAAACCGAAAGAGGATGTAGCAGAAATTCATAACAAACTACATTTCATGGCATTGTGTCTCCTCCTGTTTCCCTGTGGCAGTGTGTATTGGCGTGGATCTGTGTGTGTTGTGCTGAGGAAATTCACTTGACTTTTGGCTACATTTTTTTCACTCTGCTTGGCAAGGCTTCTTCTTAGTCTGGTCGTCCTTCTCTCGTGCTTGTGTCTGAGGGCATAAATAAGCTTGGGGCCAGACTTGCTGCAGTTGTCGCCGCTTGGCTGCCGCTTGACTGCGCTTTGGGCCAACAATGGTCGATGTTGCCAATACCCAAAACCTATATGTACTTATATACTCATGCTTGGTACTTATTTATGGCTATTTGTCGGTGGAGTTGGCCAACAGTCTGATGCCATCTTTATATGTACATACACAACTTCTTTGGTTACCCCTATGAAAACTTTTGCAACTTTAAAGTCCAGAGATTTTGTGTATAAACAGGAGAAAGTCACGTAAAGAAACACACAAATTCCGCAACTTTTCACCGGAAGTTAACTTTGCTGAAGTTAACTCCTTTTTTTGGCTACACATTTTGAAAGTTTGTTTTTTGAGGAATATATAATCTACGAGCTTCAACTTAAGCTGGTGATTAAACCATAAGTGCTGAATAAATATTCCGGTTTTCAATATTTCATCTTGAAAATCCACAACTCCTACAATTTATTCATGTTTTCATATTTTCTCTCCACACAGCTCGAAAGTTTTCTCAATATTGTTAGCCGCTTATGGCTTTGGGCCCCGTTCAATGGCCATTCAAGTCTATTGTTGACATAATTGTCCAACAGCAGACTTCTAGGACAGAGCAGCTGGCTATGCTCTTGCTCTTGCTCTGATTTTCATCTCCCTCTAATCTGGCTCAGTTTTATTATTTCGCTAAATTGATTTTGAATTTAGTTCAATGTTTATGGTCAAATGATTTCATTTTTGTGTCACCAACCGAGCGACCGGGATCCGGCAGCCAGCCATGGCCAAAGGTGAGGCTTTTACTATCAAACTGGGGCTTCAATTTTTGCCCTTTGTCTAGCTTATAAATCATTTGTGCGACGATGCGTAAGCAGACACCCCTAAGAGCCTTAATACCCATGACTTACCACCCCCACCCCGCTCAGAGGGGATAAGCTGGAGGCCCAAAAATAAATATGTACGTGAAACGAGGTAAAAATGAAAAGCGATGCCCCGAAAGTAATCCCCAATCGATTTTCCAGGAGGCACAGGCAAAAAAAAAGATGAGGAGCGAGACTCATTGAATGAGTTTCCGTTCGCTCGTTCGCTCGTTTGCCATTTGGCGACTTTGAGAGGGGTTCCCTACTCGTTTTGCATATGCTTTCAGGGAAAGGAATGAGATATGGGACAAGGCATTGGGGCGGTCTGGTCTCGTGTATAGGGTGTAAAGTATCGGTGAATGCTAGGTTATATGGATACATTTTTTATTTATTTCATATCCATTAAGTTCAAAGCGAAAGATGTGTCCGGGCAGGCAGCAATGGAACCGACAACGGAACCGTCTAATGTATTGGCTTCCACTTTGCTTCGGTTCGGGTCTGGTTCGGAGTCTGTGGTGCCATCCTCCACCTCTGGGCACCATTCCCATCAGCACTCCCATCCCCCATTGATTGCCCCACTGCGCTGGGGCCGGGCGACGTTGAAATTTCAATTACTCAAGCAAAATGATAAATGAACTTGCAGCCGCAAATTTTTGCCCTGCCTTTTGTCTCGAGTACCTCCCTAGCCCCCTTTACTCATCCACAACCGCAACTCCTTTCTAACCAAAAGCCATTATGGGAACAGCCCACTAAGTGTGTGGGCGTGGCAGACATGTACACGTATACATATGCATGTACATACATATGTGTGGCATGTGCAACTTTTGCTAGTTTCTCGACTATTTGACAGTTTTTCTCACTACCAGAACGGGAACAGTGTCTTACAAAACTTTAAAGACACTTAACTGTAACAAGGCAACACAATAGACATAGGAACATTTCCAAGCTAATTAGTTTCATGACCTAATAAATATTTCAATAAAATTTCACACGATTATTCAATTGCATCTGCTTTGAGGTGTGCTTTCACTCTTACACTTTTGCCACGCACTGTATACAAAGGCTCGCTTCGCTTGGAAGGAGTGTGGAATAAGAGAGAAACGAAGGAGAAGGACCGCAGTGATAAGTAAGGCACTCAAGTTTGTTTTAATAATATTTGTTTGGCTCAGAGCTCGAGAGAGCTGTCGTGACTAGTCCCGTTACAGCTGCAGTTGCACTTAATTAGCAGCTGAAATATGGAAAGCCCCTCGGATCTTGCAGAATATGCATACATGGCTCATGCTCGTACATTGAGTTAATTAAATAGAACTCCCTAAGCCGTCATGACAACTGCTACTGAAGCGACTTCATTAGTGCCAAAACACTCACTCACTCACCACTTGATACTTGCACTTCACATGCACTCACAAAAAACACTCCGAAAAACTCTTGGGAACCTCATTCGTTCTCGGCTCCTCCTTTGGCAACGGTATAGTGCCTGCAATAGCAATAACAACAACCGTGCCACTCATCAATAATCAGGTGTTGCTTTGTTTGGTGCCTGCTGGCTAGAATGTCAGCCATCCAGAGACGTCATCCATGTCCATTCACTCAGTGAGGCACTGTAAACTCGTATCGACATCAACTTAATTGCATTTCATTCATTGCTAAGCCGAAAGGTGTAAGCGTGGGTGGAGCAGAAGCAGGGGCGAAGGAAAAGAGCGAGATAAAGGATAAGGAAAGGGAGCAAAAAGAGCGTCAGTGATGGTGTGAAGTTGTATTTCACTTGAATACCGTTGCCACGCGCCAACCGTGGAATTGAAGTAAAAAGAAAAACAGCAAACACACAAAATTTACAAAGAGGAATGGGAAGCTAGAGCACTGTGAAATGACTTTGAAATACCCTTTTAAGATAATTATGTTTCGAGTACTTACTGGTATTGCCTGATATTGATATTGCGCATTGTAATATTGATATTACCGGTGTACGAATTCTTTACCCGAGAATGTAAGCTTTAGGCCGTGCACTCCGCTGCATTTTGCGTATTAAGTTACTCGCAAAAACAATATTCCCGCCAGGCACCGCGCACAAAAAAGAAACAGGGAAAGCAAAACCGAATTGCAATGCCAAGTGGCTGTTCTGTTTTTCTGCGAACGCGGAGCGGGGTGCTGGCGCGCGACACCAAAGTGCGGCGTTCAAGAGTGTGAGTAACAGAAGTGTGGGAGAGAGAGGATGAGCGATGCTGGCAGAACAGAGAAAAGCGTCAAACAATGGGTGCAATGAGCGAAAAAAGTGGGCAAAAGAACAACTTAAGCCGGCTTTTGTTTGCTTCTGCATTCGTATTCATTTCGGGGCATCATTTGGAACAGAAATTGTTTCCCCTGATCAAATACGCAAAAACTTTGTGCCATGACTAGCGATGGGCTATGAATGATTAAAGATTATAGATAACGTGGCTATCTTTACTATTTCTAAATAATTATCTTTGACCACTGTATGGAACTGTACAGCTGTCTTCCCTAACTCTCTCAATCGCTTTTGCCTCTTTGGCATGCGGTTGAAATTGAGACATTTCCCCTTCCCAGCCAACGCAGCAAACGAATCGAGCATGGAATGGTACAGTGAGAGAGAGCGCAAAGTAGGAAAACAGAGTAAACTCCGTTAATTGAATTGTGTGCCCAACAGCTTCAATTGCTGGCGAAAAAGGGATGGCTGCATTCCAGCTGTCACATGGACTGAGTGCCAGAGGGTAGAAAGAGAAAGATACAGAGATCCCGTTAGGTAGGGGCAGGTAACGCAATTTGAAGCTTATGTTTCAGTTTCTATTTTAAGCGTTTTGGTTTTTGGCACGTTTTTCGTTTTATCTTCTTCCACCATACAAACACACACACACAGATAACACCCTGCATCCGCTTGACTAAATGCGGATCCCAAAACATGCTATGTAAACACTTATAACCGCACATCTGCTGCTCCCCATCCCCCACCCACACTGTTCTCGCATCTCCCTTTCCCTTTACGGGTTTTATTAACACAAATATTAATTTTTGCGGCGCTCCATGTGGCATGTTTGTTTACATTGACGCCACTGTACGCTATATACTCTACCTCAAACACCCTTTCCGCTGGTCTTGAATATCATCAAATTTCATCATCACTTGAATTTGCATGACACAAAGAGAATGTCCCCCAAAATTATGTTCACCCTCATTCAGACCTTGACTATGGCTTAATTTCTGGACACCTCCTTTAAATAAATTAAGTCCAAGTCCTCTTTTAAGGCCTCATCATGAAAGGAAAAGGGGCGAATACACTGCTGCTGGAAGCTGAACAATGTCCATCAGTCCATCGCATCCCATCCCATCCCAGATCTGAGATCTGGGCAATTGCACCTGACCTGTAACCCAGTTCGTCAAGGCTTCACGGCACGGAAGGGGAAGAGGATATGCGGACTGATGGCATGGGAAGCGACTGGGGAAGCCGGCGCAAGCGAACATTCAAAAAGCACCCCATTTGGGGTGCATTAACTTTGTGGAAAAGTTTGCGGTCGAAACTAGCTAGAAACTATGGAAACTTTTCCCTTTGCGGTCACATTCGGATCTCAAGCGGAATCAAAGGGCTTGTCTTAGGATATGAAGAAATTCTGTACTAAACTATTTCCATGCCACTTGTAAGTGGATTTTTATATAGCTGAAACTTCACTTTGTTGTGTGTGAGCCAAGTGTCCATGTAAGATGGTATCAAAGGGTTTGTCTCTGATTTCCAGGAATTTTCTTACAGCAGAGGAATCTTTTTATAGCTTTAGTTACGGCCGAGCATAAGGACTTTATGTTAAAGTATTTCTCATTTTAATTTTCTTTTCCTCTTTAAATATTTCACACTTTTTGCCAACTAAAAGTGCGGCTGTACCTTTTATTGTCAAAGTTGAGCCAAACTTTGTGGGTTAGAGTATACGGGCGCAGGCCCCCAAACTGTGTTGTGGCCGAGTATATTATGGTCCAGTGACTGTTCTGTTGGCCCTGCTCTGCAAGATGTTGATTCTTGAGAATTGTATTGTGCCAGCATCCCGTCGAAAGGGGTGTCCAGGGAGCGGCGGCGGCGGCTGCAGGAAGCAATACAAATTGCAGCAAACTCTCGGCAGACTCTCGGAATGCGGCAATTGCACGCCTCGCTGCAGCCAGTGCAGCACCACCTAGTTTCCCAACCACCCAACCCAAACCCATTCGAGAGCAGAGCAAATATTTTCTTAATTAGTTGCTGCCTCGCAAGACGAATAAAAACCCGCTACAAAGAGAAGTGCGGAAAACGGGAAGCCAGGAGAATGGTGCTGTGGAAGTGACCAGGCAGCAAGGTTGGCTGCCAACTCAGTTGTCAAGTGTGAAAAATTGCAGCTCAAATTGTGGTACAAAATGGCTGCGAGCCTCGTGTGCCGCTCGTTAAAAGTCACGCAGGGGGCCAGAAAAAGTTTAAACCTAAAAGAAAACACCGGGGGAAAAATGTTTTCAAATTTATGCGTATGAAAACAGAAATTATATTAATTGCAAATGCTGGTCAGGTTGGCAGGGTCGGCAGGGGTGTTGAGAAACATGAAAATTCAATGAAAACAACACCAAAAACAGTATAATCATCGTCAGGGGGTTTAGGGAGGCAAACAGCAAGCAAACATACAAAAAATTGCATACAATTTGCATGTCAAAAGTGCGTCTCGAGTTGGCAACACCCCCCGGAACGGTCATTGTATATGCGCCTCCTAGGCGAACCCCAGAGCAGAGTAGATGAGAGCAAAGCAGTGCAGTGCCGTAGAAAGCAGAGCAGAGCTCTCCCTCCCATCAACATAGCAAAAAGCTCCTTCTGGCTATTCCCAACACAGAACTGCTGTCCCCCAACCCTGAGCTGTGTCCTCTGGCCACTCAACAGCGTTGTTTAGCAAGCAATTGAAGAGTTTACTTTTGCTCTCCCTGTCTCTCTCTCTCTCTCTCTCCCTGGACACTTGCAATCAACATAACAATTATGCGAGAAATGCGAGAGGATAGTGGTGCGGTTTTTGCGGCTGTCGGTGTGGCCCCCATGTCGGATTTTATATGCAAGAATATTTATAAAATATATACAAACAGAGGCCAGGGCACAGCCATATGGCAGTTTATAGTGCAGACAAATTTAAAGATCAGGCAGCTAATTACATTGCGAGGGATTTACTGTACCAGGCGGACACATGTTCGGGGAGGGAGCATTGTCTGGTTCCCGCAATCAGATAAGCAGCGGCAGGGCGCTGCGATTGACAAAGCGTATTTAATGAGCAGACTGCCAGCACAGACCCTGCCTCTGGCTCTGGCTCTGGCACCACCCAAGTGGTGGTGGGGGCACACGGGGGCGGTACTGCGAAAATCACAAAATCAGTTGGCAAGAAATCACAGCAGACATAGCACATGAGTGGAGAGGTGGGGTGTGGTGCTAGGAAAAACCGCGGCGACAACATCGGCAGCAGAAGCAGCGGCAAGGAGGCAAAACACGACAACGACAACGACGACATCATGCTGGCAATGTTTGTTAGGGGATTGTGTTTTTGGGTAGAGGATTGCTGTGTGTGTGTGCGTGCCATGTTGGAATGGCAACTAGAAGCAGCTTGTGGCATATGCCACCCATGCGTGTCATCAACTGTCTGTCTGTTGCATATCGAGTGGTTGGGGGGGGAAGCACCCCAAAGAGGAAGACCGAAAATTGTCTAGGCTGCTGCTGCCGTTGCTGCTTAAGGTGGGATAATGACATCAATATGCCACACGAAATGCTGTGTGACCTTGAACTCAAGTCTTGAGTGGGGGAGGCAGAGAGACAGAGAGTCATAAAGTGCTGATGACTGGAAATTGTCTCTCTCTCCATTTATTATCCCACACACACACGACGAAGAGGAGGCTTCATTAGCAATCTTTCTCTATAGCAAATGGAAATGTTTCCCAAAATACCAACCCCGCTCCCCCCACTCACCTGTCCCCAGAAATCTCTAGGGAATTGCCACAACTTTCGGTTTTTGGGCAAAACTTTTCGCTAAAGTGTTGGTCAGAGAGGGGGAGCGAAAAACACTTGCCTGGCCACCTCCAAGTGCCGGCAACCGCCAGAGTTTTTCATTAGTGCAAGTGCAGTGTGGAAGGTGCACGCCACACGGAGCAACACACACAAACACACACATGTGGGCCAGCTTCCAGCACGTTTCAGGCATTGCGGAACGTGCCAAAAAGCATTGCATAAGCGCAGGCGGACAACAAAATCAAAAGAGGATAGCAAGAAAGGAAAGACGCAAATGTTGTAGGAGTAAAAACAAAAAAATAAAAAAAACGTAAATAGAGAAAAGGACGAGGACAATATTTTTGCAAGGCAAAGCAAACAAATCTGAGGCACAAACACACACACACACACACACACACGAAAATGGCATTGGAAATGCGTTTAGCAATCATCTCACGACTCGGGCAGACAGTCCACAGGACACTCAGTCGTCCTGCCAGTGCATTGCGCATACACACGTTGCATTTGTCGAACTGCTTATGTGGCACGAACGAACTGCCTGTCTGTCTGTCCCGGGCATGTGTTAATAATGCGTGACACACACGACCAGCTCCAAGTGAGACTCTCTCCTTCGATGTGACATTCGAATTGAGTGGAGACGGGCATTTTAAGTGACAGCTTGCAGCATGCCCCAAGTCCAGTCCGAGAGTGCAGCAAGCTGAGGCGGCACTGGCACTGACTTTGTCCTGCGTGTGTCTGTGGCGTGTAAATGACATGGACAGTGCACTGGCAGGCAAACAGAGAGGAAAGTATGCATTTTGCGCTCCATTGGAGCCGAATTCTCAACTATTCAAGGGGTAAGCCACAGTCGCAACACTTTTTACACCACCCAAAGGGGAATAATGCGCTCCTAACATTTAAATCTTTACTTCAAATATGCCAAATAAATGTTTCAAGGCGCCAATGTGGAATGGAAAGGAAAATGGAAATTCCTTCCAACTGTGAGTGTGTGAAAATTTCAATTTCCTGCCACCCATCCACTCAACCTCACAGCCTGACACCACCATGCCACAATCGATGAATAAATTCTGCTGTGTGCAAGGAAATTAAACCAAATTGAAAATTGTTGCGCACATAAAATTACCTTTAAGGCGGGTGCGGATCCGTGCAACGTAAGCCCCTGCGAAAGTTTTAATTTGCAATTGACATTTAGCAAGTACTTGCCTGTCGCTTCCTTAAGCCTGGCTCAACAAAAACCGGGGGTACAAAATAGGGCATAAAAATAATTACAAAGTGCAATTATTAGCCTCGGATGCGGCATGGGGCATGCGACAGCCAAGACGCCTGCCAAGGCAAATCCAATTAAGTGAAAAGCAAGTGTAAGCCGATACCTTTACCTGGCTGCTACTTTGCTCTGCTCTATCCTTTTTCTCTCTCTCTTTCCCCTGTAGTTAACGGTAGCTGCGCTAACCTTCTGCCCGCCCCCCTTTAGACCAGGCAGCACAAGTTTTGTCTCCTTTAATTTTGCGCTTTTTTTCTCGGCGCTCCTCCTGCTGCTGCTTGAAAGCATACAATGAAATTGGCCAACAAGAGCAGCAACAATGGTAATAGTCATAATAAATAATAATGCCTAAATGTGTTTGCTAAAAAGGATAGAAAGAAATCTTTTGTTGGCCAGTAGCTGGGAATTGCCGAGCTGCCGCCCAGCCCTGCCCCTGCCCTGCCCTGGACTTGGACTTGGACTTGGCTTACTTTTGTCTGCTGCAAAACTGTCACTGCGTGTTGCACTTACAATGGAGAAAGGCAAGTGCTGGCAAGAGATGCTTACACTGAAACAGAATGAGATATTATGGGGTCAAGGGTTGCCACAAAAGTGCCCGTGAAGCACTGAGGCATCCCACCAATAAACTGTTCAAGCAACCCTCGGTTGCTGGCCCTGCAATGAAAGTGAAAAACTGTTGCACCACCCACAAAAAAAAAGAAAGATGAGAATTGCCAGCAGAAAACTATTTCAATTGAGGTACAAAATGAACGACAAGGACATGGCGGCATTCTCTCTCTACCTCTGCCGTTCCCTCTCCCAAGCCCTGGTTTTTTTTCTTATTTTCTTTTCTCCATTACTCGACTGTGTTTTGTGCCTCTCTCTGTGCTCAGTTTCTCCACTGCTTTTGGTTTGTTTGCAGTTTAAATTGCACCATGAAAGGAACATTTTCACATTTAAGGATTCGTTTTCATTTGGCTTCTTCTCCATGCTTTTCCTCTTTGGTTGGGGGCCATACATCTAGGATAATATGTCAAGTGGCATAAGTCTGTGAGGCAACAGCTTGTGCACCTTTGTAGCTACAGAGCTGCCAATGGCATTGATCGTCTCGCAGCAAGTGTCAGCCCCATGGATGACTACCAATGCCATTTGCACTCCACTCCACTCACCCAAATGGATTGCTGCTGTGCTTGTCTGCTGTCGAGGCTTAGAGTTAGTCTCTCTCACTCTTTCACTCTCTGTGCTAAAACAGCTGGCCCAAATAATTGTCCGATTGCAAAAGCAGTTGGACAATCCACTGCCCAATTCCAAGCCCAATTCGCTGCTGTATAAAAAGGGGAAATCAAGTGGCAAACTGGCAGTCAGCATCATGTCGCTAGATTTGGCATTCATTCTGTGCGGGTTGTGCTTTGGCTTTTTGCTACTCGAAGGTGGCAAAGCGGAGTCTCAGGCCTCCTTCGACTACTGCCAGCCAGGTTTATGTCCCCGCTTGAAGCGACACATTGCTTGCTCGAAGAACCTTGGAGTAAGTGCAACACAAAATACAAGATTGCAGGAAAGTTCTTCCTTCAAAAATCCTCCTTTTTAGAACTTTGGCATGCAGTGTCCACGCAATGCCACTTCGTTGGTTAATCTCACAGACTATCAATCGCTAATCCTCAACGAACACAATTCGCTGCGGAATGCCCTGGCAGCTGGGAAGAGCAACAACGAACTGCTGCCCCTGCCCGATCGCATGGCCACGCTGCAGTGGCATGCCGAATTAGAGTACCTTGCCACCGTGAGTGTCATGCATTGTGCGCTGCTAAACGAGCCCTGCCACAGCACCAGAGAGTTTCGGAATACTGGACAGAACATGGCACTGATTCATGTAAACTCCTCGCTGCCCGCGGATAATCGCACCGATGAGGCGCTGATCAAGGATTCCATTGCGGCCTGGTGGTCGCCGCTGGCCAAGGTGACGGCCGAGCAAGTGCAAAATTTCCCCAAAGCCAAGCTGCGGAAGTGAGTGATTCAAACTGAGAGCATTATTTGTGGGAGTACTCTCCATTGACTTCCCCTCCCACCCAGTTCCCTGCGCAATTTTGCTGTGATGGCCCGCGACAACAACACCTTTGTGGGCTGTGCCGTTGTGCGTTTTGTGCGTCGTCGGCTGGAGCCTCAGTTTCTGCTGGCCTGCAACTATGCCAGCAACTATCTAGTGGATCGTCCCATCTATAGGGCAAAGGCAATGGGCTGCCAAAGGGGCGCAGATAGCAAATATCCCGCACTGTGCCGCAGGGGGGAGCCGTATCCGGATGTAGCGCCCAACGAGAGCAGCAACCGACAGTCGTGGGGCTAAAAATGTGTTTGCAAGAGGCGTTCGTGGATATGGTGTGGCATACACACACTCACAGTCTATTTAACATGTTGATTTGTGTCGGAATACGTTGTGGTCATATATCATCTACCATCTACACTGGCAGGCAGACACCTGCACCATTCCTACATCCATCCATGTAGCCATTTCGCAGACCTTCCCCCATCATCATCTAAAATATGATACGCGTTGTTTTCCAGGGTGTGTGGGGGGACAAGTTGGCATCTAATTTTAACGTCAATATACAAAATGTAAGAACGTGTCTTCATCAGCATCGTAATACACCAGCCCCAGCCCCAGACCCAGACCCAGTCCCACCCCCACACACACTCTAAGTGCCTATTAATAATGTTGCCCCGCTGCTAAAGAGCAAAAAACAGAGGGAAAAAAATACGTAAAATGTTTTTCCTGCCTGGCTTTTATATTTTTAGTGGCAGCTACTTCTATGCCGTTTAATATGCCGTAACTTTGTCAAATCTGAGGCTCATTAAAGCAGCGAGAAAAAAGAGAAACCCAGAAAATGTCGCACCATTTTTTTCATAATTAATTTCCTACTAATGCGGAGCGACGACACAACACATCCATTGTGACTTAATTAAAATTCAACTGGAATTAGTAACAATGTAAACCTATTGCCACGGCAAAATATGTACACCCCTGCGGCCCTAGTCCACTTATGTATTTCTAATTATGTTTTGCGAATTTTTCACTTGTTCATTTTGACGCAAAATATTCAAATCAGTCGCTCATTAAAAGCCGTGTAAAACTAACAGGGCCAACAAAACTCCAACTCGCAGCACAAAATGCTGTCTCACAAAATCATGAATGCGTGCAGCATAAATAAAGTGAAATATAAAATTATATGAGCTGTGAGAGTCACATAAATTATGGACAGGACTAGGACTAGGACAGAAGAGCAGCATCAGGAGCAGGATGGTCGAGTTTTTGTTCGCTCTAGATGGATGGATGGATGAGTGGATGGGCTATTGTTTGCTATTTTGGCTCATTCTCAGTTTTAGTTGGTTGAATTTTAATTGGTTCGGCAAATACTTGGCTTATTAGAGGAAAACATTTTTAACTTGATATGTGGTTGAGGGAGCGAAAAAGAGTTTTTTGAATCAGATTTTCTAGCTCTCTGCCTCTCCGTTCCACTGGGACTTAGCACTGGAGAGTAAATTTTTTTACCATTAATTTATTTTCAGAGTTTTTAATCAAATTAATAGTTCTTTGTATTTCCCAGTTTGTCTTTTCTCAAGTTTTGCATGTACTGAAAATTTATCTCTATAATTTGGCAGTTAATCAAATTTAACAAATATGAAAATCAAATTTAAATAAATGGTAATTTTGTTGAATTCTTTCATTGGGAATCTACATTCTTTCTCTTTTTCTCTATTCCATTATGCCCAAGTGAGTTTATTATGCACGAATAATTTGTTTTCAAAGTTTAAAATCAAATTAGTATTTGTGTTGTCTTAAATGTTCAATGCCTTTCACACACAAATGATTTTCCTATTGAATTTTTCGTTTAGGACCTTAGGAAGAAGCTGTTTACAATTTTATTCCAGTCTTTTATTCTCTCTATCTCCTCTTTTAATTGTGAAAAAATAATTTATTTCAAAGTTTTAAATCAAATTAATGTTTGTTTGAATATCCCAATTTGTCTTTTCTTAATTATTTATTACAATAAAAATATTTCTGAGCAACACAAAAATTCTGTTTGCTCTGTTGAATTTTTCGGCTAGGAAATTGTTTATATTTATTGAAGCTAGTAAACAAAAAGATTGAAGGCTTTTAAGACTTTCTTCAAATAAATAAATGCTTGAAAATAGCAAAATATTTTAAGCTAATTTATTATTTAAATTCCCATAAAAGTATTTCATAAACAGACAGCAAAATCATCTGGATTGTCCATCTGTCCATTAGTCAGCGGCTGTGGCTACCCAAAATTTAATTGTTGAAATGATTTGATGATTTCGAAATAGAAACTGGCTAAATTTGGAAGCATAGTTAATGCGTTATTAGTTGCTAACGAGCATTAATTATGTGGAGCGTGCTCGAAAGATATTGGTGGCAGGATTTAGTGTTGGCTCATGCTGAACGTTTAATGAGCACTCAGATGTGTCAACAGGCTAAATGGAAATTTATTTAATTATGATTCATAAGTCACAAAGTGGCTTACAGCCTGGCCACAAAAACATGCGGAAAATGAAAAGTGGCCCGGCTGTCATGGCCTGGCCTTCGTCTTTCTTGTTCGCAGTCTTGGGATTTGCCACAGTTTTTCCCTCCCACATTCCTGTCTTCCACTCTGCATGTTTGAAGTGTTTCGCTGTGGCATGCAAAAGAGGACTTCTACGCCTCGGAGTCCGACTTGTTCTCGGACATGGCCACATCCAAAAAGGCAATCAAAAGTTTCTTTTAGCGACAAAACAAAAACCAGACTGTAAAAAAAGAAACGCAAAACAAAATGTTGTGTACAAAAGCAAAACTTTTGATTTATGCAATTTACGCTAAAAATACAAATCCATTTGATGACATTTGCGTGGATCCGAATGGGGAAATACAATTTGGCCAACAATTCCAATAAAATGGCCAAAGTAGGCTTTGATTTATTTGTCCTTGACGGCCAGGATATATGTCTGTCTGTTGTGTGTGGGGAAATTCCCCAAACAAGAGGCTTGTCCTCGCTGCCAGCAAATGTCAATGGAGGTTCCATAATAAATGGAGCTTTGGGACCAAAACTTTCAGAGCAATTCGTGCTTGAGGGTATCGTTCGTGGATCGTCCGTCTGTGTGTCTGTCAACCCAAATGCAAATGACCGACAAATATGCACAGCTTCATGTATACATACAGCAGATGTAAGCAGATGTGTGTACATTGTACACACACATATTCTTAGGACCGCAGGCTATGGGGCATTGTGGCCGCAAATTTCCACACAATTTATGAATGTTTGCGGAGCAAGGAGAAGCATCCAAAAGCGTCTACCATTGCCGGATCATTTATTTTATAGTCCGTCGCCTTTAAGTTATTTTTCTTCATTATTTTTTATGGGCCCACGAAGAGAGCGGCCAAAGAAAACAATTGCCAAAAGGCATTTTGACAATCAGCGAAGGAAGGAAGGAGCATCACACATTGGTCTATCCTCAAGTTCATTTCCAGGGACCTCTCTGTTCATTAGCGCTCCCTTTGGTCAGAGCGGGAACTTTGCCTTATTAATCCTCCTATGGCAAGACAAAGGATATGGCTGGGCATAAACACCAAATTAAGTTTTACTGTTTCATTTATTTTTGGCCAGAACAGAGCATACATTATGTGCTGTTTGTTGTTTGCTTGTCTGTTGTGTGCTGTGTGGGACGGGACTATTTACTTTTATGGCCTTAACTATCCTTATGTATCCTGTAAGCCCTCAGTGTTCTGTGTAATTTTAGCTGCCTCGTATTGGCATTTGATTGTTTGTAATGAGCTGCGCGGGGTCATCAACAGCATGAATAAAACATTGATCTCAACGGCCCAAGATAGCTGCCCCTGTCCCACAGTCCCGAGAAGTGCTTGTCAGGCAGTCGAAATTGAAGGAGTGATTAGGGTTATGCCAAGAGGGAATCACTAAGAGAAGCAGAAGTTCATATAATCTATAGTTTAATTTAGATTTATCTGCAGATTTTTCGTTAATAGAAATAGAATTTAATTTGCTCTTCAAGTTCTGCCTTTACCCCCATGAATATTAAAACATTCTTCATGGAATTTTCTGCTGCTTTCTTTGTGTATTTGCTTATGCACAAATACCATTCATATATCCATTATGTATGTGCTCCAATTGATTATGAATTCATTTTCATTGCACAAATAATTTTCAATGCATGTTGCAGAGGGGCAACGGGTGGGGTGGAAATTTGTGTGTTGCTTTCCGATTAATTTCTGATTTAATTGTTTCGTTTGAAATGCGATTCCACTTGATTTGTGTTTATGTGTGTATTTTATTTGATTTTTTTGAGCATGCAATTTTTTTTTGTTTCATTTTAAAACACATTTTTGTGCACATTTTTCTACACATTTTATATTTAATTAGAGGTTGCTTGTGGGCTTAGGAATGGCTGCCCCACAGCATTAATTTTGTATTTCTAAGCCACTAATTGATTATGTTGATTTTTGTTTATTTTTGGGTTTGTTGCACTTGCCACCACACGGCGGCCAATTGTGCGGCAAAACATAATTCAATTAACGCCTGACCAATGGATGCCACAACATACACAGAAAAAAAACAGCCTGCTATCGAGGGGGCGTGGATTAATGGGTGGCAAAGTGGCCGGAAAGTGGCGCTCTACAATTTGAACAATTTCCGCCGCTGAACAACATCAAACACAAAAATCTCTCCCGACAGAGAGAAAAAAAAATAATAAAAGTGAAACTTTTGCCTCGTTTGATGTGTGAATTGCGCACATATTTTTTAGTAAAAAATATAACCAACGCCGGACCCAGGCCCCGCCTGCAGACCTTTCCAGCGAACATTTATCATGTTTACATATTCATTTATAAGCGCGTTTTTATGGACACTTGTTAAATGGAAAACAAACAGAGACAAGCAAAAACAAGGGAATATATTTTCCATTTAATGCGATTAGCGGATAGCTTCGCCTCGAATCGGTTATGGATAAGGATTTGGCGGCACGGATCAACGGTAGTTGGACTCAATTGAAAGCGCGAAAAGCAACGAAAATTAATTGTCAGCTGATGCGACGGTGGACATTTTGCAGCCAGCCATATTTCCGTTTCATTTTCATATTCAATTAATTTTCAATTTGTGGCCATTTAATGGTTGTCCTCCTGCTGCTTCGTGCTTGCTGCTTGCTGCCATTCATTCAGCTGCAGCTGCAGCAGAATCTAATTAGCATTTCAGCCACGCCCACATGCAAGGCACAGCCCCTGCCCGTCCGGCAATAATTGCTTAAATAAACACCACGACAAATAAACATTAATAAACATCAGCAGGGAGAAGTAACAATACAGTTGAAATGTGAATTATGGCAATCCCAAGTCTCTGTGGCATGCAACGAAGCGCGCGCGCACGAAGCTCTGCCTCAAAGTGGCACAGAAAGTGGATTGGAGGCAAGCCCAGTTGCATGTTGCACTGATGGTCATTCACTTTGGCATTTGGCTGCCAGCGGCAGTGCGTTTCAGAAGTGTAAGTGCGCAGGGAACAGCTTAAGCTTCGGGCAATGAGCGAAAATACAGCAGCTACAGGCCTCCTACACTTATGCCACGCACTGTAGCAGTGGCAGCCCACAAATAGACAGTGCGTGACGGCTTGGTCGTACTCTTCCGGCAGCTCCCTTCGAATTTAACATGGAAATTATGCATTTTTAATCAGATGACAGACAATAATGCTACCCGGAAAGGCTCATGGCTTGCGGCTATTGATTTTTTTTCTGTATGCACAACAAACAATTGACCTACCAAGAGGTGAACTGCAGTGAACTCTCTACGTACTCCGACGTGGATATGGAATATTTGATTCTATTCTAATAAGCCAAATCAAACAGGAGCGAGAGCAGCGTAAAATCAAATCGGAAATATTTGTAAAGAATTATTTTCAGTTTTGTGAATGAAATTTGCATGCAAATGCAGGGCTAGATTAAGATCTGAAAAAGTCAAATATACAGAGAGTACAGCTACAAGCTCACACACACAGTGTACTTTTCCTACAATATTTACTGCTCAAGATATTCTCAGACATTGTTGTGTGTGGGTGGGTGGGTGGTTGAAGGACGCATGGAAGGAACTCACAGAACTTCTTCAATTACAATTTGATTTGCAAATGACATAGAGGGGGGGGGCATGAGGGCAACACTGCCAAGAAATTGAAGTGGAAAAGTTTTCTTACCGAGTCATGCAACAAGCAAACGAACAACATAAAAATTCCCATCGCAAAATGTGACAAGTTACAAGCGGAATTAAATGTTTGTTAAAGACCTTTGCCACTGATTAAAAATGAGTGAAAGCTTTGGCGCTGAAATATGTTCACAGCACAGCTCTTCTGGCAATTGCAACCTTTAAGCTCGCACTTTTTTGTGCCCATTTTTATACTGGCAATAAAATGTTGCAACAACATTAAAAGGGCGTTTGCACATAAATAAAAAAGTTCCTGGGCTAAAAGCAAACGAACACAAAAATTGGGTTAAAAATTAACTACACCAAAAATTTAAATCAACTGCTGAAGGAGTCGCGGAAGCAGGAGGAGGCCTGCTGACAGCGGTGGTTCGACCGTTGGGAGTCGTAAAAAATCGACTCCTGTCCGGCGTTGTCCGGCTACGAGGAAAAGGCGCTCGCTCTCGATGGCTGCCTGCCTGCCTGCCTGCCTGGCAGCCGTAAATAAAGCCCCGCAAACATTAATAACTCCCATTGGGTGTGTTAACAAGCAATGACCAGAGTGGGGCACCTCCCAATCCCATTGCGGAGGTCTGGTCTGCGATTTTTCCCTCCCTCCCTCTGCCTGTTCCCCCTCCTTGTTGCCACTGTGCATAAATTGCAGTAAAAATGGCGCAAAAATTTTACATTTCGTGGCTGAAAAACGATGTGCAACAAAAGGGGAACAAAACGTGGAAATAAAGTAACACGGAGGCAAGCACAAAAATCGCGCATACGCCAGGTGCCCGTCCACCCCCAACCGTGCAGCAGGCAAAACATAAAATGGTTGAATGATGAGTGCCAGGGAGAGAGACAGCGCACAGGAGGAAAGTTCAGAACAGAGCCCTGGTAATGCATGTAAGACAATCATTTTGACAAGCACTCTGCCAGTGTTGCCACCACAACGCTGAGCTCAGCTCAGTCCTCCGCCCTTTTGCTGCCGGTGGGTTGGGGAGGAGCTGACTGTGGAGTTACGTTACTCATTGGCCCCGTCGCTCGCCTGGCTGCCTTCTGATTACTATGCACTTTGATACTTATCTTTAATTGAGGTAACATTCTGCATGCAAAAAAAAATAAAGAGAAAAAAAAGGTAAAGCGAAAAAGGGAAAAGCTTTAGCTGAACAAAAGCCTTGTCTTGTCTGCCACGCTCCGCTGGGCACACTTTTCATATCCTTCTGGTGTGTCGGTGGGTCCTGCATGACTGTGTGTGTGTGCGACCTGTCTGCCTGTGTGTTGTGCGGCTGTTGCGAACGCTTTTCGGGTGTAACTTTGAGTGGGTTTCAGTGTTGGGCGCCGGGCAACATCAATTACAGCAGATGAGGCAGCTGCCGCATTTAGATTTCAGCTGAAGAAAAGTAACAGTTTTGGGGAGAAAAGCAAGAGTTGCTGGTGGAAAGTGGCAGAGAGACAATCGAGTGGTTTTTATGCATTTTTCACAGTCCAAAAATCGTTTAGGAAACAAGAAATTATCAGCAATTATTAACGCAGAAAAGGCTCTAGTTTTAGCTCTGCTTTGCTCTGCCTATAAATTCTCTGCTCTACTTCATCTTAGATATATTTCTCATACTAGAAACCCTAAACCTTGAGCACAAGAGTCACAGAAATTCAAGCAAAAGTCATTCTGTAGTTGCAACTTAATCAGCTTTTCCCTGCGACATGCACAAATAGCTGTCCATCATCGATGGGTGCATCGATTCCAAGTAAGCTCTTTGCAGGAAGTTAAATTATATTCAATTTGCCGTTGGAGGCCTCACAGTGTTTATGCGTTGCTCCCTTTAAATGTTTAACGAGCGTAGAGGCGGGGCCCACAGCAGTAGTTGAACTCAACTCGGTTTCAATTAATCGTTAACCCTTTCAGTGCCGGGCTCCGACATCATTGTGGAGTTGTGGAGTTTGCGGCTGCCCAGCGTTTGCTTTATAAATATTTAAGACCATTAAGCAGACAACGGCAAATGGTAGTCCACACACACACAGACACAGAGAGAGAGAGAGAGAGAGAGAGAAAGAGAGAGAGAGAGAGAGAGAGAGGGAGAGGGGCAATGAGTGGCATGCGTAATCCTGGCCACATTCAAACATGCAGCCAGCCAGCCAGCCAGCCAGTAAGCGTTTTATGGCCATTGTTTCCTCGGAGGCTTTGAGGCAAAGTCTTACCCCGCTGCCACACCCTGCCTCCTACTCGGTAGTGCGCTGTAATCGTTATCGTAATCGTTATCGTTGCTTGTACCTGGCCCCCCAAGTCCGGTGGCTTCAATTGTTTTGCCGTTAGCAGGTAGCACTTGTCTGCGTCGGATGCCAAGGCTAATTTTGCGTAAAATGAGAGCAGAGCGGCAGCAACCGCAGCCCTCGAATCATTCATTATGACCGCAGTCAGGCGAGGGCCCACAGGACTCGTTGCATGTGCCATATGCAAATAAACAATGAGGAGGAGGGAACGAGAGAGAGAGCCGCTGGGAAGAGTCTAGGCACTAGGGGTAGATCCACTGGGGGATTTCCACTGTAGTTCCATGTCCTGTGGTGGCTCGGGGCCAGTGCACCCGCAAAGCGAATCAATCATAAATTGTCAACAGCTCCAATCCACTTGCCCCGGTGTAGTCCCGGTCGTATACGTGCCATTGCCAGGCTTCTGTCGACTGTGTGCCCAAGGGAACACTAATTGATTTATTGCCCGGAATTAATTCTGTAACCGAACATTAATATTTATTGCAAAAGTTTCGATTGTGACGCTGGGGGAAACTCCAACCCCAAAGCAGCGCCTTGACCTTTTGGCGGATCGTTGAATAATTCGAGTCTGTGGCACGGATTTACCTCGAGGGGGCCGCTGTGGATTGTTTGTGCTGCTTTAAATTGCTTCTATGAATAAGTGAGTTGTGCCCCGCAGACAGCAGACAGCAGCAAGCAGCGAGCCAGCAGCAGCAGCACAAAAGCCATGGCTAACGAGTTCGTACAAACAATCTGCACATTGCTCGAAAAGGGATGGTGGGGCATGCAGATCTTTCGTCAGGTATTTGCAGTTTTATAAAAGCAATACGCATATCGTATGAACGGCATGCCAATGCCAGAGCTCTGCTCTCCTCTCCTCTGCTCTTCTGGTATTTGCATTCACTTTTCCTGCAGTGCCTGTTGTTTGCCTCCAACTGTGGTATGGAAACCCATCAAAGGCGGCAGCTCCCTGTAAGGTCTCTCTCACTCTACCTCTCTCTCACCCTCTCTTTCTCTCTCTGGCCGCCACAAATTCTCGTTTGGCCAAGCGACATTTTGGCTGTGAAACGAAATTTGTTGAGCTTTCAGCAGCTCCTTGAAATGAGCATTGAGCACAGAGTCCAGAGCGACGATTGAAGTAATGCCATTATGCGAGTAGGTGGCCATTGAATGAATTTTCCTACGACCAAAAGTATCCTTCAACCGCCCTCCTTCTCCCTCTTTCTCTCCGCCTGTGCTTGCTGCGGCTTGTGTGGCATGAATACTTTTGGCTTTCAGGTTTTGTGGCTCTGCAAATGCTGCAAATACTTATTTCAATTATAGCTAAAATTTCGTGGTTATTCCTAAAGAATTTATCCCTTCCACTCCTATGAAATTGTGGCTTTGTTTTTTATTGGTTTTCGTACAGATTTTCTCTCTAGCGAATTTTCAGTTCAGATTTTTCCTCTCTTCTGAAATATCTGTTGAATTTTCTAAGCTGGAGCTGGTTTTTTCTCTGCTTTTTATTGTTTTTTAAACCGATTTTTCTTTTGCCGAAAATTTCAGTTGAATTTTCTAAGCTGCAGCTGGTTTTTCCTGTGTGTTTTTATTGGTTTTAAACAGATATTTACTCACTCCCATTCTTCAGCTAAAATTTTAGTTTAATTTTCTAAGCTGTGTTTTTTCCTTTTGGCTTCATTTTGCACACAATATTATTTCAGCTCCAAAAATCGTTGACTGCTGAAGCGGTATCCGCCCTTCCCCTTTTCCCACCCACTCATTCATTTTGGCAAATGGCAAAGTTTTATGAACTGCGCCGTTTGGGAGTCAGTTTTAGGTTGTTGTTTTCCTTTTTGTTTTCTGTTTTGTTTTGTTGGTTGGATTCCTTTTAGGCGGAAATGAAATTTTTGCAGTTTTACAGTTTTGCAATTTTTGCTGTTTTACTGTTGTTGGGAAAGGGGTTTTTGGAGGAGTCGTTCACTGAGTTTGAGTGTGGGGCCATAAAAGCTTTCTGCCATTTCAGCTGACGATTGTGAAGTCATAGAAAGTCGTCGTCGTCGTCGCGTCGAGTAATTAGAAAATTAACCCCAACCAGCCGGCCATAAATGAAAATGTAACAACTGCCATTTGCAACGGGAAATGGGAACAACAACAAAAAAAACTAAGGGAAACAGCCGAACCAGCAGAAGCGGCACCAGCTCTGCCACTCCACATGCTGCACACTCGGCGATTCAGCCAGCCATGTGGCCGCTCGAGCAAACTCTTCGCTCCGCAGTGAATAAAGGAGCACAAAAAGAAAAATATATACGAATGAAACATTATAAGGGGAAGGATTTTTTGAAGATAAAACGACTGGCAGATGCTCTACAAATAGTTGTGGAAAATGTATAGAAATTATATGAAAACAAAAAACCAAAACTCATTTTTAAAGATAATTTCATTCCGCTGACATTTGTATGGAAATTTCGCTGCAAGGCTTCATTTTCTACTGCTTAATTTTGACACTTTTAGAAGTGCTGCCACAGTGCAGACTGCAGCCACAAGAAGAGCCACTGAGAACTTTTTTACTACTTTGACCAGGATCTAATCAAAACTCTAACAATGAAAAAGACCACAAAAAAATAAAACTAATATACAGATAAGCCACAGACAAAACGCTCTTCCTTGATGCTCTTCCTTTCGTTAATGTTAATGTTAAATAATCTGTAAAGATAAACTCCTTCCTTTGGCAACTCGAATGTTAATGAAAATTTCGATGCATGGCTTCACTTCCGACAGATTAATTTTGTCACTTTTAAAAGAGCTGCCATAGTGGAAAAACTGCCAGAAAGTTAGCGTAAAACTACCATTACCAAACTAACAAAAAGAAGAGCAACTCTCAGTCCAAGTGGTGCTGTCATCGCTTTAATTAAACTACACACGTGTCACATGTTTAGGTGCAGTTGGTGGGCATTTTCATTTTTCTACGTGCTCTTTTTTTTCGGCCACACTTAAGCTCAGACAAAATGCGAGTGAATGAGTGTAGGAATGCGGTCCTGGTGGCGTCACCAGCAAGCAGGTGCTTTGCCACGCTGGAGTCACACATTTTCAGTGGCTTTTGCCACACCATTTTTGCACACAACACACCACAATTTATCACTACTCTAACTTCTTATCTTTCTCTCTCTCTCCCTTTGCAGGACTGGCCGTGTGCTACCAGCGGCAATCTGTGAGCAGCAGCAACAACAATCACAATCATAATAATGCCGAGTCAAAGCCCACACACATGCCACCATCGCATTATCCGCACGGCCACAAGTGGAACGAGCCGTACTTTGATCTGACCATGCCCCGCAACATCACATCGCTGGTGGGCAAATCCGCCTATCTTGGCTGTCGTGTGAAGCATCTGGGCAACAAGACGGTGAGTAAGAGGCTCGGTCCTCTTCGTATATTAATAATAATCTTGATTTTTATTTACATTTAATAAACAAAGAGAAAGCAGAGGGGAAGCACAAGTGTCGCAAATATGCCACCGAATATCCACTTAGATGGTCGAGATAGTCATCTCGGACAGACTTTGCGTGGAGGATGCTTATTAAATTTGGTGCCAGTTTATTATGTAATACGTGACAACAGCAGACAGCAGATGCTGTCCCTCCCCTCCCATCTACTCGTTCCCTGCTGAATGGCGTCACTTGATTCGCATGGCCCAATTAAAGTCTCGTCTTTCAAGCAGGCCCCCCAGGCGGCACTTTAAATCCCGCCCCAGACGGGCATTGCATTTCAGGAATTGAGCTCAAAACTGGGGTCTATGCCTGCCTATATCCTGTTTCAATATGCCGCAGCGTCAGCCAGTGGACAGACACAATGCGGAAATACTTGCCACGCACTTGCCAAACATTTTTCGCTCCCTGGGAAAGTTTGCAGGTGTTGGCCAGCCAAAAACGAAAACGAAACGAAACGCAAAAGAGGAGCTGTGGCAACGTTGATTACGTTAAGCGATTTAGCTACAGTCATGACCGAGGCCGGGGTCATAGATTTCCACATAGCCAAATCCGCTTCCGCAATCAGTAAACTACACACACAGAGTGTGGGGAGGGGAGAGAGCGCGGAGCTTTGGGTAGTAAATTTATGGCCAGACTGGGCACAAAGTTTACTTTTGCTGCTGCCTGCCCTTTTTTTTTGTTTTGGCTGCCTTTTTTTCGTTTTTTCCTGTGTGCTGTTATTGCAGAATTAGATAGAGAGACAGACGGACCCACACACGGGGCAGTGGCACTGCACAGATGAATGCCACAAGGCAGCACACAGTTGGCTGACTCTGACGCAGTCTCTCTGCCAAACACCCAACTGTCTGTCTGCCTGTCTGTGGGGTGCGGTGTGTGTGCTATTGGTTAGACAGTTAGCCGCATAAACAAGGAGCCCCAAACGTGGGCTCTGCAACAGCAAAAGCAATCCAACTCGACTCAAAAATTGTTGTCGGCAGGGAGGCAGGGCAATGTCGACTGAATGTCGAAATGAAGTGGCTGCCAGCAGGGCCAGGGGAATGCTGGAAGGACCCTCAGTCACACAGCCGAGTATCATTTTCCGGGTCTGTCATGCGTTTCGCACACTAATTTCCAGCTTGTATGAAAATGTCTGCATAAATTTTGTGGCAGAACAAATTATAAGCAAAAAACGACAACATTTGGCACACGTTTTAATGGGTTTCTTCTTCTCATCTTGTTCTTAGGTCGCCTGGATAAGACATCGGGATCTGCACATACTGACGGTGGGCACCTACACCTATACGACGGATCAGCGCTTCCAGACCTCCTATCACCGGGACATTGACGAGTGGACACTGCAGATCAAGTATGCCCAGCAGCGGGATGTTGGCATCTACGAGTGCCAGATATCGACACAGCCAGTGCGCAGTTACTCGGTCAACTTGAATATAGTGGGTGAGTAGTCTCACATCCATCTATCCATCCATCAAGAGGGGATGTGTATCCTTTTGGAGTGTGGCTTTCGGCCGCATGAGCCCTACAGCTTTTTGGGATATCTGCTGCATTTTTCAGACGGACGCGAATACGTACAACAAGCCATTGGCTGTGGCATGAGGTTGGGGCATGAGGTTGAGTCCTGGTCTGTGGGTTGTTTGGGGAATTTCACATATATGAAAGTATCGCTTCGAGTTTATTTTTTCTTTTATTTTTTGCATATTCATGCAATTTGCAAGAGTGTAAATTATGCAGACTTGGCAATCGTCGAAAAATACACAGGATATATGTACAACAAAAACACAGGACACATCCGCGTCGAAATTTTTTGAAATGCTTTCGGGTAGATTGATGGACTGAAAGCGACGAGCCAACTGGAGGCTTAACCCCAGCCACAAATAGCAGATATTGACCGACATAAAGGTGGAACCAATTTCAAAAATGTTTTATGTTTCCCACTGCGGCAACATTTCTATTTTAATTTATATTGAAAATACTTGTGTGCAATTGTTTTAAGCTAAAAACAATGACAGACATTAGACGGGAAATTGTTAGAGTTCTAAGCGAGTTATAATGAAATTAAATCCACCACAAAAGCCTACAATCATCGAACATCTAGCAATAATTATAATGGACAGCGGGCGGTGGGTTCTATTTCTATTTCTATTTCCATTTCTTACCATTCTATTTTTACCCATTTTAGTTAATTAGTTTACCTTTTTTGTTATAGTTTATTCACTGATTTTCTGATGCCTATTTTTACACCACACACAATTTTGTTTATTTGTTCTTTACTTTTTGTTTGTTTTTCGATATATTTTTGGGACAGACCTTATTGATGCGGAGACCAGCAGCATGATGCAGCAGTACTACAATGATGACGCCTTCTATATAGCCGCCGATCGGGTGTATCAATCCAGCGATGATGAATTCGCTGGCATGTTTGGACCCATCCAAACAGTAGCCGGTTTGTGCACAATATATTTATTTATAAGCGCAAACAAAGTGTATCCGCAAGCCAAGCTAACCGGAAGAAGACAGACACGGACATGGATGGAGAGATGACGAAATAGACAGCACGGACACGGATAAAAAAGGAGCGAATGAGGGTGTTGCTTGAGGGCATGCCATGCATGCATATTATTTTTTAATATTTTACAACATTTTTTCGTGCTCAGAGTGAAAGTGATGCCAGCCAGCCGGCAGAATTGGCTAGGTGTGGGTACACCAAAAGGGACAGGTTTGGGTTTGGGGTTTGGGGAAACCGGGAACGATAGTCAAGTGCTGTTGGTGCGCCGCCTTGAGCTTACATTTTCTGTCTCATGACGAACAAATTGGTTTCCAACCCAACGCAGCTTTTACCAACTAACTTCTGCCAGCTACTGTTCCTTTACGCTCTTAATATTTTCCACCTTTTTCACAGTTTTTCTCGCAGTTTTTCCTCCCTCTGTCTGAAATTTACATTTTCTGTTTTTCTTTCCACTATTTTGATTGCCCAAGTGGTTGGTTGGGCACATTTAATTATACTCAGAACGTTTGCAATATTTATTCTGGCCAGTACTCACCGACAGACATACTTTAGACATTTTTGGGCAACGTGCCGCAGAGGTTGGCGTAGCGTTGGCTCCTGCCAGCTGTGCACTGACTTTCGTTGAAGTCTCCGCTTATGTAGAGGTTCTGCTTGCGCGGGGCATCCCCATCGTAGTAGCAAATTAGCACGAAGCGAACATTCCGATTGTCGTAGTTCTGGCCAGCGGCACAGCCCATGTGGGTGGCGCGATCGTTTATGATGTGGCGAATGGCACGGGGCGCCGTTTCCGTGTGGATGCTCTGTAGTTGATAGACCTCGTGCAACCAGCTTTCCGTGAGGAAGGTCACCTGGCGCATATTCGAGATTAGATGCAGGGCACGCGACTGCAGGTCATCGCCGTAGTTGACTGCTGGTTCGGGAAAGTCATCTGTGGCCACACACACATCGTTCAGTTCCCTCAGACAGCGCTTCAGATGATATTCCGCCACGAGGGCCAAGTAGATGTCCCACACCAGCTCGGGCATGTGCTGGGCCTTGGGCAGGCCGCTGATCTCCCCGCTTGCCACTTTCTGGCGGTAGGTGTTGTGCATTGCCAGCAAATACGAACGGTACATTTCCATGTTGACCAAACGGCGATCTTTCATGCAGCTCTGATCGAATTTCTGCAAAATAACGAGAGATAAATTTAAGTTACCTGCAGGGACACGAAATACTTACCATGCTGTTGTTGCAGCCCAAATGAGTCATGCCCTGACAGGCCTTAACCTCGCAAAAGTCAATGGCCAGACAACAGCTTAGCCAGAGGAGCCCGAAACTCAGTAAAACAAACGGCCATTGCTGCATTTCTGTATCGTACTGTCTTGTTATTGCCTAATACGAAAGCAACGGCAACAAGTGGATTTTGTTAAATGAAACAGACTTCAGAAGTTTAAATAGCAAAAATTCGAAAGTTTTGTGTTTTGCTGTGTGAAACAGCAAACGTACAGGCTTCTGAGCAGTGCTGACAACAGTTCAGGTCATAAAAAAGGCTAAGCTGGACTTTGTATAAACTAGAAATAGCCAGACAACTTTGAAGTGAAAAACGATTGTGAGAAAATAGCTAAATTGCCAACACTGCTGCTGAGTGCCGAAATAGTAGAAAAGAGTTTGTATGCAAAAATTGCGGTACATTTCTGCGAGAGCGAGATTTTGAGAGAGCAAATCAAAGTAAGTCGCCCATAAGGTGACGCCTTCAACACATTTGCGCTCTTTCGTTTGTCAGCATGCATGCGAATGTGCGCTCTCTGACAACCGAGAGAGCGAGTGGAAAGACGGAATCGCAGAACGTCACCCTATTAGAAACATCACTTGGCATTTGTTTCCTCTGATGACCGTCATGAAATGATCCATCCCTCTCTAACACACGTTGCGGGGTACAACAACACCAACTTGTATAATTTCATCATGCTTTGTGACTATCTGCAGCAGTTTTTCTGAGCACTAACATTTTATGACTGCCTACAAAAGCTCATAACTGTAACCCCGTTATGTGTTCAAATGTACTACATATGTGTGGATGTATAGCCCGTTGATTGGCATTTAAATTTAAAAAGTCCCAACGGAGCAGCAGGGCAAATGTTGAGCGATAAAGAGGAATCACAGAAAATGTATTGGTACACAACACAGAATGGCTGCTCCAGCTCAGCCCAGATATTTCCCATAATCCTATACTCCCTCCCATGACGAGGGGACCCGGGCCGGCCCGTAATCGATTATTTAACGTACTGACTTTGACTGGCAGAACGTTTCCTACTCAACTATGGAAATACCCCCTACAAAAACAACAACAACTGTGGCCCTGGGGGCTGCAGCTGGAACGGGGGCTGTTGCTGTTGCTATAACTGCAGCCTGGAGCGAGATGGGGCACTTGTCACTGGTCAAATGCAGCTCAAACCCAAGCTGGGGCAATTTCTAGCACTGCCATGGAATGACACTGGCAGTTGGGGCTGTGTGACCATTTCGGAATTTCACAACTCGTCAGAGCGAGCGAGAAAGGGAGAGCGAGGAAGAGCCAAAGCTGTGAACGGAGCTGATTAGGCAACGTAACCAACTGATTGGCACAGCTCAAGTGGTAGGCAGGCAAAAACGAAGAGGGTGCAGGGACTGGGACATTAATCTATGGCATAACTGAAAAATGTTCGCTAATTTCAATGTTTCCAGTGCCAACGGCCACCATTTTGGGCGGACCCGATCTGTACGTGGACAAGGGCAGCACCATAAATCTCACATGCATCATCAAATTCAGCCCAGAGCCGCCGACGCATATCTTTTGGTATCACCAGGATAAGGTAAGTACATACATATCCGCCACACACTCTTGAAATCAATTTAGAGGGATAAAAGAAACCAATTTAATTTCCCATTTGTTGGTGCCAAATTATCTTGCAATAATTGAGTTTTTGTGCGCAGTAAAAAGCGCAAGGGGGCCCGGTGGCCCCGCCCAGCCAATTGCTGTGTGGGCGGGATAAATGTTTTTAACTTTTATGAGCTCCGGGGGGTCGCTTGGCGCCTCTTCAGGGGTGTGGATGTGTTGCGCAGTGTCTGTCGTGTTTGTTTACGAAACGTATTTAATTTTGGCTTTTATGATTATGAGAAAACATGCTTTTGCATTTAGGTTATATAACCCCCGTACCGCCCACACACCCACTTTGAAAATAACTTTTTCAACAAGGGAGAATTTTGTTTTAATATTCTTCTTCATCGCATCACGCAGGTGCTTAGCGAGGAGACTGGCGGCGGACGTTTGAAATTCAAGACCATCAAATCGGAGGAGACCAAATCCATTTTGCTCATTTACGACGCGGATCTGCTACACTCGGGGAAGTACTCGTGTTATCCATCCAACTCGGAGATAGCCAGCATACGCGTTCATGTCCTGCAGGGTAAGTATTCCGCTCCAAGTTTAAGGCCTTTAATTTGATGCTGCAGCCTGATAATGTAAATTATTTATGCATGCATTTGCTTGACCTCGATTTGTATGCATTAAAAGTTGCAGCTCCAGCTACGACAAAACTTTATGCAATTTATGAACTTGCCACAAAGGCGAACCAGCGCAGAGGCCTTTTGCGACTCCCACAAATTGTTGCCCATTCAAACTTAAATCTTCTTCTTTTTCTTCCTTTCGGTTTGACAGGCGAACGGCCGGAGGCTATGCAAACGAATGCGGCGCCGGCTGCTGTCGCTTTGGCCTGTTGGTCCTGCCACACGGCCCAGGCCACTCAGGCGGTCAAAGTAATTAGCACAATGGTCGCGGCATTTGTATTGTTGGAGGCATGCTCCTCGCTGCTGCTTCAGGGCGGTGCACCAGGTGGTGGTGGTGCTGCTGGAGCAGGCGGTGGCGGTGGAGGTGGCGCACCCAGCCGAAGTCGTGCCAAGGAGAGACCCAGCCAGGAGCAGACCCTAGCCAAGTCCCTGCCCATGCCCTGCGGCGGCTGTTGCCCTGTCAATAATGGCAGCAGGAATGCGCGGTGATAAATTAATGTCGCATCGCTGGAATTCCACCGCCAATGCAGCAGCCACTGCACCTAAATGAGGCAGAGCTGCAGCAAAAATGATTTATAGCAGCCACAGAGGGGGAAAGAGAGAGCGGTAGGAGCAGCAGCCACAGTCAGTTTTCTTCAAAGTTGTTCTTCAGACTTGAGCTGCATGTAATACCTTTACAAGAAATACGAAAGAATATAAAACTGAAACTAATTATGCTAATGAGGAGGAGAAGATGTTTCAACCAGCTGCTCCTGCTGCTGCTCCTGTGGCTTTCTCCTTGCTCCTGGCTCCTGCTAAGTTGTAAGTAAGAGTGTTTCTAATTAAGTGTGCCAGGATCTACAATACTTTGGGTATTAGGGTGTACATAAAACTGCCAGAACCCAGGGCAAAAATAAAAATGGTTAGCAAGCATTTGGAAAACGAATCATCAGCGAGTCATTAGCGGAAGTAAACAACAATTATAATCATATTGATAGCTTCTAAAAAACTAAATACTAAATAGTACATAAATACGATACATAGTGAGACATTTGCGTAGTTTGAAAAAGTTTATTCAAATTGTTGTAAATATTACAAATGGAATACCTAACGCGTTACGCATTTGATTTAGGTTTCTCTTTGAGTTATACTTTCCCCCCCTGTATAGCGTAGTCCTTAAGCCCTGTACATAGTTAGGTATATGTATCCATATGTAATGCCAGTGTAGCAAATAATAACTACAATATATTTCAATGTGTGGACTTTGTCAAAGGGTTCCTAAACTACATACATCTTTTTGGCAACATTTTTGTAAGCGAAAACAACAAAACAACAATTTTCCTCTTTGGAGCATTATTTTTTAATGTTTTTTTTTAATAATCTATTGGGGTACATTAAAATTGTATGAGAAATTCCTGCCAAAAAGTGCTGCTAGCTGCTTCACTTTGAAGTAGTTGGAAAGGAACCCCAGCCGAGGCTAACAATTTATTTAAGAGTTTTCCAACGGCCACGGAAGAGCTGCCAGTCATGTGGGAAGGTCCTGTGCCCGTTCACAATTCCTGTAAATGGGTTTCTTGCCCCAAACTCCAGCAATATTTAGAGCTCCTCTTCGAGCATGTCCGGTTGCATTTTTGAAGCCCCTTCTTGGCCGAACGGCCGACTCACTGCCGAGTACGTTTGTCGACAGAAATATTTGCATTTCCATTGCCATTTCCCGAGCGCTATGTGGAAGCTCCCTCAGTCGTCACTGCTCTCCATTGAGTAGCGAGTGACTCATGGCTCGAATTTGTACGTTCAAAAATTGTAAATAAATATGCATATGGGAATAAACTATATAATGTACTCAACTATTTATATGTGGTAGTTATACATACAAGATATATGGGTAAAATATATATAAATATATTTATTAATGTAAACCGAAACGCATGCAAAATTAGTCGCGACATTGTAAATGAATGTTTAATGGGTAAAAATTTAATGTTGCAGAGAGAGAAAATATATTTAAACCATACCAAATAATTGCAAATTAAGCAAATAAAATTAATGTTTAAGCGTAAAATTAGAACATCATAAAAACAGAGACAGAAAATACAAAAAATAAATATAAACAGAGAAAAATAAGAAAAAATCAGTAAAAACCGAAAAACCCACAAAAAAAAGAACAACTCCGACAAACATAAAACCAAACTTTGTTGACCTTTTTTGTTGCAAACAAAATAGTGGGCAAACGAACACATTAATAATGATTATGAAATTGTTTTTAATTTTTAAGCGGCGTGTAGCTACGCAACTATGGCGAAAAAAAACGGCATGGAAAAATTCAATAAAGTTGTGTGTTTTTTTCTTTGGTTATTACCATCCAATGATAAATATGAAATTTATTACAAAAGCATACACTCTCCGTGCGCTCTCTCTTTTCGCTTTCTCT
This sequence comes from Drosophila guanche, assembly GCF_900245975.1. Taxonomy (NCBI): domain Eukaryota; kingdom Metazoa; phylum Arthropoda; class Insecta; order Diptera; family Drosophilidae; genus Drosophila; species Drosophila guanche. The sequence goes on along the minus strand of NW_022995744.1, from coordinate 6,147,322 downwards.
TTGATGTGAGTTTGGGTTTTAGGTGTGGGTTTTGGGGCAGAAGCTGGGGCCTACCCCCCCGCTGTGCTGTGAGGCCGGGAAAGATTTATGCAAATATTTTCCATTGCTATTCATGTATTTAGCCAGAGAATTTTAATGGTCCCACACACAGACAATGGATCGTGAGCGCCTGCGGGGGAGACTGTAAGTTTTCACTCTGCTATTCTCTCGTATTTTTCGGGAGGCATTTTCCATTTTTCAGCCCAATAAAGCCGCAATGCAAACGGCAAGCAAGAAAAGTGTAAGCCAAGAAAAGGAAAAGCAACGTCAAGGAATGGGCATTAAGTGCCTGGCAGCATGGCTGTCGGGCAGGCCAGCACTAGGCCATGTGTGTGTGCTGCCACTAGGCTATCCTGTCGCAGGACTCTGTTTGGTAAGACATCAGAAGCCGTTAACATAAAAGTTTATTATATGACAAGTAAGTACATATATTTCTTTCCTTCTCGCTTGCATTAGTCCTCTCTCTCTCTCTGCTTCCCACTCTTTGTCTGTTGGCCAAGGCAAATAACGGCAATGTCATGCCAAAAAAAGTTTAATAGCGCACAACGCGTCAGTCCCATTCCTCTCACCTCCTGCTTGCCCCATCAAAGCGAATTGAGTGGAAAGGCGCATAAGGCACATGAGCCGGAAAGTTTTACTCCCCACTCTCCTCCGTAGTGCCAAGGTATTATCAAGAGAGAATGATGATGATGATTGGACTACCCACCCGCATGCTGCGCCCTTTGCAAGATAATTTGACTCTGCATTCCACAGAAGATTTGCGATCAATGGAGTGAGAGAATAAAAGAGAACATTGTGGGCACACCTAAGTACACATGTACTTATGTATAATGGAATTAAATGGTTGACTTTTAAATACAAACATCATAAAAACAAACAAACCTCACTTTAAATCAAAGATAAATGTATTAAAAGTCTTTTTAAAATAATGTAAAATAAATAGCAAAAGTACTTAAGACAAATCTTTTTATGTTTACATCAAAATTGACATAGTTTTGGTTATTGTTTATTATTTTGTTCACCATTCAACTTTTGTTTTTTTATATTTGCTTAAAATTGTATAGAGAATTGTCTGAGGCATGGTTAAGTATCCTTATTATTATTATTCAGATGACTGTATGCTAAAAATAATTAAATTAAATGTGAATGGAAGACATAGTGAAAAAATAACCGACTCAGGGCCTTAGAGTACCCCTGGAGCAAACCAATCTCTCAATTAATATATGCAGACATACTTCTAATACCAGACATAACAATTTGCCGACCTGCAATTACTCTTCAGTCAATATATAGCCAAAGACCAAGCCAAATTATTGGGTAAATACATTTTATTTTGGGCCTTCGACGGAATAACATTTGCCTCCACTCAAATATATTATAATAAAGCAAAAAAAACAAATCAAAATCAATAAAGAAGAACCAGAAATAACTTTCTTTGTGGAAGGGTCTGCCAATTGGTCTCACATGACCAACTTGCGAGTGCCATCCTCTGTGTCACAGCCAGAAGTCTTGTACTTGTCCACCTCGGCCTGGTACACTGACCAAAAGTCCGTGGGATCCACAGTCTTCTCTGTGGCATCCTTCGGTTTGGGCACCCGTCCGGTCTTCAGGATCTTGCCACCACGACGACGACCCACAGAGAGAAGTGGCGGTGGTGCTGGCGCGCCCATGGACGCTGCGATAATGTATGGAGCGGCGACATTAGTTTCTTCCTGTTGAATTTTCTTGAAAGTATCCAAGAAAGATCCATCGTTGGCGAAGCAGCAGCCGCTCGCCGTCTGCTTGGCTGGAGCAGGCCCTTTGCTCTCCTTTGATATGGAGTCCCGCAGCTTCTGTAGCTTCTCCTGCGTCTCACGGTGAAAGCGCTCCTTGTCGAAGGGCTCGTCCGTGTCCAAGTTGTAGTAGTCCCCCACCGCAGATCCATTCTTTGACTGCTCGTCCTTCTCCTGCCTGTGGCTAGTAGCTGGTGAATCTGAGCGACGAATCCGTTTGCTGCGCCTGGAGGAGTCATGATAGCGATGGTGACGTTCGCGCTCCTTGGAACGATAGCTGAACTCGGTCTCCCTATGGTGGCGTCGCTCGCTACGACTTTTGCGTTCATCTGATCGTTCTGTTGTTCTTCCCGAGCGTTTTCTGCTGCCACAATCCATAGTCGGGCTGCGTCTCCGCTGCCAATTGAGTGACTGAGATCCGCGTGTATACATTAACTGCTCCTCACGCATTTCCTTCTTGTGTTCAGTATGACGACGGGACATTTCGTACTAGCTGCAATGCGAAAAAGTTTGCGTTTGTCCACTGTTCCTCATTGTCGACTCCTCCATTGCATACTCACCAAATAATCGCAAGTAACAGTGTTTAGTTCAGTTAACTAGCTGCAAATTTGTTTAATACTTGTCCTTTTTGTTTTGCCAGAAAGAAGTATTTAACCCAGACTACTGGGTTTTGAGAAGAATCAGATCGGAAGGGGAGTAGCAGAAAGTCAGTTGTCGTGATGTTACAGTTTCATGTTAAGTTAGCAGCGAGCTAACAGCAAGTGAAAACGAGAGTGCACAGCTGGGCTACAGTTTGTTCCAGACACATGTTAGTTTAGCATTAAGCTAACAGCGAAGAAAACAAAAGGTACAAAAAGCCGCATGTTAATTTAGCAGCTAGCTAACAGCGAAAGAAAAAGAGAGTGAGATCTGCACAGAGAGCCACAAGCCACCTACGCACTTAAATCCGCGTCGCTCTCTCAACTTAAATTTCCCTGACCAGACACAGGAGAGAAATGCCCTGACCGCTTAGATACAGGAGAGAAATTCCCTCAAAAAATATGCTTCCATGCAAAAGCACGTTTTTTCGCGTCGCGGCCCAAAAAAAAATTCTAAAAATGGTGAAAAAAAGTGCGTTAAAGTTGATAAAAAAATGTGTGATAGTTAAAGACAATGTTTAAAAGATAAATATACTAGAAAAGTGCTAGAAACTCGAAAAGAAATGTGAAAAGTGGTACAAAATTCGGTAAAATGCAAGCGCTTGTGAGGAGAGAGTCAGGCCACTTCGGGAGTGGCACATAAATGGCACTCTTCGCGTCGCAAATTTCGGGGTAAAATAACGGGATCATTCAATTTAAGTTTTTTTTTCTCTTGTGTTATTTTCAGTTGCTTTGATTTTTTTTCTGTGAGAGTGAGTGTAAATCCAAGACAGTCAATGTGACGGCAAGGGGTGCCAGGCGGTTTCGGCAAAAGTGAGTGAAGTGATGAAGTGCAAGTGAAAAAGAAAGAAAAGAATTATAACGCATAACTGTTGAAAGAGCGGCAAAAAAAAAAAATTGATGAAAGGCCTAAAAGTGTGTGTCCGTCCCTCGCGTAAACCGTTGCGACGGTCAATTAAATCGCGTATTTCGTAACGGTAAAGCGGCTCCAAAATTTGTATGTGATTACCTATTACACAATCATATGCACTTTTCGGCCACCTTTCGATAGACAGAAACGAACAGAAACAAAGTCAGATTCGGAAGCAAGTGAGCACTGGGAGCAAGTGAGTCTCTTTGTTTTGTTTTTATTTCCTTATATATTTTTCTTAATATTTTATTTATTATTTCTGTACACTTCGGGAGTGCTAATCCCATTCTATGCAATTCTCAAATGGGGCACCTAACCTAAGACTCTTTATGTTTTTACTCGTATTTTTTTAAGATACTTAAAAGGCATGTTATTAAACGATTTGAATGCAATTTTAACTACGAAACGTCTGTGGATATTTTCATTTGGAATAAACAAACGAAAGCAAGAATTGAAAATAAATAAATATTATCCAGACCAGACCAGATCACCTTTTTTGAAGTTCAACAACTGTCTGAGCCCTCCCTTTGAGACTTGGTGTTTCTGGAAAAGTTCAAGCCCTAGAGGAATTGTTGAAAATTGCCTTTAATTGCGCATTGCTCGGCTACCAGAAGTCGTCAGATGAAAGCGAGAATGCCCGAGGCATGTAGCACACAGCTGTGTCCAAGCCATCGCCACAGCCACAGCAGGTCAATCGAGAAAAGGGAAAATAAATTATCATCACTGTGACATTTTCATTTGTCAACCTACATAATTTGCTTTGTCTCGCATTCCTTCCACAGCCTAAAAACACCCTACACGCACCCTGTAGACATCCTGGCCGGATAAACATGATAAAAAAACTGTGGCAATTTGGCGTGGAATTTCACTTTTCTTTGACGGCTGAAGAAAATAAAAAAGCGCAAACACAGACGGAGCATGACACGTTTCGCTTTTATTGGGCTTGCCAGGACCTGGATGTCGTTAGGGCTGGGTACAATTTTAATGTGAAAATATGATTTGATTTTATTCCTCTGCACCGACTCACATTTATTCGTTTATAGTACCGGAGCACTGCAATTTATGTATATTTCTCTGGCACCCTCTTGGCTGAGTACTCGCATGATTTTCTCATATTGAACATAAATCACGCGTCTAAGGCTTCAAATGCAAAATAACCAACACAAGTACACGTGTAGAAACACACCTGTTTGTGTGTGTTCGTGTGGGCTTGTATCTGTGTGAAAATCCAGTACATAATTTATTGACACGACTGTGAAGCCTGGCAGGGGCCACGTCAGGCAGGTATTGCCGAATTCTGTCCTCCAGCTGCCAAATGGAATACTGTACATTATTTTCCGATCCTAACTCATGCATCCCATCATCCCACCATCCCCAATACCCCATACATTTCACGCTGTCACAGTTACCCTCTGTGTCACTTTTCTCTCTAACCCGTTGCGTGTTTGTGACGTCGTCAAAGCGAATGACAATGGCGCCGCATTGATGGCCAATTTAAATGGCAGCAAAGTGAGTTGTTAAATGCATTCCAATGCTGCATTTCATATTGATTGGGTACGGTCTTAAGTTTGCGCTGGTTGAGCATTGGTAGATTATAAAGAGGAGTGACATATCAGGAGGAAATTTCTGAAACAAACTCCCAAGTACTCCTAGTGAGTTTATTTATACATTTTTCTTTTCGTATCCAATAAAGTATTTGTTGTCACATGTTTCACATAAAGAGATGTAACTCTTTTTTTTAAATAATTATTATGTTCTAGCTGAAATAATTAAGTACAATAATTTCCGTATATCCTCATAAAATTATTCTTCTATTTGTGGCAGCAAAAGGCAGCAACAACATTTATTTGCTTTATTGTTTACAGATGTAATGAAATTTCTGCGGTTACTCATGCGTTCCATGGGGATGGTCGGAGTCAGCCGTAGGAAATATGGAAGGGTGTTATTTTAGCGCCAGTTTTTCAGCTAAATTTCCCATTTTGGCCTTTAAAAATAGCAAATTAATTATATTTCACGCCGAAAAAACAAAACGGCAACAGCAAATTTGTGTGTACTTTGGCTCATAATTAAATTTTCCTCTGGTGCGTGAGGGGGAATGGATGGAAGGTTGCTTGTAGCGGGTTTTCATGCGTGTGTGTGTGTGTGCGTGTGTGAGTGTGTATGTGGTTTGATTATGAAATCGGTTTAAGCGGGCGGGATCTGTTGTGTGTGTTTTTGTTTTTGTTTGTTTTGTTTTTCTTTTTGAAGGATATATTACGATGTGTACTTTATTTTTCACCTATTTGTGCTGGTAAAAATTCTTCAAGAGTTGCTACATGTGAATTTAAAAAGAAATAAAATACTTCTCCCGTCGATGGCATTTTTATAGTCCTGTTTCCATTTGTTGTTGGTGTGCTGTGTGTACAGGGACTCAGTGAGAATTGCCTTTTGTTTTGTTTGTTTCTGTTGCTGTCTTGAATGAATGAATAACCAAGCCCGACAAATTTGTTGCTCACTTTTTGCACACTTTGTGCTGTCATTTTTGTGGTCAACACTCCCACTTCATATCTACAACCTAACCGACTGCAAGTCACCCCCCCACACCACCCACTGCCCACTGCTCTAGTCCTGTCCCTAATGCAATTTGTCATTTTCAATTTTTGCTCCTCTGGCCTAGCCTTTGTCTCAAATGGAATTTTTGGCATTTCGTTCACATAAATTAGGCCTGACTTTCGGTCCGTCTGTCCTTTGTTGCTGTCGTCTCCCTTGTTATTCTATTATTTGTCCTTGTTTCTGTTGCAAGAGTTACTGTTGCACTCAAATTGCTGTGTAAATAATTATTTTTCCAATTTCATTTAGATGCAAATTGTTTATTTGTGAAAAACCATTTTCACTTTTCGTTGCAGCTGGGAAAATTGTGCAGAAGTCTTACATAAAATAGAATGTGTTCTGATTTAAATGTTGACTCGCCTTTAGGCAGCTGATAGCTACAATTGTTGTCTAATCATGAGTGCCACAATTTAAGTGGATTGAAAAGGCGAGTGTCTTTGCTAATAAACTTTACTTGACCTCAAGTTCAATTGCTGTGGTTGGAGGCGATGAGCGTTGAAAATTAGAACCAGAACTGCTTGCAAAATGATTATTTTTTGATCAAAAATTCACCGAAGTTGGATTGGTTAGATACCACAAACTTATCACCAAACTGGGTAAAAATATTCATATATTCTGGCACATTTTTACCACATGTCCATCAATGTTAATCAATGGATTCAACGAGACTTGAAAGCCAGTTACTATGTATATGTTTTTTTACCCATTTGTAGGGTTTAAAATTCAGGAAGGTAATTCCACCTTTGCCCCTTGTGTGCATGCATTTAACGCCATTTAAGCTGGACTCTGTCCAGGTTCACCAGCTCGTCGAGGGCCCTGGACAGTATCCAATTTCTGGGCACTTAACTGAAATACATTTTTATGGACATACTCTGGAAGAGTGGTGCTCTCCAGGAGGAGGACGAGCGGTAACTGTAGGGTGGTGGAGGTGAGTGCCCATCCTTTTATCACTCCTTTTTTTATTGCAAACTTGCGCGCGCGTTTGCTCTCGAGTTGCGACATTCGCACATCCTCGTGACTGCATAATTTCACAGAAATATTCTCATCTTTCGTTTGTATTTTGCATTATTTACTCAGATTTCATTTCGCCAGCTCCTTTCAGTGTTTATCTCTCGCCATCTCCCCCTCGCTATCTTTCTCCATCCTCTTTGTCTCAGTGCGAGACAGCTTCAGTGTGTGTGCCGACTGCTTTTGTAGTTTTATCACACACTTGACCCATAAATCAAACATGTGTAAATGTTTTCACTTTATATGCGCACTAGTACACACACACACATGGAATACTTTGGACCCGAGACTCTATGCATGGAGTATAGATTGAGTGGAGCAAGGTCCTAGCAGCTCCTCTGTCTTGCTCCAGTTGTCCGGTGCTCCGGTTCGTGCGTGTAAACGAAGTAGAAAAGCGTGTAAAATATGCCGCAAAGAGCCCAACTACTTGTCATACCCATTCTCACTCATCGCCTGCCTTCGGTCTCCTACCTCCTGCCTGCTGTCCTGTCCTCTGCCGTCGCCGGAGTTTGGTGTCAATCCCTTTTGATGGGCCACTGACATTTTTGGCGGCCTGTCATTTCATTCTTGTGAGAATTTTTATTGGCTTAGTGAAGTAGGATTCCGGCATAAATTTGTGATATATTTGATGTTTTTATATGCACATATTTTGTGTGGGCCTCGAGTTGTTGCTTTAACATAAATCATCAAACATTGTTTTCCCACTGCCAAACATGTCGATAATTGCGTCACATATTTTGGCTAGGAAATGAAATGAAATTAAATGTTGGCAAATTGTAAACTAAAGACTTGAAGGTACCCAATAATTTGTCACTAAAATACATCATAGCTATACACTCTTAGCGGCTGTTTACAGGGTATAAAGTGCCACACATTTATACTAAAAATGCCTAAAACATCGCTTAGGGCCGATTATTGCATGCCCAAATTGTGCACTTTGTTGTTTTTGCTAATGATGATGATAATTGCGGGAATTCCAAAATGGAATTTATCACTCAACCAAATGAAATTACGGCGGTTAGTTTTGTGTGTTGTTCGATGCCTCACAGCGAATGCCAAAAACTAAATTGCAAATATCAAAAATAATGATGCTGTCCGAACACGAATTGTTGACATCAATTTTTGGGGCCTTGCAAGCGAAGTAGACCCTGAAAATGTTGCTGTCATTGGAGTTAAAATTAAACCCTTCCCCATTGTCAAAGGCATTTCCTGGCTCCCCACTAATATGTGGCAGCATCACGTTTATGTCATAGTCATTATAATGCCACTGGGGCGAGGCAGACAGGCCCCAGGCACTAAAAGTTGTGCATGTATGGCTGGCACACTCGCTCTGCAGGAGATGACCTCCGTGTGGCAGCAACCAACCAGAGTGCAACTCAGGGGCAGTGAAGAGAGATCAGCTGTGACAGAGAACTTTTTCCATTTTACGCTTGAAGGAATTTTAAAATGTAATTTTTGCCTAATTAGCAACAAACAAACGAGGCAGCCTCCTTCTTCTTGGGTTCCAGTGGTCGTCGGTGCCTTTGGCCCCCGATCTGTCACTGTATTTTGCTGGCTTTGTCTGGGCACACGGGTTGTGGCTCAGCCAAATCTAATTTTCGCCTTAGCAGCTGCTCAGCGACAGGGCGACCTTGAACGGCCGGGGAACGCCTTTAGGGGGTTCGACTCTAGGCCGAGTCCTGGCATTAACGACAGAATTCGCAGACAGACTGACGGGGCCTAAAGGGGCTTAAAGCCATTCAGGCTGATGAATTGCCAAAGGTTTTCGGGCTTAATCTTCACTCAATGCCCCACCTCGCTGGCCCATGTTTGGCTTTCATCATCCTTTTTCGGGTGGAACACTGTGGGCGTATTACAATACGTCTAATAAACAACAACGAAATATAAATGAGAATTTCACATTCGCACGTAAACAACACATTGACTAGGGGGCGTGGCTAATCCACATTCAGCTTGCCACAACATGTAGGACCACTCTGCCACGGTCCTAGGTGCCACACGGTGAGAAAATATGCCATGAATATTTCCTGAAGCTTTGAAGCAATCTTATGCCAGGGACAATCCGTCCAATCTGCCATGCATTTTTGTTGCAGTGCATTCTCCCTGCTCTCCCACTTGTATTCCTGGTTCGGGTCTAATAAAAGTAAACATTTCTTTCCGCGTGACTAAATACCTTTCACTTGCTGTCGCCGGGAACCCATCCATCCCCTCCTACAGTGGCCCACCCATTGGTCCGCCACTTGACTCGACGCTTGGCCCCTTTTATTAATCGCGTGTCGAGGAGCGCGTCATGCGTCGGCAATATGGAATAGAATTTTCTTCGTTTTTATTATTGTGCACAAGTTCCGTTCCACCTCTGCTCCCGGCTTAGACACCCCCCCGCAGCGTCTCTGGCGCCCTGTAGCTGCTGCCGAGCTAATTAAAAATTATAATTAATTGCATTTGCTGGGCGCACAAGTCACTTCTGTGCACGGAGAGTGTGTGCAGACAGCTGAATGTGTGTGTGTGTCTTGAGGGTGTGCCCAGCATATCTTGGGGAATTCATCTAAGTTCACGTTGCCTGTTTTTCCTGGCAGACGCATTAAGCTTATTAAATTCGCTTAGAGCTGGGCTAACGCCAAGAGTCAACAACAACCAGAAACGGAATTTGTTCCTCCACTTACACAAACACGTGTGTTTTGTGTCTCTTTGCACGCTTGTGTGTGTGTCTCTGCATTAAGTTATTAAATGCAAAAAAATAATAAGAATAATAATAATAAGAGCAGGTAACAAAATGCTATTTAACTTTGTAAGCCAAGATGTTAAGCGGCGATTAGTTGATGTCCTCGTTATGCTAACTGCTTATTAAAAAATGTATAATTACAAACATTTTCTGTCAGCCTGATGGGACGACAACGACGAGGACGACCCTCTTATTCTGTCCTACTAGCTTGTCCTGGTTTTGGCCTGGATTTCCATGAATTTCCCTGAATCGGTTGGCCCTCTCGTAAATTCCCGTAAACATAATTTGTGGCGGCTTCTGTGCCGCCCGTTGTCGCCGAGGCATAACTCATTTTACCTGCCATTCGGGGCAGAGGGCGTAATTAATCGGATATAGCGACAACCGAATTAATGAGTGCCAGCATCCCCGGGATGGGGTGCACAATATTATAACCCGAAGCCGGGATACGCTTGCAAGTGACAATCCAGGGGGTGTCAAGGGAGTTGCTCAGCAATTGTAATAACAAGCTTATAACCGACAGCAAACTCTAATGAGACATTTTATTGCAGCAATTACTTTGGGCAGGTTTAATAGAATTAAACAACCACCGCCATCAGCTGATGAAAAATATCTTAGATGCACATTAGAATAAATATAGTTTGGATACAATTTAATTTAACTGTCAAAAGTTGACAACTCTAAGAAGTTTCCACTTTCAAAGGATGTGCAGCATTCATTCATTTATGGCCATAATTACACTTGCCTTTCAAGGATTTACATTAATGTGTGCTGTCAGCATTTAAATAAAATATAACAGAACATAAATGCAGAAAAAGAGAGGCCGTTGCCGAATGATTTATGTCACTGAAGTTTGCTGATCAATGGCAAATAATAAATTAAACTACTTTAATTGCACATAAAAGCGGACAGGACAGCTCACAGCTCGGCTCAGTACAGAAAAAGAGTCTGAGGGGGCTCTTAATGAGTTGTCCGCTTGAAAGACCACTTCTCCCCGCATGGAGCATTAAATATATGAGCAACAATTTACAATACAAAAAGGCAAATGCCGAGCGGCGACAGATGTCCCTGACAGGGGACCACTCAGTCCACCCTCAGCCTCTTGTAATGCCTTCAACTTATATTTTAAAATTCACTTATTATGGACAAAGAAACGTTTTTCTATACGCCTTTCATATTTTTGATTTAATTCTGATTCTGTGTGGGTGACCCTTGGTTGTGAGGCACAGAAAATTCCTGCGTGGGTGATGCCTGTCACAGAAAATTCTCCTTTCATCCTATTGATATTGAAAAATAGAAAATAATCGTTTCCCATCCAAGCATTTCGGACCGAACAGGTCCACTATTGAGTCCCCTACTGACTGATATTTCATTCGCCTATGCTGGGGTAAGCCGCAAATTAATTAATTACGTCTATAATGAAAAATTGCTGACAATCATCATCATCATCATCATCATCATCATCGTCTGAAACATCATCCAACAAACAACTACAAAAATGTTCGAACAGAGGAAGAGCAAAACTGCTTGCAAAGTTATTTTCCTTTGCTTCCGTGTTAATTATTTCCGTTGGGGATGAAACTTTTATTTATTGTATTCCGCGTGAAGCGCTTTCTCCTCTTGCTCGAAGGCGGTAAGGGAAGAAGCTGAAGATGGACCAGTGAGTGTCGTAAATTATGCAAATACTCTTGCTCAAATTTGACATAAATTGTGTTTAATTAAAATTTACAACTCGTTGGCGCACAAATCGTTACAAATGCGGACACCTAGGGGACATAACTTTTGCCACTAATATTTCCTGATCAATCTTTAAGTGGAAAGATAAAGGAGAGTGCGAGCTGAACTCATTAAAAATTAAAAACAAAGCTCAAACAAGAGAAATGTCAGCTCCGCAGTTTCCCAGAACACATGTTCATACAAGCTTCAAAGATATTTACTTCCTTTAGAGCTCTCATATATTCGAGCATTCGTTTGACATTTTGTCGCAATTCTTGGAGATGGCATCGCATAAATAAATAAAGGAAATGAAAGAACATTAAATGAGAACTCAAGATACAAATCAATTCAACAGAATGACAACAACCTTTGTACATTATTAAAATTTTCAAATGTATTATTACCACCGCGCCCTTCCTCTCTCTATCTTTCTCTGTTCTTCTGAATAAATCATGAACAGCTGTTACTCTTGCTGCTGGCTGATTGATTTGCTTACAATTTACATTTCGGCCAGAATGGGATTTGTTGGCAGTCATTACCGTCGCTGAATGGGCGAATGGGAGAACCATCTAAGAAAAAAAAAATGCTGTGAAATTGCCTTAGCCATTTGGCAACTAATTGACGTTGATCGACAGTTGCCATTTATATAGGAATATATATAATATTTATTCGATTGCTCCCACAGCACAGCACTGCCGTGGCAGCATCGCCGCCAGCTGTTCCAGCGCTCTGAGTCTGCTCTGCCGCCTTGGCAATCATTTATTCATTCATTAATTTGTGTTTGTTTTATGTTAATTTATTTATTACACTCTCTCTCTCCTCCATCCATACCTTCCATCAAATTAAAGGTGAGCCAATTACGAATGCCATGGCCATTGCCACAGTCGGAGCCATTCATGTGCGCATAAATAAGTTCCTTGGGGATGGAAATGAAATTGTGCCCTGACGTGCCCCGCCCCGATATTCATTTGTGCCACTTAACAAGTTGCTTTTTGATTGGCACACGCAATAAATGCAAACATTTTTATTTACAGTTAATTTGCTTAATTATGGCAAAAACCGAAAACAAAACAGAAAAACAGAAAAACGAAAAACCCGTCCAAATATCATCAGCCATTTGCCAGTTATGGAATTTAAGCCCTGCGACTTATCACTTCAACTTATTGCTGTGCCGTTTTCTGCTCTGTTCTGGCTCTGCTCTTTGTATTGTATTTTAATTAAGGCACGTATATACCGAGAAAAGGGGCTTGGTGCTTGGGGCATGCGGCATGGCCCATGGGTTGCTTGCATGCAGCAATTAAAGCCAAATAATGGCAGCCAGCAGTGCATACAAAAAATGAAATGAATGGCCAACAGCGAACTAACAAGGCGACAACAGCGACGATGGCCATCGTTCGTCGATATTGCGTATACGCAACATTGTGCCGAGCGGCACCCATCTTTTTCCCATTATATAACACTTTACTTTGCCTCGCCTCCCAGCAACTGGCGCCTCCATTCAGCTGTCCAGCCGTCCAGCAGTCCGCCTGTCCCTGCTTTTCGTGCACGACTGGACACGCGCAAAGGTCGCGATTGAGGAAAACGAAACGCAGAAATTTACGCAATTTCTTCGATAGCATGGCTGGCCCTGGGTCATGGAAATGGTGAATTGGAGTCGAAATATTTTTATTGGAATACCGTATTTTGGGTTCACTTATTTCGACCTCCCACTTGGGTGGTATAAAATTGAACAAAAATTATGAAATTTGAGGATTAAGCAAGGTGGAAGCTGAAGCTACTTTTATTTCTGCTCTTCCAAATATAAATATAAATATAAATTCCAAATTAAATTACAATTTTAGGAAAATGCTTTCTGAGAGATGAAAAGATTTAAATATGTTTATGTCCATTCGAAATAGTCTCAATGGAAATAGAATTTTGTGAAGCGGAAATCTCTTTGTTTTCTTAGATTTTATTTTGTTTAAATTTCTGCTCTGGTAGCCCAAAGCGAAAGTAAATGGTTAGGTGTGCGTTGGTTTCTCATCAGCAGCCTTGGTTAATTATGCTAATTTATGCAAACAATCAGGGTGCAATAGGCAGACAAGTGGCAACAACAACAATAGCAGTAGCAGCAGCAACACGGCAGTACGCACACAAAACAGAGGGCGTACCTCTGGGGCCAAATGGGCACAGATAACATGCAAATAAAGACTTACACATACACATTGAGAGAAAGTGCGACACATGCAGAACAATTGACTTGAGCTAAACAAAAAGATACAAGATACACACACGCAGACAGACAGAGACAGAGACACAAAACAGACACAGATACAGATACGAATTCCAAGGCATTGTTTTACAACTGCCAACAAAAGCTTCAAATTTAACTTCTTTCCCATGCATTCATACATTTCTGTATCTCCTACTACCGCTCCTGCTCATCTGTGTATCTGTATCTGTTGTGTGTTTCTGTTTTGTTTCTGTTATGTTCTGTGTTGTGTTGTATCTGTTTGTGTGTTAAGTGACTTGTTTTACAATGCCAATGATAACACGCACACACACACAGCTCATGCATGCCGGCAGCAGCAGTGGCAGCAAACATCTTGATAAGCCCCAGTGCCGGGGCTTCTGTTTGTGTTTCTGTAGCTGCTTCTGCCTCCTATCTGCGGCTTGTCTGACATTTTGTAATTGAAATTGTGTTGCAGCCTACTTTCAGGCGTCGTGCCATGTTGCCGTGTTGCATCCATTACGCATACGCCACGTTGGGCACTCAAAGAAATTAAACTATTTGCCAGCGCCTGAAACAACCTGTCTGGCCCGCCGCTGGTCTAAAAAAACGTCATATTTTAAATTAAAAAATATTATATACGCTCTCGTGTGTACGCCGGAGCATGACATTGGCTTCATTACACGGAGCAGAGTGTGCAACAAAATTGGTGAAACAAAATGCTGAGGAAATATAATCAGCAAGGAAAAAAAACGAGGATACAGCGCTGAGCCCTGAGTCTTTGTTCTTCAGATCGGTGCCTGGATCTTCGGAATCTCTGCTTCAACCACTCTGCCTTTACCCACTTTGGCCATTGGGCCACGAAGGCCTCTCTGTTAACTTTGAGGTTCGTGCTGTGTTCGTTTTCTCTCTGTTTCTTCTTACTAGTTTTCGCCTCGGATATGTACGCTCTTCGTCGCTTCACCGTTGATGTTTGCTGCTTGGATTAGTCGCGTAAATTGTATCTGTCAGCTTTAAAATTCGGTCTGCTGTGATCTTCTGAAGCTCGCACTTTGTACAGGAGTAGTTTTAGTATAATCTAACAAATCAGAGCTCCCGCCTTGAGTCACCAGTTTGTAGTCTAGTGTACAATTTGCACATCAAACGTTGTTGGTCGTGCATGCAGTCTGTTGGCCAGATTTCCAGGCGCACACACAAGACAACTTGTTGCCTGACAACCCAACGTCCTTTTGCATGTGTGTGTGAGTGTGAGAGCGCCTGAGTTTTGAACTCAAGGTCAACAGTGGCGCATATTAAAGTGCAAATTTGTTTTATTTTGCTGGGAAGCAGACATAAAAAATAGATGAAGCCGGCCGGCCGGAAGAGGGAGATGCGAGTGAAGGGCAGGCCAAACGGAGAATGGCCCATCAGAGACTGAGACTGAGACAGCGACAGGAGAAGGACAGAAGAGACAGCGACAGGAGAGAGACAAGAAAGACAGCAGAAAGCAACCGCACTGAGACAGGGAAAATTTCATTGAACCTAATCAGTTTTGAGGCCAAAATAAGGTTGGGCCGTGGCACGTGGCACGTTTGTCGGGCACTGGTCTGAGGGGTCTGGTCTGGTCTAATCCCATAAATAATGCAAGGAGCAAAAGCAAGCTGGACAGATGGGAATCGAATGGAGAGGAATGACGATGGTTCGTGGAGTCTGTCTCAAAGATGCGGCTGGCCAATCGCTTCAAGGACATAAATTCACGCAAATGTTTCAATCAATTTTGCGCTGCTCAGGCACAATACTCCTCGTACAAATTCAATTTGACCCACAAATTGCTGGCACAGCCCAAAAGGACTCCCACGGCAGTGGCAGTGGCAGCTGCAGTGGCACAAGTAGGAGGAGAAGCAGAGGCCCCCTCATGTTGTTATTGAGCCATCTTTATGCGATTACACAAACAACTAAGCGCTGTGGCAGGACGACAGCAGGACGAACGAGTACCGTACACGACATAACTGAATAGGACAGAACCGAACAGGACAGTGGACAGCGCAGAGGAGAACTGGATTGGGGGTCGGTCCCAGGATAGAATACACAAAGGACGGTACGAGGCTCGCACTAAAAAGGGACAGCGCAACGGAAATGTCTAACGATTGAACAAAACGGAAGGCAACGAGGCGAAACCGGAAGGCGAATTGGATGGGAGGGAGGGAGAGGGAGCGGGAGAAGGAACTGCGGTAATAAATGACATGACAGGCATCGAGGAAAATTCCTTTGAGTAAGCCATAGGGCCATCGACATCGTCTGACGAGCCGGAGCCAGCAGGAGCCACAAGCAGTGCAGCACTTTTCAGCTTGAGTCCTGTCAGAGTCATAAACGCTTACCCAATGCAAATGCAAATGCAAAATGGTCTATAGCTGGGGGGTAGCAGGGAAGTGGCAGAGAAGGGCCAAGATGTTGCATGTGTTTGCAGCAGCATTTGCTCATTAAAAACTGACTAAATTGAAGTTGTGTGTTTGTGTATGCGAGAGAGAGAGAAGACTTTCTGTGCCGCCAACAACGTTTTCCCCAAAATAAAGGAAAGAAAAAAAACCCACACAACCATAAGTTGGTGGGGAGGAGCGGGTAATGCGCTTAGAAAAGGGGCACGAGAGAAGAAGGCAGGCATCTGGGAATGGGGGCAGACAATCTACTACTGGATACAAGTTGCGACTGCCACTTGCAAATGCCTGCCAAGGATTTATAATGTTGTCCTCGTGCTCGAGGCGCGCTCGAGTTGCCGTTAAGTGCACGAGTTAACCTCATTTTATACCGTTGCGTCGTCTCCTTGGTGGGTTCTACTTTCTACTTTCTCCCACATTACTATTCCTCTCTTTTCTTGTATCCTGCAGTCGAAGGACAGTCGCCAGATGTAGGGGAATCTGTATAGGAATCAACTACTTAAGGGATAATCTTTGTGGGGCGAAAAATTACTGTTCAAACGATTTGCTAATCAAGCGGACGAGCCAAAACCAATCATAAGCGGGATTACAGGGTATCCATGGTTCGTAGTGGGTGCTTAAAAATTCTCCGCATACAACTTTCTCCCCCTTGCAGTAAAAACACACACAGACTCCACCGTGCACTGCAATTTATTGAATCAACGCGCGTGGCATAAACAATGGATCGGGCCGGGCCAGCCAGACCAGAGATAATGGGGCGTGCCGCTGCCTAAATATAGAACACAATCGTCGTCGTCGTTGCTGTCCATTTCCTTATTGCAGTTGTGGCCCATTGTGTGTGGGTCCTGGGAATTGGCAAGCGCGGGGGAGGGGCAGCAAACAAAGTGCAACACATTAGGCGGGTTTTGTCTTTGTCTGAGAAAAACTGCAGCAACAATGGAGGGGCGGGAATGCTCTGAAGAGGAGCCTGTAGATAGTGGACTGGTGCATCCAGGTTTTTGTGCCTGCCACACAGCCTTTGTGTGTCACGTCAGCCATTGTTGCACCTACTAGAATTGGGGGTTGCCAGACAGCTATTCTGTAGGGGGCGGCCTCTTCTTTGCTTTGTGCAGAAAGCCAGAAATCATTTCAAATATTTTTGACAGCAAATTCAATTCGTTTGTCGAACCCCTTTGAGCTATTTGCCCCAAATGCAATTAAAACTACATTTCCATGGGGCATTTTTCATTGAAATGGAGAGCATCCAATAGCTGGGAGGAAAACTCAGTAGTTGGCAGAGAGATATTAATAAATTGTTCTTTGGCCCTGCAAAATGAGCAATAATCAAACAGAGAGCAGAATCAGAAACAGAAACAGAGCCAGAACCAGAGCCAGAGTAAAAATGCATAATTGCCGGGCGAGAGAAGAACAAAGGAAAAGTTCCTCACCCACTCCGCACAGTTAAGTGAAGTGGAGCGAAATAAGAGAAGGCGAAAAAATGCGCTATCACTGTGCACGGGGTGAGGGGTGGTCAGAAAAAAAATATATATTAAATTTCACTTCTGCTTTTTCAATTAAACTTTTCAAGTATTCCGGCTGCCGGTATCTCTGCGCCAACAACTGATTAAGAAGTTCAGCCGGGGGGGTAGACTGTACTCCCCGAAGCGGACTGTATCTACCTGCTGCTGGTTAAGTTTAACCGGCTATAACCGTTGCAAATTAACTCTAGATGTTGACCACTTTATGAATGGTAACTAGAGACTTTAATTTACCTTTTAGCTGGGAGCTAAACATTCGTAGAACTGTGAGAATAATGTGCCGTTTATTTTGAAGGCTATGTAATCATCATTTCAGCTCCACTTCATTCGACGCACTTTCAGTTTTAGTAATCCAATCAAAATCCTCTCCTCTGATTATTCGTGCAGCAGCATCCTTATGGTTGGCCTTCAACAGCTCATTTATCAGGTAGCCGGTCTCGCAATCCAGTTAATGATATTGATCTGCGGTTGCTCACTACGAGTATATGCACTCTCTCCGTCTAGTGGTCATAAATATCCTCTGGTTTTGGTCATTGAATAACCATTCCTGCTACTGGTTTTCAGCAGCATTATGAATTGATTGCTTGCAGGTGCCGGCGGTATGCTGCCCATGAAGCTGACCGTACAAATATCAATAACTATCTAAGGCAAATCGTTCCACACGCTCACACACGAAAACACACACAGGAGTAAATGCCAGCAGACACAGGACCACACACGAGAGCACACGAGAGCATGTGTAGGAGCACATACAGGAGCCATTTTTCATTTTCACTTCTTAAACTCTTTCAGGTTTTCTCACTCCAGCTGCTAGAGATGGCAATTGTTAGCCCAAAAAGTATTTTAACTGCTCTTCAAGAATGTTTAAGTTTTAAAGTGATTAAAACCTGCTGGAAGGTGCAATTTATATTCAGGATATTTATTAATGTTCTTAGAGCTGTTGTGATCTGTTTGTTGCCATGCAAACTTGTTCATTAGGGATTGTATAAAAGATCTGGCACGTTGCTTTCGTTGCTTTTCATCGTAGAACCCACACGTTCACGTTGTCTAACAGCTCAACCCACGTCCATCTCTATCTGCTTTGCTCCTACACCTTTTTGTTGCTGTTGTGTGTAAATTGTTTCTATGTTTCCAATAACAATATTCATACACATATATCCATGTCTATTTTGTGTGTGCGTGTGGGCGTGTCTGTCTGTCCGTCTATCTGCCTTTTTTCTATGCATCATCAAAACTTAGTAAATTAAATTGGTCAGCGAGGCGTTTTTGTTTTTCGTGTATTTTGGGAGCATTTATTTTCAATTTGCGTGGCATGCTTTTAGTCGTTCCACGTTCCATCCACACGCTCACTCTCTGCGCCCTCGTACTATGTTTTCCCTTTACCAGTTTAGGTTTAGCCACAATTTTGGAATGGAAGTTGCCCCTTTTTTTGTGTATTTTGTATTTAGTTGTTGCTGTTCTGGTTTTTTTTTTTTGGCTGCCTTTGTGTTTGGAATATTGATTAAATTGAACGCTGACGATCGAGGAATGCGTAGGAAAAGAACCGATTGCATTGCATTACCCAAGCTGATTGCACAAATAAAAGCTTAAACAATTGCCCATTTGGCTGGGTCAAAAGGTTAAACTCCCGGCCATTTATTAACATACACACACGTGCCGCGCATTTGTTTAGCCAGCTGAGGCGGAGGGGCGCTGTCGAGGTGGCAATTTGTTCCTTTTTTGGTGGTTTCGTTTCGGTTAATTGAAACAAGTATTCGCTGGGGTTTATAGGAGCCCAACACTGGCTTAATCATCCGTTTAACCAAAAGCTCTACGGTGTGCGGAGAGGGGAGACTGTTCCTCATTTGCGCTTACCGCTTTTTGGCTTCTTTCTTTCAGGCAGCCAGGCAGCCAGGCAGCCAGACAGCCCCTAAGCCACCGCCATGCTAGAAACGCGTTTAGGAAGCTGTGTGGCGTCTCGGGTGCTCCATTAAAAATGCATTTATCATTTGGCATTTTGGAAAAGCTTCCTTCCTTTTCAGACCCGCACCCGGATACCCATCCCATCCCATCCGACACCTTATATCAGGATGCTCATCCTTGTCCGTGGGTTCTTGGGAGCGCACTTTAAGTTGTTTGCTTTTCCAAAAACAGAGCACAAATTGTATTTGTTGCAAAAAAACTTTTACTTTGGGCAAGAAATATGCACGAATTTAGTTTTGCCGGAAAAGTGAAAAGCTCCACACTAGGGCGGGGTGGGGAGGGGTGTAGTGCAACTTGGGGCATGTTTAAGCGCTAAACTGTTACTTCCACATGCTCGACTCCGACACTAAACTCGACTCGAGTCGCCACGAAAGAGAATGGGATTGAGGGAATGAGAATGGGGATTGGTTGGAAACAGGTCGCCAAACTGGCTCCAGCTGGCCCATCGATGTTGGGGGTTTGGGGGTTTTCCGGCTAAAAGCCCAGACAAAAGGCGTTCCCAGAGTGTTCATAAAAATCCAACCCGACAGGCTGACTGCCCCTCCCAAGGAACTAGGTCAGCGATAGACACACACACACAAACACACAGGCACACACGTAGACATTGTAAAGTGCTGGGCAACATCAGGTAGAAGGTTGTCGGAGAGTGTGCGGCGGGGCGTGGCGGGTCGTTGCTTCCCATTCATGTTTTAGCCGCAATGCAGCGCCTGCATAAATTTCATTAGATTTTAGCTCCTGGGGCACACTCGACACTACACTCTACGCTCCACTCTACATGCCACATGCCACATGCCACACGCCACTGTCGCCTTTTGTTTCCATCTTGTATATCAAATCAATTGGCCTTCAGTTCGATACCATAAAGAGGAGGCACCACGGCAGGGGGAATTGGGATATTGAGAGGGAATATTGAGAGCAAAGCCGGACAGAGTGCAGGATGGAGATGGGGAGGTGCCACAACTGAAGCACATACTCGTAAATGGCTTCCTAATGAAGTCATAAAGCGCCCGGGAAAAGGCAAACGCAAACGCAAACGCAAACGCAAGCGCAACTAGATGTCCGCCATTAAACGCACCTTGAGCCAAGGCCATGGCGAGGGAGTGGGAAGAGGGGAAGCTAAAGCCAGTTCGCCGAGAAGTATGCTAATAAACGTAAACCGTGCTCCATTACCAGACAAGACTGTGGAGGACATAGGAGGTAATAAAAATGAAAATAAATAGGCTAGCTCCAGGGGGGCAGAAAAGATTTAGATACCCCTTGCAGATCGATCAGATTTGAAGGTTGAGTAGAGGAAAAGAGTAAAAAATAATAATAATTAAAAAATGGGTTATGCAAATAAGGCAACGGACAATAGCAGCTGGTACATTGGCCTGAAAGAGATTCATTGTTCCAGCTGAAATACTGGCCTTAAACTCATCCAATATTTGTTTTGTACGATAAATCCTGCTCTGGGTGCCAAATTTTTGTGCTATTAGCTGCATTGTCGCTTAATCTATTTTAATCTAGGACTTGTCTCCATAACACCACAGTCTAATACACTTCCTGCTACCTTCTAGCCCCTAGCAGCTTTGGAGAATAAAAAGCACAATCGCCATTTACCTTTAGAACAGAGAAAGAGAGAGACACAAAGCGGGCGTGCGAGCGAGTGTGGTCAAATGCGAAATGCAAAGGGAAACCGCGAGAGCCATAAGACACACAGAGAGATGGAGACAAAGACAGAGACGGGGACACAGCCACACACTGAGACATACATAAATTGAACATGCGAGCAGAGAAGCTTTACGTGCTGACAATGATAATGACTTTCCTTACAAACGAAATGAAACCAAGCGAAAATCTTAAAATGTAATTAAAAGTACTCGACTGAGGGGTACCCACTAGTCCAAAAAATAAAAATAAGATAATTAAAATTATTTAAATTTGGAACAGAAACTAATGGAAATAACTTTCAAGTAAAGAATGGAAGTACATATTTTAAAATATTTTGTTTCGGATTGGAACAATTTTCACAAGTTCTAACAAATTCGGATGAACACATTTTATAGCTAAAATCGTGAATATTGGCCACTTTAATCTAGATTTTATACTTGGAAACGCAAAGCGCTAGCTCTCCACATAGCCATAGAGTCGACGAACATAATATACCCTTCTTATGGCAAGAAGTATAAAGAACTGCAACTGTCTCTTTTCCCTATGGCTCCATAGAAAGAAGTGCATCGAAAACGCTTTGCACGCTAATGCTCCATTATCAGAAGGTTGCCCATGCCCCCCGCTCCACGCCCCCTGCCCAGTTAACAACCGTAAATCTTCACTTGCATCTGTGGACTTGAAAGGCTTTAATAGATATTTATGTGTGGAGAGGGGTCGATGATGCATTCAACGTGGAGACCAAACATTTGCACTAGATGCGCCTTCGCATCCAGCATATGTATGCGTTGATAAATTGTTTGCCAGGGTTCTTCAGCCCCAAAAAGGGAAAGGCTTTAAGTTCAAGTGCTTAAAAATGTAGGAGAAAAACAAACGGATAGCCGGCCAAAACGTTGAACGGAAAAGGGAAAAAGCGAACAGAGTTGAACGCTGAACGGTGAACCAAAGCAAAACAAATTGTGGGAAAACAAAAACTGCAAACTACATGAACAATTTGGCATGCAATGCGAGAGCAAAGCGACCGACCGACCAGTAAAAAAAAAAAAGAGAGAAGTAGAAAAGCAAAACCAGAAAAATAGCGCCAGGGACACACCGTCTGGATGTACGTAATTTATTTTTTATTTTAGCCAGCTTGTTGCTATGTTTTTTAACTCTGCATTTTTTGGGTTACAGGAAACCTTAAAACCGAGCAGCGCTTCAAATTTATGTGCCACGGAAGTGGCGACTTTTAGTTTTTGCTCGCCAGGTGTCAGACATGCGAATGGGTCGAGAGAGTGAGACTCCACAAAGGGGGACAATATAGATAGAGAGGTAGGACATAGAGTGTGGTAGGTGGCACCGCTCCACTTGGTGGACGCTTAAATGAAATCAAAGCTGCTCCAGAGAAACCAAAGCCCAAAGCTCAAAGTCGATTTCCCCGATACGTCGTTCCATACAGCCCCATGCATTTCAATCAAATGAAGTCGCATAAAATAATGCAAAAGGACGGGGGAAGCGAAATGCAATACAGATGCAACAGACACCAGAGTGCTAATCGGATTGGTTTTCAGTGGAACGTGAGGAATACGGAGAGGGGAGGAGGAGCGGACAGCTGGGTGCTAATGATCATCATTCAGAGTGGCTCTTTGGCTGGCTGGTTGGTTGGTTGGCTGCTTGGTGTGGGTTTGTACACGTTTTAATTAACCATCTCGCATCAGATGTTCGTGTGGGAAGCTACTCAAACAGAGCGCAGCTCATCGAGTTAAGAAAACATGTGTTTGGGTTCTGCAGAGTTCCCGCTTAACCCCCTCAACGAATGATAGTTAGTTTTTATGTTATTGTACAGCGACTGGGGCTGCATGGGAGCCCCACCCAGTCACTGCATTGGGACTGCCCTCTCCGTCTCGGTTAATGACCCAAACGACACTCGATGGGGCATTAAATACTCGTAGCAATCCGAAACAAGCCATAAACTTTATGGAGAAATAAAATTAAATTAAATGAGCTTAGACCGGAGCTGGTGGCAGTCCCTAATCAACTCTCTCGCTTACACTCACCACTCCCTGCCAATTTGCCGAACTGCGGAAACGGAGATCCACTAATGAACGGGGAGGCTTACTCAATGCAATGCGTTGCATAATTTTTGCTATTGGAAGCGGAGCAGGATCCTCCGTTGTGTCGCGGATAAATATTGAAAGAGGAAAGCGGACTGCCCCTCGGGTGGTGCGCCACAGTTCTTTGTGTGCTATGGCTGGTCCCCCCCACCAACTTTTGTGCAGGTAATTGCTCCGCCATCAACGCTTCCTGTGCCGCCATTGGTGGGCGCCTCGGGGGCAACGGGCCACTGTGACTGTGCACAGGAAATTGGCAGAAATTCCATTTTGATGGAGAGTCCCGTGCCATAAAGCCAGCAACGCATTCAGAACTGGCAATGGTACACAAAAGCAGAGTCTCTCTCTGTGTGTGTGTTTGTGCTGTTTATTTATTGGCTGTGGGATTAACGAATATTTTTGTCAGATAAACACACATTTTTGTATGTTTGCCACATGTCACATGGCATATGAGTGACGGTTTTAAGCAAAGACCTCGTTGGGGGAGCACAGAGCTGGATATTGCTTGTTGCGACCGGTGAGGCAGCCCTCGGTGCGGATTCGATAGATCGGCTGGCCGCACACCGGCTCCTTGGCGTAGTTGCAGGTCAGCTTGAAGTAGGTCAGGCCCTTGGTCACATACCGGATGCCCGCGCAGCCCACATGCGAGTTGCCCTCCATGGCCATGACCGCAAAGTGTCGGTGGAGTCTGTCGGAAATATCGCAACGAAATGCAGTAGAGAAATGCAGCAGGCGGGCAGATGGAAAGGTCAAATGGAGGTGCACTTACTGCTGGCGCTTCTTGTCGCACGGATAGAGCTCCATATCCGCTGCGGTCATGTTGGCGTGCTCCGACCACCAAGTGCGCACTCCGATGGCTAGCAGCTCCGGATACAGCCGCTCGAGCAGCTCATCCTCGACGTGATGAGTCATGTTGAACACAATAATGTTCTGGCCGGAGTGGGTGAAGTTGTGCGTGTTGTGGCACTCGTCGTGCTTCGCCTGGCACATGCGCGCATTGTAGCCGGCCAGTGTGGCCAGCTCCTCGCTCCACTGCATCACAACCATGCGGTCGGCGCGTGGCAGCGTAGAGTTCTTGCCACTGGCCACCAGTTGGCGCTGCGCATTGTGCTGCTTGAGGATCATGTCAGCGTGCACCGTGAGATTCACCAGCTGCGGCTGTGCAGCCAGGCAGGATCGGTGATAGGGCTGTGTGGGATAGGTAGAGGATTAGGCATAGAGTCTCTGTGTGCCCGTTGAAACCTTACAGTTGTGTACTTTTCACACGCCACATGCCGCTTGCCGCGAGGACACAGCTGCGCCTTGCAGTAGGGATTCTCGGGTCCTGTGGGTAGACCCAGGCTTTGATTGTTTACCGCTGCCGTCGTTGGCAGGGCCAAGGACTGTGCCTCGACCTTGGCTGCCAGAAGAAAGCCCAGCACAAAATTAAATAGCGAAATTGGCTTCATGGTCGTTGCTGGTGAACTGTGCTGCAAGTCCATGAATGGCCGCTCCTTATAACAGGTAAAGTGTAGCCGCAAGAACAGCTGACAGTTGGTTTGGCCCCTTCCATTAGGTAATCCAAAAGTTGTTCTTGACTGAAGAACTGACATTGAACAGATGTACAGAATAGTTGTGTGGGGGAACGGAAGGGGAAATGGCTTAATGCAAGCCTCCAATTGTCGGTGACATGGCACAGCGGCTGCTTCCATTTCCATTTGTTTATCTACTCAGTTGGCCACAAAATTGGCCACGAAAAGTTGTGGCAGCGCCTGCCTGGCAGTGTCTGCTAACAAAAATGGCTGTCATCATCATTGTCGCTGTCGCGTTTAACAGCTGAGTGCCTTCAGCCCGGCTGCTGACTCACTCCACCACTGGCTGACTGCTGTCAATGGCATTCGCATTAGTGCCACATTAAGTGGCATTTCATGAGGCACGCGGCCGCACACACAAACGTACTCGAAAAGCCTAATAACTCAATATCTGCTCAATTGATTAGACGGAGCCCAAAGATGCGCGTTGACCAGCTGAGTCTCGGACTTTGACTTGGACCTTGGGCCCTCAGCCCTGGCTTGCTCTGCTAATTGCCTGACAACTGATGCTCCTTCTATTTTGCCATGTACGTGGTCTTGTGTAACATAACTTAATTACAGCTGTGGCTCATGCTGCTGCTCCTTTAAGCTGCTGCTAGATCCTGGTCTCTGGTCTAGATCCGCAAAATGAATGCCTGATTTATGCATAATTATTCATGCCATATATCGGAGGGGGGGGTGGGACTAGAGAGCTTTCTCGCGCGTGCACATGTCAAGTGGCAAACTCCCGGGCACTCCCGTCTGTCTTGTTTAGTAGGTTGTAAATTTTAATGCAAAAGAGCAACATTTTTTTGTGATTTATTGTTTTCTGTTCTCTTCTGTCCATGGGTTCATGAATTAAACAGCAGACGAGGGCCGCCAGCCTCTGTTCTCGGCATCGGGTACGACTTCCTTCCTTCCTAGTTGTGGCCGACACGCGTCCACCTGTTGCCGGGTCGGACAGCGGCCGCAAAGTCAGTTTGTTTTGCGGAAATTTATGGCCCAAGACGTGGCCCAAGCCAAATACTCGTACAATTTTTTCCGCATATAATTTATTTTTAATAGAGAGACAACTTTTGGGGTTTCTATTTTGCAACGCCCCATAAATATCCATTTCTCCATCAGAGAACAGTTGGGCGAGCTCCTCTGAAGGCGTTTCAATTATGTAAGCACTTTGCACTTAAAATCTCATTAACTGGGGCAACACCCTTCGATGATGCAGCATCCCGATTCCTGCCACCATTGTATCCTGGTCAGAATGCATCTTTGTGCATTTCCTCTTGGAATTTGCTTTAGCTGCTGTCTAACATTTGCAATAATCAAATTGAATGGCCACAATTATCTGTGCGTGTGTGCAAGAGTGTGTTTGTGGGCCAAGTTGATTTATTGGCCAGGCCAGGGCAGGCCAAAGCCACAACACAGCTCGCCATAACTCAAATAAACGCCTCCTGCGCCCACTTGGACCACAAATATTTGCTAATGAATTTGCAGGCGCCAAATGAAGGGGGAGGGACACGGACACGGACACGGACACGGATACGGGTTCTGGTTATGATTCTGGTTCTGGTGGCCATGGAGCCGTGTCAAAGGATTGCCGGCCATCAATATGCGCATAAAGTTCAATATGGCCACACAAATGCCCCGAATCCTGCTAACAATAATCCTTAATTTTATGCAAATCTCGTCAAAGTACTCTCCATCCCCAACACCATGCCCGACCCCCCACAAGTCGGCAGCTTAGTTTTCACAATCCTCTCTTTACTTTACTTTACTTTACTTTTTTGTTGTTTTTCTGGTTGGTTGAGGGAAAACTTTTTAAGCGCCAACGTGGAAAAACTTGTCCGTGTCTTGCATGCCAAGGAAAATGTGTCAACTGTGCGGAGCAAACTCGCCGAAAACCCAATCCACGAAGCCACGAATCCCGGCCAGTCTGGCTGGCAGAGTGCCCCGAGGCCCCTGGCCGGGAGTCGTAAACATAAACTGAAATCCAGCGCATTGCGCTCCCTTATCGCCTCGAACCTGCCAACCCAATTTAAGTTAATTAAGTTGTTACATTTTTGATCTAACACACAAATCGCAAAACAGCAACAGGAATCTAGATTTCTTATTCTTACTTGCTGTCCTGCCTTGCCTGTTTGTGTGTGTCTATCCGCCATCTCTGTCTTGCCATAAAACATTTTTGGAGGCCACAACACTAGGGTTTAAGGAGTAGTAGACTCATTCATTTCCATTGCTGTGAATCATACAAAAATTTAATTGGATGCAAGATGCAAATAAAGGCTAACGAAGGTGGCATACTCCTTAGGTTAAGACGGACTTTTATTTTAGCTTTAATTCTATTGCGATTCGATGCTTCTATTACTAGCAGAGTTTCTCGTGAATTTGGAATACAGAAAGTAGTAAACAGAGAAGACAACTTTGCCTTTACATCCCTAATTACATATATTTAAATAATTATAAATACATAAAGTTAATAACCAAAGTACACTGTTTGCTTGTGTTTTGTTGGTAAATGTTTCGCAATAATATCCTGCCGCTATCCTTTTATTTTGTGTTAAACTTCCTTGAGGATTAATTCCTGTTGGTTGCTTATCGCTTAATTAGACTTCAATTAGCACTCAAAAGGCTGAAAGCTTAAACATAATTATAACAAAATTAGCTGGCAAGGACATTTTATTTGCAATTTCATTTAAAGCTTTAATTTTCATTCATTTTTGCTTTTAAAATGTTTCTAGCCAACAATTTCCTTTACAGCTTTAATTTGTTTTATTTTCCTAGCCACACAACCAAATCAGCATACCCCATTGCACCCTAGAGCATAATTATGCAAACGCTTTATTATGTTGAGTGTGTGTGTTTGTGTGTCCATACACGTTTTTTAATTCTTTTGAGTTGGCATTTTTAAAGCCGCGCAAAAATATTCAGCTGCTTTGTTGTTGTTGTTGTGGTTGTGTTTGTTGCTTTGTTGCTGGCAACAACTACGTGGGGTGTGTGTTAGTGTTGGTGGTGGTGTGCATTGTGTTCACACATAAATTTTAGGCAAACACAGGCAGCACACAGAGGCAAGCGCACATGCATATGCACATGGCTGGTGGTTTATTTGGGTGAAGGCCACGAGGAACCCAAACGGCAGCAGCCGCAACACCAGAAGCAGCAACAATAACAACGGCAGCAGGCACCACAACGCGCAAATCTCAGAATTAAATGCAATTTAGTGCAGCAAAGTGGCAACCCGTGGCACACACATTTGGTTACATGCCGGGTGGGGGGCAAAAATGTCGCTAAAAATGTGAGCAAACTTTTTGCAACTTGTTAAGCATTTGAATGCTGCCTGCCATTGCCCATTGCTGTTGCCGTTGCCGTTGCCGTTGCCAATGCCATTTCGCCATCAAAAATTACCCAATTCATTTCTGGCACACACACTCGTAACATGTCAATTTGTATTTTGAGTGGGGGCAAAGCAAAAGCTCTGGGAAAAATTGAAAGTAAAAGTGCAAGGGAAAGGGAAAGGTACGCATCGAATGGCAAATATGGGCGCCGGCAGATGCTTGAGATTTTCCCCTCTGGAGCGGCACAAAACTTCGAGCGACAAGTAAACAAAATGTCCCAGCTTAGACGCCACTTACGAATGCCATTAGGCCCAGGGGAACATACAACACAACAAAAACAACAACAGCAAAAAAGGGCTAGGAATGCCAAATGCCAAATAGCAAATTCCAATGCCAAATACCAATGCAGATGCCGATAAGGCACCAAAGAATGGAAGGGAGAGGGGATGCTGGATGTGTTGTAAGCCCAAAGATTTTTCTATAAAAATGAATGTTGAATTTGCTGGCTGGTATGGCCTTTGATTTTGTTGCTACATTTGAACGTTAAGTGGAAGACACGATTTGTCTGTCAGTGGGGTGAGCGGAGAGTTGAACAAGTTGTCTTCTGCCGCTGAGAAGTTGCCTCGTTTCGGCTTGAGTAATCTCTCGCCATTCGTCTTCATCTCTTTGCAACGAGAATCGCACAAAAAGGCAAAGCCGGAAGGGGAGAGGCAGAACAGAACAAATTCAAAATGCAAATCTTCGGCAGAAAGAGCTCAAAAGTGCAGAGTAAACAACAACATCATTCGGAGATTGGGAGCTAGCGCCCTGAAAGTGCATAAATTGTTGCATACTTAACGGGACGGTGTGGCGCGGCGCTGCGTAATAATTGCAAAGCATTTGTAAGCACCTGGACTAAAACTTTCTGGCAAGAGATTTTCTCTTCTTCGACTACTTCCACACTTATTTTCCTTTCTGATGAGCTGTGCAAATTTTGCACTTTGCCAGCGCGGCTCTCTGACAGCTAATTGGCTAAAAATAAGACGCTCGGCAGCTCTCAGCTCCCTGGCCAAATTACGCATCCGCCGAGGCGACGCAGAGCACTAAAATAATTGTAAATTTATTGCCGAGTGTCCTACAGCAGCTCCTCCACTTTGTTCCTTTGTGGCCTTTTTATTGCCTTTTCATTTCTGCTGGTTTTTTTTTTGTTGGGTTTGTTTGTTTTTGTGTGCTGCCTTCTAACTTAAATGTGGCATAATCTTTGCCGTTTACCAAAAAATGTTGCCCCGAGGAGTGTTAGACAAAATGAATTGCATCATGATTGCCACACCACAAAAGAATGTGGGACGGGGGGTGTCGTCTCGGTTTCAGTTTCGGTTTCGGTTTCGGTAAGGTGTGCAGCATAAATTTCCAAGAAAATATTGTCAAACCCAAAAGAAAGTTTTGTTCGGGTTGCTGGGTGGCAAACTTTCGAAAGTGTTCTGGCAATTGATTTCCTGCCAGTTTCGGTTGGCTTGGGGTTTTCCCCACCAGTTTCCAACTAGGCCACATTAAAGTTGATGAAATCCTTTTTGGGAACACCAGTAGCAGCAAGGGAACACTCTCTCCCGAGCTCTTTGGCTGGACACATTGTTACCTGATGGTTATTAGCCGGCATTGTTATGGCCAACATTGTCGCTGTGGCTGGTTTACTGTTGCTGTTGTGTCGCTGTGGTTGCCCAGACTCGGCTCGGGCCCGTGTTGCTTATAATGTTCGGGTTGCATAGCTGGGCCTGGGCCTGGGCCTGGGCAGGCTATTAGTTATTTTATGGCCTCTCGATGCTATCGGGCGGCTTCAATGCATAATTTTGCACTCAATTATAATGGACGCCTTCGCTGTGGGTGTGTTGCTAAGAGACTGCGGCCCCACGTAAAGTACTTAATTCCCAAGCAGCCGCAGAAGATGTAGGCAAAATAGTTTGTCAGGAAAAATTATCATTAATTACGTGTAATCAATGGATCAATCTGTGGGATAGCTCTGTGTAGCATCTCCACACACCTCTTGTGCCGCTGCCTGCAAACTTTGGGTCAAGTGTGTGTGGCTGTCAGACTGTGCCACGTACAGTAAGTATTTGGGTTAAGTGGGGGGAGGTGGGGCATATTAAAAAACATTTCAAGCGTTTTATTGCCACACCAGAAATGAGCTCAGCAAAGAATGATGTTGCTGATGATGTTGCAACTGCGGCTGGGAGTTAAAGTTGCAACTCCAAAGCTGCCAGTCAGCTACGGTAACGGTAACTTTTGCCAACCAGCAACCTGCAACCTGGAACGCGCGAATGATTGAAACTTTTTCGATTTCGTGCTCATAACGGACATAACTTTGTGCTGAATTAGCATAATTATTGTGCCATAAAATGACTGCAAAATTGTTAACTTCACTCCCTCTGTCTCTATCCAGAAATTGTCACTTTTTTGTACCTGCAGCTAAAATGGAAATTTGTTGCACTTAGTCCTGGATATTGGATTGATTCTGACTGCAATTGGAATTCATTTTCAGATCCATTCCGCTCTGGACAGCTTTCAGCTCATCTCTCGCTGTGTCCTGCTCTCGCCGTGAGCTTCAACCTATGCATTCTAGCGCCGCAAAGTCCTCAAAGCCATTTTATTGCCCAGCACCCCCAAAAGTTGAAAAAGAACTTTTGGCTGACATATTAGAGAGCTGCAACCGCAAAGCCGCAGTCGCAGGACACTCCCCACTCCCCACTCTGCTCACTGTTTTTTTGCAACACTTCTTCTGACCGAAATTGTCAGTCTTGTTGCGGCTCCACTCCCTTTTGGCTGCCTAAGTCTATAAGCTTGGCCAGGCAGCATCTGTGTCCTGTAAGCCGCTCTCTCACTCTCGCTGCCTCCCTCCCTCCCTCGCTCGCTACATGTGTGTCATAGATTTTAGCGCATCTGGCTGGGGCCTTTTTTATAGCATTAGGACATGGACTGTTGTACAAGTGTCTGCGGCCAGCTGTGGGACACTTTTATTGCACAGCATGCGACCAGAAGATAGTTTGCGGTGGATTTTGTGGCAGAGTAGCATGGAGGGAGACAGCAAATCTACTCCTGAGGGAGGGATGGGAATGGAAACGGGAATGGGTTTTGAGTTGGGGGAGTCGTTTGCGTATGACCAAAATGGCCAAAAACCAAAGCATAAGAAACCATGAACCCATGTGCTGAATTGTTAAGCATTAGAGCGGGGCAGATGTGGCATGTGGAATAAAACCATTTCGGGGATTGCGCCTCGCCGCTCGCGACTCTCACACATAAATGTCAGTCACAACTTGACCTTGAGCCAGCCCGGAGTCATTCCGGATTTGTAACTTGAGCCAAGCGACACGCCGGAGCCCCGTAGCCCATAGAACGTAGCTGCTGGGAGTTGGGAGTTGGGAGTCGGGGCATCATCAGCATGCCAGGCAGCCCGGAATCCATCAACGAAGCATAAACTATGGGCGAGACTCTGTAGACAAGTGCCAGATAAATGTTGGCAAATAAAGAAATGGCAAAATGTGAGTACGACTACGACTGCGAGTCCTGTGCGGCGTATATTAGGTGGGGGGAAAGTCGGAAAATGAAGTGGAGCACTAAAAGTAGCGATGATGAAACACTTTGGCCTAGACATTTTGTCTAAATGTTAATTGAATCTGTGGAACAGATTTGTTGGATTATTCAATCCAAGGCCAAACGGAACTCGAGCCACAGCAGAGCTTAAGAAAATGTGAAGGTTGAGGTTGAGGCTGAGAGACTGAAGGCCTGCAGCCAATGCCAATGATGGTTTCCATCATAAAGAAAGGCTCAAGACTTGGATATTTTGTAGCCACGGATCCAAATTCAATATATCCAGACACGCCCCCATGCCGACTATTGCCACGCCCGAAAGCCAAGGACACGAACTGAGGCGCAGCAACTGCAAGGGACAGGTCCGAGGTGGAGGAGAAGTCCTTCGCTGTGGCAGTTGCAGTTGCAGGCAGCAGTTGTGGCGCATGTTTTAAGCTAAACGACTTGGATTTAAAAATAAATTGAGGTCAGCTAAGAGACACCAACAAACAATGTTGCTGCTGCTGCAGTCGTGCCACAGTGTTTGCTTTTGTTTTTGTTGTTGCTGAGCGAATGAAAGGGAATTTCTACTGCTGCTGCTGCTGCTGCTGCTGGTGTGCGGCGCTTTTAGTGGCAGTAAAACGAAATTCGGCGTACATAATGGTAATTGCGTGTTTTTTTCCACTCTAATTACGAGTTATATGCATTCACACACTCACACAATAACACACACACACAAACACAGAGAGAGAGAGGGAGACAGAGAGACAGCGTCACACTCGCATCCGTGAGTTGAATGCGGCGCAAGAAATGCCAACCTAAATTTCCGGCCCTCGACTTCTTTGTCCTCTCCGTTGCATTCGCTGTGTGGCAGTCATTGCAGTCACAGCCCCGTAGTCGCATAAAAATAGGAATTAAAAGAAAACTGCATATAAAGTGTTGCATTTGGCTCGACTCTTGCGCCCCAGCCCACACTGTTACGCCCATTCCTGTTTTCCAGCACTGCGCTTTCAACCTTTTTTTCACACCCCAGCACTGCTTGGATTGTCTGCTCGCTGCTCTGCTAATTAAAAACAGCACATAGTGCTATTAAAGCCAAAAGTTCACTTCGTATGCCTCTTTTTTTTATTCCGGGTCAGGATAAGAGACAGAGCAAGACGCTGACAGACAGAGAGAGAGAAAGAGAGAGAGAGAGAGAGAGATGGAAGAAAGAGTGCGGCTCCCTGTGCTGCATATGCGCTATTTGTACGAAGATTATCTCATTATGTTTTGCGGTTTTAGTTGCACTGCCACTTTTTGGCCATAGGCTGTGTACAACATGGCGTATAATTAATTGCGTAATGAGCACGCCTGCCAGACACACACACACACACACACTCGGCAGCTGCCTCAAGAAGTATTCTCTGTCTGCCACAACTCATTGTCCTTTTCCTTGTCGTAGAAGGCTGTGCCGCTGCTCCTTTGTCTGCCTTTTGTTTGGGGCCCGGGCTATCTTAAGCACCTTGTCTGTGGTGGCCTCATAACGACCAGCAGAACAGAGCACGGCCAGAACGACACTTCAAAACAAACAATTATCATCAGGCAGCTGCAGTTCTCTCGCTCTCTGAAACATGAGAGTTCTCTCTGTTTGCGCTGTTATTTGCCATTGCCTCCGCTTTTTTTGTCGCTTTTGTTTTTGTTTGGCGAGAGCTTATCACGCCGCCATTAAAAAATTGTTTACTCTTCCTTTGTGCTCGGACAAACATAACGAACGATTTACACAATTACAAACAAACAAACAAACATATTTGCCAGGCAGCAACAGTAACAAACGAACGAAGAGCAGTGAAAATATTTATGGAGGGATAAGTTTTGTTGTGCAGCGGCGATAGGCAATCATTTATACTAACTATCAAAAAGAGTGGCTAGGAACAGCAGAGGATGTGGCCATAGGTGGCCATAAGTAAGATTTCTATATCATATTTTAAAAAATATAATCAAAATTCCGGATGAATTCCTTAATATAATATTCCTAAATGTTCTCTTAACTACAGGGTATTCTTTAGCCCTCATACGTATATCCTAGCTGCTCGAGGGAATTATTTACAGCATGACAAAATAATTACAAACATATATATATTTATTTTTTGCAGCTACTTTTATGCTTGCTGCGATTGAGTGGCGCAAAGGTGGAGTGTCCATAAAAAATGTATCAACTTGCAACAGGGTGAGTCAGTATTTAAAATACAATTTAAAAATGCCTAAAAAAATATATATGCAAATAAAACATTTCACAAGTTAAGCCATAAATCAAGTATACGACGTGTGCCTATGGGCTTAGGGCGTCTAAAGGAGGCTCCTTTGCTGAGCCACCCTGCTAGGCAAATGTCTACTGCTCCCGCATGTTTCATGTACACTTGCATGTATGCTACATCTGCATATGTATCTGTGTACATTTATGTTGAAATTAAATTGGGTGTGTGTTAATATTTGCACCGGAAGCACAGACACACATACAAACAGAGCAGGGAAATGCTTGAATAAATAAAAGCAAAATATTTTATGGCAAATGAATTAATTTCAGTAGTTTGCATGTTGAATGAATTTTCGCACCCGCCACCTCTTTCGCACTTCTTTTTGCCCCATTATCTCTCGGGAATTTTCGTGGCAAAAACAAAATCAATGCAAATGTTGCATTGAAATGTCTGATTGTAATACAAATAATTATAGTTTGAATGAATTTTTATGTGTGGGAAAAAGTAGAAAAATCCACAAAAAGTGCACAAAACACGAGCGAAACATTGACTCAAGGCATGCCACCAGCACAAATAATTTAAGCCTGAACTTACATGAAATAGTAAACAATCTTCTGTCTTTTTCTTTGTTTTCTTTGTTTAATTTCGCATATAATATATATTACTTTATGGGGTACTATTCCCTACGACAGGGGCTGCAAAACCACGACCTACATTACACATTCCCACCACCAAGGAACCCCAACCGACTAGACCAAGACCAAAGCCTGACATTAGTTTATGGCACAAGTGTTAAATATTTTTGTTTGGCACGCCAATGCCCGAGCCCCAAGCGGAACTCACACAAACTGCCCCACAAAGGACCCACACCCAAAACCATTCTCATTGTGGGAATCCAATGCCCTCGTGGTGGAGTCTTGGCAACAATTACAACAAAGTTGCCATCAAATGAGTGTAGGAATTATTAAATACGAGCCATTCCCAACAGCCAGTATTCCATCGAATCGATTTGCCCTTATCGATCTAACAGTTTTCTCTGTACTCCGCCTGTTTTCGGGTGGAGCTCTTACAATAAATAATCCCAGCCGGACCAGTCGTAAATAAAAGTCTCTTCTAATATAGCAGCCGCTTCAAATTCTCTAAAGGATTGGAGATTCTAGGGTCTCTACTCAACTTGCGATACGCCCACAATTTAATTCAATTTCCAGCAACTTTTTTCAACTATTTTTAACTTTTGCCACTTGGATGGGAGGGACAAACATTCACACTGGTACAACTGCAGAGGAGAAGCGGGGAAAAAGTGAGGCAAAAGGTAAACCAAATTATAATGCTTAACCTTTAAGCCTGCCTCGGATTGCGTGCTAAGTTCTCTTGGTTACTTAGCTTGGCCAAGTTGTTCTTGGTGTACTCCTGCCTCCGCCTCAGGCCGAGCGCTCCGGCTCTGGTTCGCTCTTGATGCCCTGCAGACGACTTCCTTTGCCAAGGGGTGTTATTATGTTGTTCGCATCGAATGCAACACGAAGAAGGGGCGTGGCGTGGCTGGTCTGGCAGCTCGGTTTACTTTGGTTATGGTTTGATGCCTGAGCCAGACACCAGCTTAGGATTTCTAGGATTAGCGCTGACAGGATAATGATGGTCTGGCGGCTCTCTGCTGCTTTTGCGGTAAACTACAATTATAATTAGGATTTTGCCGAGATAATCGTGACTATTGTCAAGTGGTTTTTTGGCTCGTTAGTTGCGGCTATTGAAACCCTTTCAGCCGGTTAACTAAATCGAGAACTTGCCGTGTAATTTATATCTGAAATTTCTATTCCACATAAATTCCTTTGCTTGTTTTTTCGCCCTTCTATTTTCAACGTACGCCTAGAAGGAGTAGGATAAATATTCGCTCGTTCGCTCAGCTCTTCCCACAAAGTTTTCCAAGGCCATCATATCAACATTAGCATATTTTTGATAGCTCAAGCTGCCCTCCAGCTATGCTCGGCTCTTTGGCTCCCTGGCTTCGTCTGCAGCGTATCCCATGGTCGAGGTCGGGAACAGCTTCCTGCCGCAACATCCACTTGCCACTTCAAGCTGTACGCTTGTTTGCACCTACGTCGGCCTTCCATGATTTTTTGTTCCGTTCTGTTCCTCTGCATTTTAGCTGTGGGCCGTTGTTGGCTTAAGCCATGCCAGCTGTTAACGACCTTTGCCGGGCCTCGCTCGTTTGTTGGCCAAGTCGTGGGGGCCGTGGGCGGAACTAGCTGCGGCAAGGAGCGCGGGAACGGGTACGGGTAAGAGCGCCCGAAGCGGGGCGTAAAACTGCAATTGCGCTGCCAACTTTATGGAAACGACGACGACTCCACTGAAGGGTTTAACCCCGGTAAGTGGGGCGGGTGTGGAGGGTGTAGACTGAGTGCTATGTGTCGGTATATTCTCGTATAAGTTTTCTAAATTTATTACAATTCGCGCGCAAACTGAAAGCTATAATTTTCGAGCGGTTTCTGGCGACCACGCCTCGAATGTTTGAATGTTTGAATGTTGAATGTTGAATGTCGATTTTTGATATTTGCGTTTGGCACGCAACACGATTTAAACTTTTACCAGCGAGCTCTCTCTAAAAATAACCATAAATCAATTTGAGTTGATGCCCAAAGTGGAGCGGGGGACAACTTTCCACACCTTACCAGACCCGCACCAGGCCGCTGAGTCTCACGCTGAGTGTCTCGTTTAAATTGAAAGATGGGTGGGATCGTCACGGTTCTCGTTTCGGCATTAGTTTGCATAAATTTCACAGACAAGCAGAGAGAGATAGAGAGAGAGAGAGTGAGAGAATCCTTGGCTTGCTTGTGGATTGAAAGAGGCTTTTGGGCCTTGGGTATTTGCTTGGTCAATATTTTGCAGCGCCCTACAGGTTCACGATGGATTCGTGGCTGCATATGCCCCACACATAATTGCAGTTGCAGTTGCAGTTGCAGCTGAAGCCTCAGCTGCTGCTGAAAAGATGGAGTTGCCATGGCATATCCGGCTCAGTCTATCTCCATCAGTGTCGCAACCCTGTCAAAAGATTTAACAGTTTAATGAGGTTTTCTGCAGTGCTCACATCTGCTGGCGGTATTCATCTGTCCACATGTGTATTTATTGTATTTACTTTATGCTGTTGCGGTCAGGAGTAGCCTGAGCAGGGACCGTGTCCGTGTCCTTTTTGCCAGCCAGGCAGCCATCGATCCAGCCAACCAGCTACCATCCCATCCATCCTTTTCAGCCGGTGCCCGGTCAGGTCCTTGCCGAATGCCATCCGTCGTCCGTCGTCGCATGTCAATGCTGCTGCTGGGCATTGTTGACAATGGGATTTATATTTCAACAGTCTCGTTGTTGTCCACTCCACCCCCCAAACACACATGGCCAACTTTTTGCCATTAACATATTGATTTTTATGGCTCGCAAATATACGAGTTTTTTTTTGCCGGGCAACGGTAGCAACATGGGCCTCTGCCTGTCTTGCTCTTTTTTTCAACATTTTTGTTGCCTTTTTGGCTCTTTCGCTGACGTGTATAAAAGGTTTTCAAAGTAACGCCATTAATTTGTGTGCTGCCTCAGGGAACACTCTAACATTTATATTGCAAAAGTTCAGTGGTTCAGAATTTAACAAGGGAAAAGCAAAGCAAACCGGAACAGAATAAATTCAGCAAAAATAATTGCAAACATGCAATTGATTAATTCCAGAAAAACTAAATAAATTAAGCATTCAATGAAATTGTTTGTAGATTTAATAATGATTATTTTGAACATCTTTTAAGTGTATTCAAACATTAACTTAAACAACAGATTGTGTCCCGCAGGCAGGCTAAAATTAATCCTTTGGGGTACAGAAACTTGGCTTTCCCTTTCGAATGAAATGCGAGAGGTTTCATATGCAAATCAGGCTTATTATTTACAGTCACTCTTGCAGGACCAATAAATAAGCAAATAGTTTGATAGAAAACCAGAAACAGAAACAACAACAACGACAGGCATAATAAATCCAAATAGATAAGTTTGCACAATCTGACACACAAATGTATACAATGTACGAGTACGTCTGATTCCATTCCGGACTAGTAAATATTGATATTTTGATTTGAAATTGCATCGTGGCTTGCGGTGGGAAGATAAGACCGCAGGGCGTAGCATAAGCCGGAACTATTTCATTGAGCGCTTGAAACTCAAGTGTTTCATGTGTTACTTGCGCTCCATTGAAAGTGAAAGCCCACAAATCACCTTAGGAGAGCGAAAACACACTCACGCATTGATGTTAATATTTGATCAGGCACGGGGCGCCGAGGTATTAACGACGCGCTGGCCAGCAATTAAAGAAAACTACAGAAACCTCAAAATCATCTTGAATTTCGACTGGCGCGGTCTAGAGTAAATATTTGCCAACAATTATCTCTGCTAAGGCAGGGTTTGCACGGGTTTATTTGGGCTCTTAAATAAATTACATGGAAATGCCCTTCAAAAATATTTGCGATGATAAACACGTTCAAACCGTTTCGAACCGCATAAAACCTTTACAATTACTTATAAATTTTAAGGCATTTATAACATGCTTAATGAATTTCCAGCTGAAGGAGCTGTTCGTGCTGGTCCTGGCTGCTGGTTGCTGGATGCTCCTTGCTGGTTGGTTTGTTGCCTGCTGCCTGCTGCCTGCCTGCCCTGGCAATGTTTTCCTTGAATTATGATGCTTTTAAAATG
This sequence comes from Drosophila guanche, assembly GCF_900245975.1. Taxonomy (NCBI): domain Eukaryota; kingdom Metazoa; phylum Arthropoda; class Insecta; order Diptera; family Drosophilidae; genus Drosophila; species Drosophila guanche. The sequence continues at coordinate 6,108,726 of NW_022995744.1, read as the reverse complement.
TAATTTATTTTTTTAAATAAACACCAAAAAGTGCGCTGCTTTCGCTCGCCATCTTGTTGCTGCCTTTTTCCTCTGATGTTGCTTCCACTTGGCGCTGCTGCTGCGTGGCAGCAATCTGAAATGAATTTAATTTAATTTTATTATTTCAGTCAGAACTGCCACGACGGCAGCGGCGGCATCTTTGCGCTTCTCAGCTTATAATTTCGTTCATTTTTATTATCCCCTTTTTTGGGATTTGCCTCATAATTTGTTATGGCTTCTTAAGTGGTAGCATAAGTGGAAATCGATGGTCTGGCCAGCCAACAAAAAATGTTTGTATATAAAATGTTTGCCTTAATAAATATCGATAGAAAAACTCCTCAAATATTTCAAGAGCAAAATAAAGAAAACTCCGAATGTTTGTTTGGCATCAAACCAATTTATCGATATGGTCATTACAGGCTGAAGTTGGCAACATCTTCACATATTCCTTTTTTTTTATTTGGAGTGTCTTGGCTGATATTCCATATGGCCAGAACCAACTTTGTGCAATCAAATTGGGCAAACAGGCAAGTACCAGAGGCAACGTCGAAGTCGTACTTCAAAAACTCAAGTTGTGCATATTTATCAAAACATTCCCAATATGTGTATGTAAGAGGGGAAATGTAAAAAAATTGCACGTGCATGCCAAAAGCAAACACGGCGAAATTGTGCTGCCACACAGACGCAACACACACACACACACACAGGCACACTCAGACAAAGTCTTCTTGGCCAAGTTAAGCAGTGAAGGAGCTGTGAGGCTAGCTGTGTGGAGCCCCTCCATCTGGCGTTGACGTTGCCAGGCGCTTCAGAAATGTGTAAAATATTTTGCACATCACAGAATATGGCACGCTGCAGAGTGCAGCAAACACTATTTATTATAGAAAATATGATGTGAAGTATGTACATATATACTCGTAACATTTACATACATTTATGTACATACATATGTATTATGTATTATATGTACATGTAGCAACTTCTTGCTTTGTCGTCTCTAGCTTTGATTAATGCCTGCAATGGGCACAACATGGCTTATGCGTAATGTGGCATTGACATACAAATCGAATGATGAGCCAGCCAACCGGCCAGCATTAATGGCCAAACTATTAAACTAATCGCCATTGTTGCTTTGCGACTGGCAATTATATTTCCCTGCCCCATCCCGCCCTTACCTATAGGTTACTTTCCCCCTAAAATCAAGCCATAGAAAGGAAATAAAAGAACTCGGAAGCGGAAAAGTCCCCGCCAAATGTCGAATCTCTCAGCGGAGGAGCAGAGCAAGTGGCAAGGTCCGGGGCTCAAGCAATTTTACACCTGTCAGCAAATAAAACGTTGATACACAAATAGAAAAATCCGTCTAAGTAGCAAAATTATTGTTGAAGGCACAAAGCGAATAAAAACAGTCAAAGAAAAAAAAAAGGACAGCCAGAAAGGGAAGATCCCCAGCCAAATCGTAGCCATTGTTGCTTTGCTCCTGCTTTTGGCCTTGTTGAAGACAAATGCTGGCCAACAACAAAGGCCAACTCGGTGTGCTGCTGTTGTTGCTCTTGATTTACCTTGCTACGAGGAGCAGCCCTTCGCACTTCCCTTTTTCCGCATTAAGCACTCTCTACCTGTCTCTTTCTGTCTCGTTTTTTTTATATTCTTTTTCGTGCTTTGTGCTTTGTGCTAAATAAACATTTATAAAAACAGCCAAAAGTTTTATTCGCTGATGCTGCTTCAGTTCGCCACTTTTTGGTCCTTTCTGTGTGTTTCTCTTTTCTTTGTCTGCTCTTTGCCCCTCAATTCTGGCAGAGAATTTCATTTTGAATTTCCTCCGAACATTTCACGGGACTTTGATGCGTAGCAAAAGTTTATTTCTATTTTTATATGGTACCCCAAACAGAGGTAACGCCTGCGTTGAGTATATTTGATAAAAGAGTGACTTTGTCACGCGAATTCCGCCAGAGATTAATTTCTAAACTAGTTTAAGTCTTCTTTCTTGTCTGCAGAGTGTGGGCCCTACAATATGTCTTACAATTTTTACAGAACTATTTAGTGTGTCTTTGAAATGCTTTTGTTTTTGTGGGTAATTGAGAGATTTCTGCATAAAGATTCAGTGCGCAGAATGAGCTTAATAAATTCTTGATTGAAATAGGAATTGTCTCTCTCTCTGCTTTGTGCATGGCAGTTTTGCCACTCTAAGAACTCCCTAAAAATATAGCTATAGGGCAGCTGTCAGTGTGCTCTATCTCAGTGCGAAAATTGCATGCTCGTTTTAGCTGTGTTCCATTTGAAAATTGTTACTGCAGCCGCTTAAAGTTATGTGAGTGCGTGGGCGGACGGGCACAAACGGCATGGGGAGTACATACATATGAATGTATGTCTGTAACTCTCCCATAAAGCCATAAACCGCCGCAAGTCAAACATCTTGTCAGAGAGCCAGAGACAGTGGGAGATCTGTGTCGCTTCGGCATAGATAAGGAATTGGCTGTTTAGGCCCAGGGAACATGGCCACAGTGCATGCTGGCCCGGACCGGCTTGATGGATGGCAGCTGCATTGTTTGCTTTAAGACTTGGCTTGGCGATGACTTGGCTCTGATAATGGCTTATGAATGCCGGGCAATTGCTTCATGTAAACTAGGATGGGTGGGCGTGTTGGCCAGACGCGTGACGCCTACTCCCTGTGCTCGCTCTGCTCGGCTGGCAGCCACCAGGCGCGCCCTCAACATGTGCCGGAGCGAGCCACATCAGGAGAGGCCATCAAGGATACGCCCACTGTATGTAAGTGCAACGTTAGTAGACTGCAGGAGCAGCAGCAGCAGCAGCAGCAGCAGCACGCTGCAAGGCGTTGAACAACATGACGCGCTGCGATAGTATGCTTGTTGTTCAAGGGGGTAGTGGCTGGGGGCAGTGGCTGGGCAATGGCAGGACTCGATAGGCATGGGGTGGTGCATGGGATGGGCGCTCTCAATGATGTTGTTTGTACTTTATCCAAGTTGATGTCTAATTTAACGCTATCGTAAAGTTGGCAGCGTTTGCTTTCTATCATCCCACTGGCTGCTCTTTCCCTCTCTCTTTGGCAGTGCTGTCAATGTGTCAGACAGTCCAAAATCGAGACTTGTGCGGGCTGAAATGGTTGAAAAACACATGTAACTGCAAATCGGTATCGTCATCGCCAACGTCATCCGATTGTTGTTGCTGTTGCCAGGTCTTTGTTGCTGTTGCCCTTGTCCCTATCCTGGTCCCTGGTCCCAGTTCTGGTCCCTGTACTCTGTGTGCATGCAGCCAGGGACAGACATTGTTTCGGCAGTTGGTAAATGTGCTCGAATGTGTGTGTGTGTGCAGGACGTGTGTAGTGTGTGATGGAAGTGTAAGTAAACTGTACATACATAATAGGTGATCCTGGCTGCTGGCTGCTGGCTGCTGGGTGTAGATGATTGCTGGCTACTGGCAAAGGATGTCGTCTAAATGGTAATTAGTTTGGCAACACTGTAATCTATCGTTGTCGCATGTTCTGTTTATCGTTGAATGAGAAACAGAGAAAGACTGTCGAAACCTGTTTCACTGTTTCCTTATCGAATGCTCTTAGCTTTCTTCTTTGACTAGCTACTAGAGGAACATGCTAAGGATAAGCCACACTTTAGGAGTGTTAAAAGCTAAAGGAAAACTTAAAATTCTGCTGCCAATTCCCCCATCAATCTTTGGGGAATTCTCTAGCTATCTTTGTGCAATCTTCTAGCCATTTTTGATCAATCTTATAGCAATTAACTCAATAATCAATTACGTGCATTTTACACAATAAATCGTAACAAAACAAGCCGGTTCTGGGCGCACACATCCATTAACAAAAGCCTTTACAATCCGCTTATATGAACTGTAGTACCAATTGACCCAACTTTCCCATCAGAGTCAATCCCAAGTCAATCCATCACGGGGTGGGCGCAATCTTCTCCTACATGAAAGTTTCAAAAATGTTTCGCCAGACCCGCCCCAAGCGTCGGGTTACATTTGTCATCAGCTCAATAATTGTCAACAGACAAAAACAAAATTTACATGTGGCAACAATGTGTGTGTCCCAGAGTCCGGACTAATGTTCTGCCAAGTGTCTGCAAATGTTTTACCATTTATAAGGAAACAAAAAACTCAATTTAATTTGCCGTAAAGTTGACAGGGACTCAGGGAGTTCTGCAATACGTGGCGACCATTTGAACTACATTTACGGGTAGAAATATAAAGGCTTAACACTGGGCAAACTGCTAATCTTCATGACGAACAGGTCCAGTGACTGACTGACTGGCTGACTGACCCTTTTTCGGACCCAAGGCTCTCTCTTGCTTGACCCTTTTTTCGTTGGGGAATCTGCATATTCCAGTGTTAGTCCTACTTGGGAATTTATAAAATAAATTATTTACTGGACGAGGCGTCCACAAGCAAATGAAGACAAAATAAATATCCAGCTTAAGGCAGGAATGAAAAATTACAAAAGCCAAGCAGGCGGCAGCAGGCTCCAACTCCAGATGAAGGATAAAGGATGAAAGCCTTGAGCAAAAATCACACACACATACGAGTAGTTTTCAGCCTATTGTGGAGCTACAATTGTCGCCAGGTGGCTTTAAGGGCACGCCTCTCTGTGTGTGTGAGTGTAGAAGGTGGCTGTGTGGCAAGTCCAGACCCTGCTGACGTGGCACAAAATGAATTGCACTTGATTGTGGCAGCTCGTGGCGTGGCAGGTCGTCGGGGGTGGTGCCACGCTGTTGGTGGATTTGCCGGTGCAAAGTGCATCGTTAGCCAAAATTTACGTGGCACGTTAACACCACCCGACTGCCAAAAACAAGCCAGCCCTGGCTGTGCCACGTCTCTCTAGCTCTCCAGCTTCAGCTCTAGTTCCATTTCCACCTGCAGGTCGCTTACAAAATTTATGCTCGTGAATTATGAATGGAAATGGCTTGGCGTCTTGGCCCCCGGCTCCTGCACCGCACAGCTACCAATCCAGACCCTATCCTTTTTTTGTTGGAATTTATTTAATAGTCAGCTGCAGAAAATGTTCCCTTGTCGGTGTGGCTGTGTGTTGTGTTTTTCTTTTATTATTATAAATTCATATGCGTTGTCGATTAATTTTCATTTCAACCCCATTCCTCATGTGCGCTCTCTCGCCCCATTTCGCTTCAGTTTTCGGTGTGCCATTACTTATGCTGTTTTTAATTTGCTAGCTCCAATGCACGTGCCACCAGTCCTAAAACTGAATCCTTTACGAACAGGAAGCTTAAAGTACAATGGTTATGGGATGAGGGAGGGATTTTCGGAGGCAACCCTTTGCTGCCCCACAGATGCTGCACTAAGTCAAAAAGGTCACGGGAATTTTATTTATTTTATTTAACCTTATCGCCCCCCAAACTCAATGGAGTTTGCCGTAGCAAAAACATGATTGCTGTGGAATATTTATGTTTATATGGCAAAAGTAATTCGAGACAAGTGTCCAAAAAGGAGCATTGATTCTACTCATGAATCCCCTTTGAATGCACTTACCTTAAACTTCCTTAAAGCTTCCTAATGAGTTATCTATTCCATCTCTTGTTAATGAACCCACTGAACTGCATTTATCCAGTCAACTGTTGTCTTATCAGGGGAACAACTACTAATAATTCCCCACAGACAACAGACAGACCTATCAATGATGACACCCTTGAATGCTTCTGATTTGTGGATAAATCAATTTTCAATTGCATTCCATTTTGGGTGCCCCAGCTCAGCATTGTAAATGATTATACTCGAGTTATTCCCACTCTTTGGATGGCAGTCAATTTTCCATTTGGCTTTCTCTTTTCATTTGAGCAATCAAATAAAAAGATCCCAATGTAAGCCTTTTCTTTTTTCTTTTCTGTGTTTTTTTTGGGCAGACAATCCGCATAAGAGGCGCCTAAATTGGCAATCCCTGTTGGAATACAAAAACAATTTTGTTTCCTCTTTTTTTCTTTTTGGTTTTTTTCCTCCGCATATTTTCCTTTATTTGTGGGGAATATTTTCTCTTTGCTTAGGCGAATTGGCTTCTGTTTTGGCAAGCGAATCTTAGTTTGTACTTTATCCATCTCATTGAATCGAAGGGGAATGTCCTGTGGACAAGGAATTATGGGATATGGCTTATATGGTGATTCTTCATTAGATTTAGGCTGGTATAGCTGGTATCTTTCGATCGCTGCCTGAAGGATATAGAAATTATCATATTGAGTTCCTTCTCACAGCTCGACAGCAAATAAACACGCAAACAGCGAAACGGTGGTCCTGGGCTCGGTCCCTGCAGGCAGGCTCTTCAAATGAAAAGTCATAAAAGAGAACAAAGGATAATGCGTTTTTAATGGCAACGAGTTTGGCTTTTGTGCTCTTCGGGCATAAAAAATACAAAGAGAACAAAAAGAAGCCAACACTGAAATGAAACGAAAAACCTCCCAAAATAATATGAAACAGAAAATTTGTTTTGGAAATGCACAAAAGTCGTCGGCAGCCGGCTGGCAGCTCCGAAGTTTATTTAATTAATTTTTTCTTCAGCAGTCGACCAAGAAAAAAGTATTCCACATATAGGTGAGGATTTTTTTCTGTTGGCAGGAAGTTGGGAGCATCTTTTTTTCAGGTTCCTGGCACACATACTCACACTCGTACATACGTGTTGATTAAGCGCATTCACTTGACTTTATTAACGAGGCGCAAAAGGCTGTGGCAAAAGTTGCGGCAGTCTGGCTGGATGTGGCCCACGACTGCTAAGCCGCGTGCAGGAGGCCCAGCTTCTGCTACAGTCATTCATCTAGGTGGTAGGTGGACAGGTGGAAGGGCAGGGCAGACCGAAGAGCTCGCACACGTTTAATTTTTGTATAATTATTCAAATTTTGCGCTGAAAACTTGTGCCGTTGCCCTGCCAGCAACAGACTCACTTCACAAGTGGTTTAGCGTGGGTGTGGGTATGTTCGAAGGGAGCTACGTTGGCATCCCGGGAACGTGACTACTCATAAGCCATTAGACAACCCGGCACCGATGACCTGAGACACAGTTTCATGTCTCCTAAGCCCCCAAAGGCAGCTCCCAGTGCGTACGTACGAGCCGCGTTGTCATTCCTTGCATCTCGTTGGTCGGTGACCAGACTCGAGATTGTCGCTGGTAATGGTGGACTAATTGAGGCAGGCAACGGACAATGGGCCACGGGGCAACTGACAACGAACGAGATTGAAGGCAGGAGAGAGCGCAGAGTCGGTGTTGTCGTTGAGTTCAGGTTCCGTCAAGTCCGTGGGTAACAGTGATTTAGAGCGCGCTTAGCAGTTCGGACATGTGTCGTCCCTGTGGTTGCTAATGAGCTGCAAATCGAGGGTTGCCTTGTGTACGTGCAGGATTCCTTTTTTGGGCGCTCACCTTCAGGGTAGCACACACGCACTGACACTGGCACGGACTGGCAAGGTCTTGAATAACCATTGACTTTGAGTACGTAACGAAGCTTAATCGATTCATGCACTCGCTCCTCTAGGGTGCAGTCAATCTTGGCGATTATTTGATAGACTGGCAGAAAAAACCAACAATTTTGAACGAAATCTATTCATACATTTAATTATGTCCCGCAGCTGGTAGTTCTAAAACGAAACAAATAGCAAACTAGTTCTGAAAAAAGGTTATTCCCCCCCACGGAGCAATCAACTAAATCACAATTTAAGCCCCTCTAGCCGCATTTGTAATTTATGAAGCAATTTGGTCTTTACATTTATGATTATATTTAGATGTAGATAAATATGCATACAGAGCTGTGCATGAATTTACGTAATAAATATGCACATATCCTCTTTGGAATCGCTTTCTATTTAAGCTGTGCTGGCTTTTTATTTCCACACCGCACTCAACTAATTAAAAGTTGTATTCAATAATTTAACCATTCTGCGAGTGGTATTTGTGAGCCATTTCATACCCACAATTACCCAAAATGTCTGCCAACTATTTAATGACTATTTTTTATTGCCAACACACAAAGGGAGTAAACAGGAAACAGTGGGGAAGAGGGTGGGGTGCGGGCAACATAGCAAATTAAATCATTCTCTAAAATGTAATTGTGCCAATGGCAATTTAGTTCTGAATCTAATTTTAGTTTTTCGGCAACCCAAAAACTGTTGACTGACGACTTTTTGGTGGCTTTATTCCCGTGCTTTCACTTTTCACTTTTCCCCATTTTGCACTTTGCTCAGTGGGCGGATGGATTGGTCAGTGGTGCCACACCCCCGCAAACGTTATGCAAATGAAACGCAATGAAAGAAAATCAATTAACTAAAGCAAACACGCGGTGTAAGGCAACAACAATGACTCAATCCCATGCCATGGCCACGATCCTGTCAAAGGCGCGCACTCGATGCGGCGGGTTTGGTTTGAAAATTAATTAAAGCTCATTTGATGCAATCTCTCAGCGAGCCTAATCCTCTCCCTTTGGCCTTGGTCCAAATACAGTTTGTCCGGCAGCAATTAGAACCCCAAAACGTCAAGCATCATGGACCAGAAATCCAAACCCAAACCCAAACCCAAACTCCAAAATCCAAGCCGGGGCCGGCATCCACATGCGTATAGAAATTCCAGAGGATGTGTGAAGGTATGATGAGATTGTGGGTTGAATATCAGCCAGAGCATAGTTATGCCCCATGTGTGTGTGTGTGTGTGTGTTTAGTTTGTTTAGGTGTGTGTGGGGCATGACTGTCATTTGCTTTATGCACATGCCGAGGAAATATTCATGATTGCAGCAAGGACAATTATGATTGATTTATGTATGTTGCTGCTGCTGCTGCTGGCCCTGGCCATTAGTGGCGAGAGTCAGTCAAGTGTGTGTGTGTGTGTGTGTGTGTGTGTGTGCTCCAGGTTTATGGCAGGTGTGTGTGTGTGTGCTGGGATAAAACATTATTATGATTCCAGCATTAAAACTTTGAGTGGCTCGTTAAACGCGTAGTAAGCCAACTACGAAGGAGATGTAGCGAAAAACATAACATTTAATTAGATTACGCTATCTCATATGAGAGCGCGCGTAAAATGCCGCTGGAAACGAAACTCATTTACATTTTGTATGGAAAATGTATATCCCCTGGTCTGGGTCTCGGTTTCGGTCTGCGTCTGGGTGTTAAGTTGATCAACCTTTATTGCCCCGCAAGTTTTGTTAGTGCTTATGCAAATGAAGTAGTTGGCTGAGCTGCAAAATGGCCTTAATTATACACAGATAGTCCTTGGAGATTTTTCTTTTGAAACGATAACGCGTCGTCTGTATTTTATGCTGCAATCAGTAACCTTTAACCTCTGCGCAGTGACCAGCAATAAGTTGATAAATATTTATTTCATTTATGCGAAATTATCTCAATTATTTAAATCTATCGAACGTACAAACTGTTTTCAATCGCAGCGTTTCTCGGTTTTTGGCAAATGGAAAATCATAATTGAATGGTTATGGCCATTGGCCATGGCGACTAATAAAATTGCGTTGGCCATCAGGCCATCAGGTGCAACATTAAAAAGCCAAAAATAGTCCAACAAATAAATAAACCAAAAATAAATGCAATTTTAATTGCGCACAATGTGGCGCTTAGTTGCACATATTTACCTACATATGTACATAAATATATACACGTATAATCAGTTATATACAGCACTCATAATTTGTGGCATTGGGAAATCCTTCCGTTTTTTGTTGGGTTCTGGCTGCCTGCCTGTCGTTTGCCACAATCGATGTCGTTTATCTTCTGATTTGTTGCCAAACGAAGCAAAACAAATCACTTGCTCGAACGGCTGCTGCTCCATCTAACAACTAAATTTCCGACATACCAAGGAGCTGCAGCAGCTACGCCTGGGCACGACGCTCATTCTCTCCCGCTCTTCTGGCGAGATTTTTCTACTGCCCCTCTCCAGCTCTTGCTACCCGCTCCAGCTGCTGTTGCGAATGAATTGTAGCCATTTTTCAGGCATCTTTGGCAGACTCGTGACGTGGCCGACGCGTTGCAAGGCTCGACTAAAAAAAAAAAAAAAAAAAGATGGCACCCAGAAAGCCGGGAATTTGTGACGCCTTCGCTGTGTGTTAACAATGAAAGTATGCCATGTACCCGACACAGACACCGCCCCCTCTCATACGCCCAAAAAAAAGGTACAAATGTCGCCGGAATGGAATTTATTGGCGTGCATTAACCGACACAAGGACTCCACTCTCCAGGATATACATGCACCATATATTAATATAAGATCTTCCATGTGTGTGTGTGCCACAATTGTTTTGTCTTGTTGGCTCCTGGCCCCGGCTAAAGTGCACATTTGTTGGATTTCTTTATGCTCACAAGAAGTTAATCAGGATTTGTGTTCCCATTCCACCACGCTCCCAACTCTGACTCTGACTCTGACTCTGTCTCTGACTCCAACTCAGAGTCTGATAAATTAATTTGTGCTTTGACTGGCTTGGCATTTTATTGAAATTTGCATAAACATAATTTCTGAAAAGGTTGCCGGTAAATCCTCTCCTCACATGTAACAAAACACTACAAAATAAATAAATAAACTAACAATAGATGGAACGGTCCGATGCCGCAGTAGTGGGCCAAGAAAAACTCTATTATTTCAGTACATTAACTTTGGATTTATTGTTTATGGCAGCAGCAGTGGGGGTAGGGGCAGGAGCAGTGGCAGTGGCAGGGACGTGGCTCAAACGTCGATGCCTGCCTGGCCTGGCCCCTTATGTCAAAGTTGGCCAACAAATATCGAGTGAAAAGTTGGCTAAAAACTAAAACTGAAACCTTCTTCAAGCCGACTGAAACGTGACTCTCTTAAGGGGCCAGGCCGTGTCCTTGGACGAGAGTTTTGTGGCAACATTAATTGAAAGAGCTTTGTTGCCAGCCTTGTCGCATCATGCCACATCATGAGGCTGACATAATATGCATTTTAAATTACGTATGCACACAAGGCGTATGCGCAATATGACGAGCTCCAGGCCGCACATTTCCTTTGCCAGCAGCACATATGTGACACTGAGAGACTGTCTCTCGCTCCACTCTTTATTATTTTATAGCAGGAAATTCACACGCTGGAAAAGCCACTTGGCTTTTGTTTTTTCGGCCAAGTTTATGTTATAACATTTTCGATGCCATTTTGCCTTTTTTTTTTTTTTTGTTTTCTCTGCCGCCGCGCCAAAGCTCGTAAATCTTTGAGCGAGTGAGCTAAAAAAAAGACAACGCTCACATGAAAAAATGGAAAATTGCCCATTTTGTGGTGTGCTGGAGGTTGGGGGGTTGGGTCATAAAATGGAAACAGATCAATATAACATTTATTTATATTTTCGCTTGAGTGGCCATAAAAATGTCTCACTCCCAGTCGCCGTATTTCCATTCAAATGATCATTTCTGGAGGCGCTCTAATTAATACAAGGACGAGCATGTGGGTGGAAAAATACTTCAAAGACTGCCTCCGGGGGATTTATGGCCAGCAGCAGACCGGAAGTGTCACTTGGCAACTTTCGGATTGTCTGTCGAGACAAGCAAACTTCACAGCTCCAAAGCAACCCCCGAAGGACCCCGAAGGCGTTGAACAAAACTCCAAAATACTCCAACTCCGAATTCGATGCTCCTCTGCGCCTCCTCTCTGTCGCTGTTTGTGTGTGTATTTATGTAGCGATAAAATTAAATTTATTTTAACGCCCAGCCAAAGGTGCAGAGGTGCTGGGGGGAGGCGTGGCATGTGCGCACATAGTCAAACATTATCGCCAACTTGGTTGCAAGTTGTGAAACTTGGATGCCCCACCAGCCCAGCGTTTGTCTATCCGTCCACAGGCAGGAAATCGCTTGAATCGGCTGGCCCCAAAGTCTGCCACAGGCGGAGACCAGGGAAAGCCACCTGCGATAAAAGTTTCTACGCCATTTTCCACTTTCCTCGCCCGTGTAGCTGTAACTCTAACTGTAGCTGTGTGTGTCTGAGTGTTGTTTGCTGGGCATTTTTGGGCATACGCATGAGTCCTTCGCTAGGACTAATGCAGACAATAAACAAGCCACCAAATGCAATGCCATTGCCAATGGTGGCGGCCTGTCCGGGGGGCTTAATCTGCTAACAGAAGTTAATATTGCCTGCCGCAATGCAGTGGCAGAGGCAAACGGAGTGGGCACAGGTACAAGTTGCCCGCCGCCCCTTTTTTTCTGGCCACTCGACAAAATTTTCATACTGGTTAGAGCATAAATTTCAACAAGGGGAAACTGCATGCAAATGCTGGCAGAAGATTGGAAATGGCATACAAAAAAATATTAATATAAATTCAAAAGGGAGAAGGAGCAGCCATAACTGTACATGCACAAGTAAGGAAATCGTAAGGATACAAAATCTTATCGAAAAATCGATTGGAAAGTAGTAGAAAATGTAAGCTTATAAAATTAAATATTTCATTGAAAATATTAAGCAAATATTCTGCACGAAAAATGTCCATTATAATTATATAAATTCCCACGATATGAGTAAATATTTAATAATTTTTAAACTATACACATAATCGTGACAATGTTCAAGTTTATTAAATAATAATAGTGTGCGACAAACGGGATATTTCTGAATGTAATTTACCCAAGACAATAATTGATCAGTAAATCATTTCCTTTAAGTTAAAGTTTGCAAATATACCCGCAAAATCTTTTTTGTAAAAGCTTATTTTTTTAAGACTAAATTTAACTAACGAGTTCACGTCTGATAACAGGACCAGTTACCATATAAAAATATAGAAATATTAAAATTTATAGAAAACTTAAAATTTGAGTCACCAACAATGATGTGAAATGTGGTACAATTTGCATGCTAAAGTATTACTTTTGGTAGTTTTACGAGCTGCTGTTTTTGTGTACACATTTTAAAAGTGCCACTTCTAATTATGAGGTAGTAATTTACTTGCCCAGACCAGGAACCCAATTGTTGTCTCGTGTAAAGTACATTCAAAAGTGTCCCATTTGTCGCACAATGTTATCAAAGGGTTTCCCCGATTTGCGGGGATATAAGAATTCAAAGTTCTTAACGTGTCAATTCATTTAGAATTTAAGCAATAAAATATCAACTATGCCGTATTCATGGCACACTCCTAATCTTATCTGACGACAAGGCTTAAATGTTTTAGAAGAATTGGTTCCGCGAACCGCAACACACAAAAAAACCTCTGAACTTTGATTAGCTATCGCCCAATGATTTATGCCAGCCAAAAATCATATTAATTAAGACTCTGAACTTCTGATGGGCATATTGATTTTTGCCATTGCTTTTTGGATTGATGCGTGCCCCACCGAGCGGATGGTTTTATTGTCATGGTTATAGTTATGATGGGGCTGCCGGATATGGTTATGGATATGAGATAAGCTGATAAACAGAAGCCATCCATCCAGTGGGGATACATTATAAATGGGAGCTGAGTGCTGGGCCGCCTCTTAGACAACTCGAGCATGGCACCGGATAAGTATGCGCCAACGCAGCAGGAATCGTGCACCGCTCCAGGCAGCAACCGCTCCTGGCTGAGTCGCAGGCACAAGAACCAGCCGCAGTGGAATGCCCTCGGCTCCGTGTCGTTTATCCTGATCTCGGGTGGCATGAGTCTGGCCTGGGGCGCCGGCTTTGCCGTACATTCCGCACATCTGATGACGTTCCACATGGAGGTGTCTTGGTATGCGGCAGCCACTCTAGGAGCAATAATCGGAGCACTCTGCACGCATCGCCTGCCCCAGCAGCCCGTCTATGTAAGTAGATCGGAACGTGGATCGAAGGGAGAGAGAGATGGAGAGTGAGAGAGAGAGAGAGAGAGAGTGGCAATCATCTCTCTGACTTCGCAGATTATTTGCTCTTGTTTGGTGCTGATCTCGGGCATACTCTTCCTCGTCTGCCACGAGCACCCCGAGGCCATCATCACAGCCCGCTATTTGGATGGACTGGCCAATGGTCTGGTGTTTGTGCCCGCCATGAGCACCGTGGGAGAAATCTCGGTGTGCGACATGCGCGGACTGCTGGCTGCGACTGTGGAACAACTGAGCTGCAACACGGGCATCCTGATGCAGCTGCTCTACACGGCCGTGTGGCAGGTGGACTGGAACGTTACAATTGCCGCTGATCAGGTGCACGGCGTACTCAGCATTGTCTACGGTCTGGTGGCTCTTGCTCTGGCCTCGACGCTGTGCGTGGAGTCGCCGGTCAGTCTGCTGCTGCGCGCCAATGAGCAGCAGGCCGTGGCAGCACTGCGGCACCTGCAACGCCCCTACATGGTGACCAGCGAGACGCTGCTGCAGCTGGACGAGCACAAGCATTATGTGGCCACCAATCGAGGGATGAGCTTGTGGCAGAGCATTCGAATGGGCCTGCCGCCGCTGCTCAAGCTTCTGGCCCATCGCTCCCTCAACGCGCTCTGCCTGACGCTGGTCGTGTGGAGTGCCCTCTACGAGACGGCCGTCCAGGTGGCAACGCACTACCATGCCTGGCCCTACGTCATATTCGGTGTGATGCGCTGGTCTGGCTGCTTCTGCGTGCTCTTCCTCATGGACAGCACAGGCCGCAAGAAGCCCACGCTGTTTGGTTGCTTCTCCTGCGGCTCCTTTGCCCTCGCCTTTGCCACACTCTTTGGCCGCACGCCGCACATGAAGGCAGCCCTCGGATTGCTGTTCAGCCTGCAGTTTTTTGCTGGCTTGGGGCAAACCGCCTCAGCGGTGTATCTCACGGAGGCCTTTCCCTTGGCCATAAAGCCACACTATGTGGCCATCGTTTATGTCATGGAACTGCTCCTGCGATTCATTTTCTGCAGCTTTGCGCCGAGTCCTGCAGCCATTGTGGCCTATTTCTATGTGCTGGGAGGACTCTCCATGGCGTTCTTCTTTCTGGGCATCTTCTGTCTGCCCGAGACGCGGCTGACCACGCTGACGGAGGCGCAGCAGAAGTTTAGCAAGTGGTTCAATAAGGATTTTTAGCTGAATAAAAGACACTTGAAGAGAATATCGAATTGTTTACGAGTAATTCCCCCAATGATGGTTGAGTTAACACGAAAAAGAGAATGATTCATCTGCCTCCTGATTGTGGATGGCAACAAAACTCTGCTCTGGGGAAGCACACGACGATCCGTAGATCTTGGACAAAAGCGTAACTAGCACTTGACGCTGGGTTGGCACTTGATTGGGCACGGGTGATAGCACACCCATAATTCACGAACATTTCGATAAGCTTCGCTTATCGTGGTCTCGGTTCTGTTTCTAATACCAAACTGGTGGAGTGTTATCAATGCCATTGCGAGAGATAAGCCTTCCAGGCCCCCCCAAATCGATTATCAGTTGGACAAGGCCCAGTCGCAAAAAAGAGTCACAAAATTCACTTGCCCTGACAGTTGGTCAATCAGTTTCGAATCGAACCCCAGCCAGCACGGTCGGTTGTACCCATAAAAAAAAAGAAAACGAAACAACGAATCAGAATGCAAAACGATAAATTCGCTGCACCACCGGCAGGCTTCACCTCGGCACCGCCACAGCCGGGATATCCGCAGCCCGAACCAGCACAGACCTACCCACAGCCAGGATACCCACCACAGGGTTATCCGCAGCCACAGCCGGGTTATCAACCACAGCCGGGTTATCCGCCAGCTGGTGGCTACCCACAGCCAGGATATCCACAGCCCGGTTTTGTGCAGCAGGGAAATCCACCACAGTTCTATGGACAGGGCCAACCGCCACCACCTGTCCATAACTATGGTGTGATGCCGCCACATCATCCACCGCATCAGGATGGAACAACCACTGTGGTGCCGCCCACCGGTTGCTTCAGTCGCAATCAAAGGAACAAGCCGCAATCGAATGCTGTGGGTGCTGGTGAGTAGCGTTTGGGAATTAGTCATCTGCTCGACACTGACAGTTCCGATAAGATTGGGGTAGGAGTGTGGGGTGTGTCTATTCCATGGAATTTGATTGCAAACCAAGTGACATCATGAGAAGAGAACCATTAGGAATGGGACTAGGCTCCTGCAAAAACTCCATTTTTAATGTGAACAAATTCTTAATCGCTTCTTGCAGCTGGTCTAATCTTCATCTCGGGTGGCATGAATATTGCGTGGTGCATTGGCTTCCGTGGTCCGATCTTCTACTCAAGCACGCTGCACAATTATATTGCCTGGTTCATTGCGGCCATCATTGGAGCGGTTATCAGCTGCTTCCTTACTAACAGAATACCCAAGAAGTTTATCTTGGTAAGTGATTGATTGCAGCCACTCGATCGAGTCCTTGCTCATCTCTTTACACAGCTTTTTAGTGCACTTTTGGTGACCATTGGAGGCGTTGTCATGGGCGCCATACGCGACAATGGTGGAGCAGTTGTGGCTGCCTCGTATCTGGATGGCATTGGCAATGGATTGGTGTTTGCTCCGTTCGTGGCGTTGGCAGGGGAGGTGTCCGTACCGTACATGCGCGGCATGGTCACGGCCAGCCTCGAGCAGATGTGCTTCTGCATTGGCATCTTTCTGCAGATCATCTACACGAGCTCCTGGACATATTCACCCTATACCTCGTCCAGCAGCTTTACGGCGGAGAATTTGAAGGGAATACTGAGTGCAATCTACGGACTGTTGGCCCTGGGTTTCGGCGCCTTCATGTGCATTGAATCGCCGGTAATAACGCTAGCCAAGGGTGACGAACCGGGCGCAATTGATGCGCTGCGACGCCTGCAGCGACCTTATACACTGACCAACGACACCTACGAGCAGCTGGCAGAGCACAAGAGATATCTAGCCCATAACAAGGACATTTCCACTAGCCAGAGCATCATGCAGGCACTGCCAGCGTTCCTGCGGCTCACCTATCTGCGTGCCATGAATGCCCTCAGCATATCGTACTTCGTGATCATTGTGCTGACTGTTGCCATTTTGTCAAACTATCGCGGAGGTTCGGCGACTGGCTGGCTGGTTGGATTCGCCATCTGCCGCTGGATTGGCAACTTCATTTCCACCTTCATCATGGAGTCCGTCGGCCGCAAGAAGCCCCTGCTGCTGGGCCTGCTCGTCTGCAGCTGTCTGGCCTTTGCCATTGGCTCCAAGTACAGTCTGTACTATGGCATGAGCGGCGTCACGATCCTATTACTGATCTTCCAGGTGTTTGCTGGCATGGCGTTCGTGTCCACATCGCCGTACCTATCGGAGGCCTATCCGCTGGGCGTTAAGCAACACTTTATCGCCTTCACCTTCATCGCTGAGATGATCGTGTTCATCATTGTATCCTCGGCACGCTTCAATATATACGATGGCGCCAACTACTTCTATGTTGTCGGTGGATTGTATCTATTTGGCTTTCTCGCTGGAATCTTCTGTCTGCCCGAGACACGTCTGACCACGCTGCGCGGTGCCCAGGAGAAGTTCAACGGATTCATCAATAGATCTTTCTAACGGAATAAACACCAAAGTGGTTTGTTTTACGATTAGGGAGAGGGAGAGTGTGGGGTCTTAGTCAAACCAAAGATAATAAATATTTATGGCCTCGCGCAGTCTTGTGTGTGTTTATTCTATCCAGAGATAAGAGTTTCTGTGCTGTTAACATAGAATTGGCTTGTCACAAACGTCAAGAATTTATTTATATTTTCTACTTTGTATTTTGTATTTATATGTCAATAAATGTACGACAAAAGGGAATTTAATAAATAAATAATAAAGATACCTGAATATTAACTGCGGAAGTGCAACACATGCTGCTGGGTCTCAATCCAAACTTCGCGACGCGTTTGAACCCAATTCAAACATTCAGTGAAAGATAAAAATCACAACACCGAAATTCGAAGCGTTTACTAATCAATCGGGAGAACGATAAGATAATAAATAACGATAGTCGGGAAAGAAGCGCAACAACACACACACACCTGGAAGAACCAACCGGCGACCCACGGAATATTGTAGTTTTGTGCGGAACGGCGACCAAGGCGGTCATCATGCAGACAGAGAGACCAACATCGACAGCAACCGGCTTTCAGCCCATACCCACTGGTCATCCTGGTGCTCCTGGTGCGGAGGTGCATCGGGAAATGATCTATCAGACTGGACAGGGGACATGCTGCAATCAGGATCAACGCAATCAGCCGCAGGCATATGCAATTGAAGCGGGTAAAAGTTTAAACTAATAAAAATGAGCGTAGACCTTTGGACCTGGCAGTGAGTCAGCAGTGAATCAACGGAATAATAAATGCCCAAAAAAATAACACTTTATGCCACTTTGTATACCCTTTTAGCACACTTAAATGTTGCCTTTTAAAACCTTTTATTAACCCATATATCTTTGCTTTACTTTGCAGCTGCTTTGATCTTCCTCTCTGGCGGCTTGCACATTGCCTGGAGCATTGGCTTTGACAGTCTCTTGGCCGAGCTGGAGGTCAGTTCCCACCTGCGCATCAGTTGGTTCGTTGCGGCCATAGTGGGCGCCCTGGTGGGCGGATTCTTTAGCCAAAGATTAACCTACAAACAGCTCATGGTAAGTGCCACAAAATATTACAATTATTCCCTCCAAACCAATCCCTTACTTTGATAGCAACTTTGCGCCATGCTCACGGTCATTGGTGGTGTGGTGATGGGTGTCAGGCGTTTCAATGTCAAGGCCATGTTTGTGGCGAGATATTTGAATGGATTCGCCAATGGTCTGGCATTCGCTCCCACGCTGGCCATGGCTGGGGAGCTGTCCGTGTACTATAGGCGTGGCACAACGGCCTCGGCCGGCGAACAGTGGTCCACCGCATTGGGTATCTTTGTGCAGATCGTGTGCAGCGCCAGCTGGGACACGGAGAGCGAGTTTACGGTGGAGCAGTTCCAGGGCGTACTCAGCGCCGTTCTGGGCGTGATTGCCATTTGCATGGCTTGGCTGCTGACCATCGAATCGCCGGTGGATATGTTGCACAGAGGAGACGAACAGGCAGCCATTGATGCACTGAGCCGGCTGCATCGTCCCAGAGCTGTCACTGCCGAAACCTACGATCAGCTGGACAATCATCGCACGTATTTGGTGCACAATCAGCCGATGAGGGGGCTTAGAGGATGGACTGAGGCACTCCCCGCGGTGCTACACTTGTGCCTGCTGCGTGGACTCTATGCCACGAGCTCCAGCATGCTGGTGGCCTACACCTTGAGCTACACGAGCACCGTTGTCTACCCGGGCAGCTCGGGACCGTTTGTGCTCTTCGGCCTTCTGCGACTAGTCGGCAGCTGTGCGAGCGCATTCGCCCTGGACACACTCGGCCGGAAGATTCCCCTGCTGCTGGGTCTGGTAATGGCTGGCGGACTGGCAGCGGGAGTGGCCAGCAGATTTGTGGTGAGCGAGCTGCTTCGCGTCAAGGACATGCGAATGGCCCTGTGGCTGCTGCTGCTCTACCAGCTGTTTGCGGGCATTGCCTTTGGCCCGAGCTCCGCTTACCTCTCGGAGGCGTTTCCGCGCAGCGTGAAGCGTCAGTGCATTGCCCTCGCCTACGCACTGGAGATGATCATTCAGCTGGGCATTTGTCGCGTGGATCTCAGTCGGAATATCGATGGCATAGACAATATAGCTGGATTTTTCTTCAGCCTGGCTGCCCTGCTGCTGGCGGAATTTCTTTACAGTGTCTGGTGCATGCCGGAAACCAAAATGACGACACTGCGGCAGGCACAGATTAAGTTTCGAAATTTTGTGGTCTCACAACAAGCCTGAAAGTAGGCAATTCTCACACACAATACTATGCCACCAACCTTAGATATAGCTGAAAGTAAATCTGTAATCTGTATAAGAAACACACTGAAGTTCTGTTTCTTGTCTTATCAAAGTGTTGCCCAGCTCTTTCTCTTCTGTCAGCATGAAGAGCTAATTTTAATTTGATATTCGGGGGATTCCGCTTGTCAGATAAGCGTTTACGGCGAGTATTTGCCAGCTTATCAATTTATCTAAGATAAGATGGATCGTAAAGAAATGTTTGCTGCAATTTACAGCAATCAAGGCACTTTAAATGGTCTAATTTATTTATAAACTATTTAAAAAAAGAGTCAGTCACGTCTGAACTTCAACTGAGAAGGATTTGGGTTAGATTTTATAATTTCTTTAACCATTTAACCACTTACCTTTTAGTTCTCCTCCGACTGATCCCGTTTTAAGGCAAAATCCAAGAATATTTCCTCCAGTCTTGTTTGTATTATTAAATAATCTTCGATGTATAATTTTTCTCGATTATGTTCTATTAATCGAAATAGTTTTGACCACATTAATTGCTTCAAGGGAATGTAATATGTGAGCATGCCATTGCAGGTTTCCTTGAGCACTGCATCGGGTATTTCTTTGGCAATAAACGAATTTAGTTGTAAAATTCTGCTGGTTAAATCAGTGCCATTACTTAGTTCATTTTTATTCATTTTTTCCTGCTCCACATTGCTCTCCTCCACTGACATTCCGGAACTGGAAGAACTTTCTACTGCTGGCTGCTCACTTCGGCGGGAATGCTTAATTTTTAGCTTCAAGATAAGACCCTTTGAGTATCGATTTTTGATATTTTGCACGGATCCTATGCACTTGAATTGTCCATCCACCATAATGGCCAAACGGGTGCACAGCGTCTCGCACTCATCCATGCTGTGGGATGTCAAGACAATCGACTTGCCCGATGCCCGTATGTGAGCGATTCTTCGCCAAATCTGCCGCCTTGCTGCTGGGTCCATGCCACTCGTTGGTTCATCCAAATACAAGATTGAAGGGTTACCAATAATTGAGATGGCAGCACTCAGCTTTCGCTTATTGCCACCGCTATAATGTTTGGTTAATTTATCAATGTGTTCGTTGAAACCAAAATATACGGATAGTGCTTCACAGATCTGCGGCACATGTCGCCTTTGCACGCCCTGCAAGAGGCAATAAATGCGCAGTGTCTGGCGACCAGTTAGATCATCGAACAGCGCATCAAATTGAGGACAATAGCCAATTTTTTCGTACACTTTACGCATTTTATGGCACAAGTTTCTGCCTTCAACATAAGCAAATCCCGCAGTGATGCGCGCATCGCCGGTGAGCATTCTGAAGGTTGTGGTCTTGCCGGCGCCATTGATGCCCAGCAGACCAAAGCACTCGGCTTGGGTCACATGAAATGAGAGATTTTTGACCACAAAATACTTGCCATACCGCTTGCTAATGCCATCCACCAGCAGGGGTATCTTTTTTCGCTGTGTGTTTGTCAGATTTTTAATGAGGAAATTCTCCCGCTTGACATCATCGTTGTCGAACGTGGACTGGCCCTTTGATCTGCGACGTTTGCACAGCGAACACAATAGTTTATAGGGATTGCAGCACACAGCCTCACATGTGCATATTTTGGCATCGCAAATCATGAGTAATGAGAGCAAAAACACAGCCATCGAGCAAAGGTAGATGATCTCTGGCAGCACACCGGGATGCCGCCAATCAAAGTACCCGGGAATGTTGCAGCACACGGGAATGGTGCGACAGCGTATCTTTTTTGACATTTTTCGCACACCCGCAAAGCTGCAGCCACGACGAATGTTGAATCCAATGTGAATATGATGAATGGCACTCGCTAAACAATAATGGGGGAACACACGAAAGTACCAGGCCAGCTGCACTGCAATGTGCTTCAGTTGAAAGGCTTCAAAGGACAGCGCCAACACGAGCATGAACAACGCCGTGCCCGTCAAAGTGGTGGCAATGACAGTGCGCGTAAAGCCCGTGGCACCATCCGAGAAGCAACTGGAAATGGCATAGCTGAGGGGCAGTGCAGCCAAGCCAAATAATAACAATATTCCAAAGTATAGACCCAAATCGTAGAGCGTTGAGTAGCCGGGCTCCCGAAAGGCGGCAATTGTGAGTATGGCCATCAGGGCAGAGAGCGAGAATATGGCATAATCCCACAGCAACTGGCTGATCCAGTACGCAAACACATCGACTCCGGTCAGGAATTGCATTAACTTTGCACGTGTCTCGCGCTCCTTAATGATTGGAATGACATAAAGAGCCGTCACGATGCTCATGCAGAGGCTCAGATTTATGGCAATTTCCGCACCCAAACGCTGTCCCTTGTTCAAACGCAAAGTCAGAGTTTGATTGTTGTACGGCAGTGGGGCATTGGTTACACCCGTTTTGGCCTGCTTGCCCAGCATTTCCATAGCCAGCGCATTGTGCAGTAAATTGAGTGTCAAAGGAGCCGTATGCAGTGGCTTATTATTCAACCAGACTGTGAGATTATCCCTGCCAATGGTCAACCCCGCCAAGTACTGAAAATCAATGCGTCGATGCTGATCTTTACCTATGCCCAAAATATAATCTTCCACAGGGGACTCGCTGGTGTTTATCAGCTTAAAGCCCAAGCCATGGCTACGCAGGTGATTCGCGTAGCTGGAACCCAAAGCTGGCATTTGATGACTTGAATTTTCAGCATGAAATATCACATAACCCTTGGGATATTGATGCAGGGAAATCTTCAGGGCAGGGAGCTCGTAGTAGATGCGACCACCCTTTGAGTTGAGTATAGTTAAAGACATAATTAAAATGGGCAGAAAGAGTTGCATCAACAATATCCAAAAGTTGCGGCGAGTAATGTGAGCTTTCTTCAAGAATAGAGCCTGCCAGCGCATGCAGCAGCGTGTGTGCCAACGTTTTTCCTTCATTTCCATATCGGAAAATAAATCATTGAAACCTTCCTCATTCTGGGACTGAGTCGAAGAGTTCTCTGGCGCTACGTGGCTAACCTGCAGGAAAACATCCTCCAAAGTCGTTACACTCACGCCATAACCATCCAATTTCAGCTGATGCGTCTGCTGTTCGAGGGCATTCAATAAGTCGGGATATTTCTTGGCGTATTTGTTGGGCATCAGATAGGAAATTTCGCTGCCGAATTCACTCTCCAGCTGTATGGCTGGCAAATGTTTATTTAGCAGCTGTGTCACCTCCACCACATTGCAATTCTGTTGCTTGACACAAATCAGTCGATAGCCAATGCCAAAACGTTTCTTTAGATAAAACGAAGTGCCATAACACTTGAGTTTGCCATCACACAAAATGGCAATGCGATCGCCCAGGACATCCGCTTCGTCCATGTAGTGTGTGGTTAGCAGGACAGTGCGACCGACCTTCTCCGCTTGCAGCAGCTCCCAGAGACTGCGACGTCCGGCTGCATCGACACCCGCACTTGCCTCGTCGCACAGCACAATGCTGGTGTTGCCACAGAGTGCGCAGCACAGCGAAAGTTTACGCTTCATGCCACCCGACAGCTTAGCAGCAGCAATGCGTGACTTATCCCCCAGCTCCATTAATCTCATGTATTTACTAACTTCCAAGCTAATGGCAGCCGCACCGCGCACTCCTTTTAGTTGACTAAAAAATCGAATATGATCCCGAACCGTCATGTGGCTGAAGAGAATATTTTGTTGTGGGCAAATGCCCAAAGATCTGCGTGCAGCTTCCAGTTGGTTGCGGATGTCAAATCCGTTGATTAATGCCGTACCATCCGATGGCTGAATTATGCCCGTTAGCATGTGAATTGTTGTGGTTTTTCCCGCACCATTTTGGCCAAGTAAAACTGTGATCTCATTGCGATACATTTTCAAACTCAATCCATTGACGGCTTTATGTTTGCCGTAGTTTTTGTGAAGATTGCACAACTGAATGCCAATATTTGGATTAATTTTACTGGCATTACTTATATTTAGGGGCAGGGGATTTGTATTGACAGAAGGACTTAGCAGCTGCGTCCAAAATTTACGCCGACAAGGATAATACCAGCGTCGGGTCAATGCCGAGTCTCCAGCAAAGATTTGTTCCGCATATAGACATATTATCAGATAGATTATCCCGCCAATTGTGAGCATAAAAATCACATAAATCAGCGATAAACTGTCATCCAAGGACACCGGCTGAAACATGTTATTCCAGCGAGCGCCCTCGCCTGCGCCCTCCCAGGCCATAATCACATGAAAACCAAAGCCCAACGCCGTATTTGACATCAGCAGACACAGGACAAGTTTTGTGGCCAGGTTCAAGCGATCATAGTAGTAATACGAAAAGGAATATGGGATGTAGGTGATGAACCACAAGATGCTGGTGGCAGCCGCTGAAGTACTCGCCTTGGAAATGAACACGGCAATCATGAAACAAAAGCAAATGCAGGCAAAAACATATGTGTGCAGAAATATCAGCAGTGGCAGCCAATGGGAGTACGTTAGAATGGCAACAGATTTGTAAAACTTGCCAAGGAGTAGGCCCATCAGCAGGAGCACCACAATCATTAGCATAATGTAACTCTTGATGAACCACGCCAGCCAATGGATCCAGTTGTGGATGCCCATTAATTTCATGATGTCCTTCAGCTGCAGCTCCTTCTCGTTGGTCACTTGTTTGGCCACAAAGGAACACGGATAAATGAAGCTGAGAAGAATGATAAAGGACAACAGCTGCTGCAGTCCACTCAGCAACGGATCATGAATGTACGCTCTATAGGGAAAACGCTGAAGATGTATCTTTGGTAGCTCCTTCTCTTTGCGGCCCGTGCTGAGTTGCAGCCAGGACATTGTCAGAGCATGTTGCAGTGGCAGAAAGCCTTCCCTGATGTAGCCAACAGGCACACCACCATCACTGGCATTGCTGTTGCGCGGTCCACTCATATCGTAGATGGGAAAGAGATTGGTCGTCCTCCAAGTCTCCACAAATGGCCCGTACATAGTGCGCAGTTCGCTGGGAAATCGAAGTCTATAATTGAATGTAGATGGAAATCCCCTCTCGTTCACTTCCGCACTTGTCGCTTCAAACTCCACACCCGCCAAGTAGTTGTGCGTCACTAAATCATATTCCATGTGGGAGGCAGTGTCATAGGATCGCCAACTCAAAAGTCTCAGCCGCATGGTGGCAGCAACGATAATTGCACGATTAGCCGTGCTATCCGGCGTATAGCAGAGTATATTTTTGGGTATATTTAACGATCCATTATCGTGCATAATTAGATTTCCGTGTATCACTGATTTCTGAAATATTTTCATATCCGATATGGACACGGGCGGGTACCTGATTACAGGCATCGATTTTGGCTCCACCAGCACACGCAACGCGACAATAAGTAGCAGAAATATCACTGGTAGAATTAGTGCAAAAGATAGTTGAATTTTCTGGTTCCATTGCAGCGTCCAGTTCTTCCACAGGAGCAGCTTTAATTTCTTCCAATCACCAATTGGCTCATATGGTTGCGACAAACCACCAGGTTCGCTCATTTATATTAGCTTGGAAATCGAAACACTGATATATAAGTGGCATAAATATCAAAGAAAATGTATATTTATGTGTAGATTTTGTCTAGAATTTTATTGATACGCGACAATAGGGGTTGCGTGTCCGAAAACAAAAAGATTCTCTCATTAAAATCGAATTATCAAACAATTTTTATTAGGGAGACTTTCGTCGGCAATCAATGCTTTTCCATTGTTATAAAATCAGCGAACATTTTACTCGTTTAATGCCACATCTGCCACATGCTTTATGCCCTGCTAACTAGTTCCCCATTGAACTGTTTTGGCTCACACCTCGCGGCACCTAGACCTTTCTTTCGTTTCGCGCAGTCAATAAATTTGTCAATACTTTTATGAATAAAAAGAAAACACAGTAGTATTGTACATACCATATATTCAAATTTAATTAATTTATTTATATCCAGTAATCAAGCTGATAAGAGTGCGCTGGCTGGCTGGCTGACAGAAAAGTTTTCTATGCTTGAAGCGAGCCTTATCTTATCAGCTGAAAGGGGTGCTTTCCACTCAATAACTGCTCCACCGTTGCTCGTTGCTCTTCCATTTATCGAGGCGCGTCGGAGCACTCGGTCAAGTTGTCCGGCCAGAGCGAAAGAAACCGCAGACCGACGTGCTCGTGTTCCCAAGTGATCGACAGAAAAGTGCAAATAACAAAATAAATATAAAACAAAATCAAAATGACAAATTGGTGAAGACAACAATAGAGCGGGGAGCGTAGCGGCGATTTCCAATGAAAAAGAATGCCAAGTAAACAAATAACAAATCAATCGCAGACACAGCAACCGCTACTCAATAACGCATAAATAACAATTGCGGAACGCCCCGCCAAAGAAATTTGTGAATTGTGTTACGTAGTGAGTGCACAGCCCGGAGGCACATCCGCCAAAATGCCAATGCTGCCGACCATTGAGGAGGAGGGCAAACTGTCCTGGCTGCGCCTCATGTGGCGCTATCGTCTGCAGTTTCAGTCCATGGCTGCAGGTAAACGTCAAGATTGAAGATCACTGAATTCCATATAATATCTGTGCATATAACTCGACAGCCTCGATTGTTTTTGTGGGCTCTGGCATGCGCCTGGCTTGGTCCATTTTCGACACGCCCGCTGGCAAGTTTATGAACAACAACAACACACAGAATCTGACGATGAGCTGGTTCATTGGCGCCGCTCTGGGCGCCCTGTTGGCCGCCTTCTTTGTGCAGCGTGTCACCAAAAATGTTGCCTATGTGAGTACGAATGCGAATGGGAATGGGAATACTATCTGCCACCCAACTCTATTTTCTCTGGTCTGCTGTTGTATCTGTATCTCGCACACTGATACTGTTTGGCCATTAGCACTCGGGCCATTAGAGGCGGCTTATCAATCCAATAAAATGATAAAGTGATCGCGTTCAACCTGCATTGGCCATTAAGTGGCGAAAGTCTCAATGCGAGGTGTGATTGATTAATTGTTGAGGTTTTGCCCATAGGAAACTTATCGGAAATAATTTAAGAAGTGGCTTGGAAAAACTCTAAAAAATTGAGAGAGACTTAAAGTTTCGACACAGCTAGACCCACAGACCTTTGGGAGTTTGGAGAACGCAGAAGAATAAAGCATAAAATCCAAATTAATATCCTCCCAAATCTTGATTTATTTCCCACAGACATCCAGTGGCTTTCTGTTGCTCATGGCCGGCGTTCTGAATCTGGCGCTGCCTCAGCACTTTGGTGCCGCCTGCTACAGCAGTGTCAGTGTGGGCGCCGCCTATGGGCTGACACAGATTCAAGCGCTGGTCACCGGCTCGGAAGTGGCTCACAAGTCCATACGCGGCATGCTGCTCAGCTGCGAGCGCATCTTCCTCTGGCTAGGGGTCTGTATCCAAGTCTTCTACACGCGCGTCTGGTACAATCTGGAGCCGGTGCAGCGTGGCTATGCCATGCACATTGATCAGCTGCACGGCATACTGCTAGGAGCGCTGGGACTGGCTGCTGTCATACTGGCACTGGCCCATCGACTGGAGTCGCCGCTGCTGCTGCTGCACCAGGAACGGGACATGGCCGTGGGCGACACGCTCAAGCAGCTGAATGGCCAGTCGGCCACGGAGCTGGTGCGCCTGCGCGAGGATTGCCGCCAGTTGCACAATGCCCGCGACTGGGAGCAGTTTGTGGAGGAGCCAGAGGAGATCCCTGGCTGGCATCGAGTGGCGCGTCGAGTCCTGCCACTGCTGAAGGTGCTGCTGCTGCGCTGCTTTGCCACCCTGGCCCTGTCGTTGTCCTTCAACCGCGCCTTCCTCGTCGTCAGCTGGCATGGCCTGGAGTGCGACATGAACTGCCTGTATTGGCTGGCATTCGCTGGCCTGGTGGGCAGTTTGGGTGGAGCCTTCCTCGTGGACACTCAGGGACGTCGCAAGCTGTGTTCCCTCTCCCTCTTCATAGCTGGCATCATCATTGTCATGGTGGGCGGCGTCTTTGAGCATCTGGAGTCCGTGAAGAAGACCTTCTTCGACATCAATCTGCAGGCCATTGCCCTGCTGATGCTGCTCTTCGAGCTGATTGTCTCGGGCGGTGTGGCGGTGCCGGCTCTCATCTATACGGCGGAGGCGTTCAGCATTGCCCACAAGGCGCGCTGCCTGGCCGGCATTTTGGTCTGTGAGCAGCTGCTGCAGTTGGGCCTGCTCCTGGCCGCTTTCAACCATTGCCTGACTGATTCCATTCTGTTCTTTACCATTGGGGCGCTCAGCTTCTTCTTTGGACTGGTCGTGTACATGCTGATGCCGGAGACGCGGCACTTGACGCTCTACGAGTGTCTGCTCAAGTTCAAGAAAGTTCCTTAAACTTAAACTTAAATCTGAATTCCTGTAGCCTTATCCTTATCCTTAATCTTCGTAATCCTAAGTGATTCTCTACTCTTTAATTTGTACCTGTGTCTGTTCATGTGTGCGTGTGCATCTCTGTATCTCTCCCCTTTGTATCTCTTAAGTTGCATTAGCAGATATAGCATTTATTGTATGTAGTTGTTTATATGGTAACAGCCCAGACCACAGCTACTGTTGTTCAGTGAGCGAGCTTTTTGGCAGCTTTTGTTTGCTTTGAATTTGAACGGCTTGCTGCAAGCTTAACCAACCACCTCTGTCACGGTGTCTACTGCTTGCAGGGGTGGGTTTATCTTTTTAATTCGTAATAAATTGATGTATTGCTTATTTTATTTCATTTTATTTATTTTACCATGCAGTAACCATTCTTGACTTAATATTAATCATATTCATTTATTTGGCCTTCATTTGGCCTGGAAAATTGTCTTTAATTTATTAATTAGTTTTTTCAAGTTATAGTTCATTTATTTACTTCTTTAAAAATCTTCCTAAGTGCTAAACGTTTATTTTAACAGTCTGTTGACACTTCCTGCCGCCCTCACAGCTGGCTGCCACTGGTTCATGGAGAAACTTAAAGCTTTGCCTAAGCTTTTCTGCCATAATTTCTGTGCAACTGTCACCACTATTCATTTTCCAGAGCTTTGACTGGAAAGCAGTGCAAAAATTACCCCGTTATTTCGGAAATGTAAACAATGAGTAAAAGCTTTGCTCCCATTCATAAATTATCCACAGCATTTAAACCGACAATTCACCCGCCAAGAGTGATAAAATAATATATAGAAAATCTAGAAGGAGTAAGCGAGAGAGCTAGAGAGCTGATTAATATGGTGTGTGTGTTGAATATGACGAGTACAAAAAACATTCAGGACCAACCCAAACTCTCCCCCAGCTGGCCCACTTAATGATGTGGAAAATTCGCTCTGCTTTATGCCACAGACCAGAAACTTTTTGATATGCAATTTTCGATATTCCACATTTTTGGCTTAGACCAGCCACAGCCACAGCGCGCTTTGATCCCAAAAGTGCTGCCCGAGCTCCGGCCGAGCGGCTGTCTGTCTCGCTGTCTGCGCTGTGTGCTTGCTGTCTTTTGTTTGCTGCGGTTGCTTTGCCACCCAATTGTATCTGTGGCACAATTAGCTATCACCGTACGGGCCACTCAATAACATGCAGTCCACAAGTGGAGGCGCCGCCACAGCAACAACAACAGAGCAGCAGCAGCCGCTGCGGCATATTGACCCCCTTTGGGCTTCCCTCTTTGGCAAAATGAAGCGGCGTGAATCGAGTTTAAAGTTATTTAATTTTTAATTGAGTTAATTTGCGGGGCAAAGAGCACAATAATTTGCTTTGTTTATGCAGCAAAAACAGCGAAGAAAAAATAATAACAGCAAAAGCGGTACGGTACGCCTTTTAGTCTGAACATTTCCCAGCGGCTTCTGTGTCCATGACAGCCATTTAAAAGTTTAGGTTTTCGCCAATTATGAAAACAAAAATCTTATAAAGATGGGCAATGATTTTGTCAGTAAAGCTCAGTAGAAAGAGGAGATTTTGCGGTATATTTATCAGTCGAAGAAGATCTGATTTAGTTCCCATGAAGATTCGTTTAAAAATGGCTAGGACTTGGCTTACTGCTCCTACGATTCATGTAAAAACCAGACTAACGGCTTAGTGAATTATACTTGCAATAGTCCCTGCTGGGCTGGACTTTCAGGCACACACGACTCCCACCATAATCCCTGCTTATTCCTTGAAGTTGCCACAGTTTCCAGTCCAAACAAAATGAAAAAACTAAAGTTCACAGGATCTGCAAAAACATTGCATTACTTTGACTTTGCTTTGAGAGCAGAACATTTGAAAGAGAGTCACCACGCAACACCCAAAGGCGCCAACATTTCAGCCACAAACTCCACAAACTCCGCATGTGAAAAGTGTAAAGGAAACGTCCCTCAATGGGGAAATGGTGCACTGTGTCATGGTGTTGTTACCCCTTGCCAGCAGTTTCAATTAACTGAAATTGAAAACGACAATCGTAACCATTAACAGCAATGCGATGCCCCTGCTGTGAGTAGAACCTAGGGGGCGATGGTGGGAGCAATGCAAATCGCTTTGCTGCAGCAGCACGTTGACGAGCAAAAGTCAAGAAACAGAAATGTTCACAAGCCAAGCCAAGAAAAACAGGTTAAGAAAGGCATCAGAGAATAAAAGAAACAGAAACATCAAGCGATGTGTGTGGCAGGGAGATGGCATGAGGCATGCCGCTCCGTCGTAAATGTGAAAAAAAAAAGAAAAGCAAACAAACGTAAAATTTTATTTGTGCGCAATTTTCTATAAATTTTCATCGATTTGCCAGCCATTGGGATATTGGCGACATTTGCGTTTGGCATTTTGCTGCGTCCTTCAAAAACACACAGACCAGAAGGAGCTGCTTATGGCCTTGCCGTCCGTCTGCCATAACTTCAGCTGCACTTGGAATTATTGTTGTGGCGCCACCACCCCCCACACGAAATTGAAAACGCATGGGGATGGATTTTTGGTATTACTTCTATACAAGTTTCCAATCAACAACCGAATGAAGTTTCCATAATGGTAAATAAATTATGTTCCTCTCACTCTCGTTTGGGTTCAGTGGAAGCGGAGTGCCCGGAAATGGGAGCTCGCCGTAACGGAAGCAGGCTGCAGCATCAAATTAATGTCTCAGCTTGCCACAAAATGGCCGACGTGGCACAATTTATGATGCCCAAAGACAACTCTAAAGTGGCCCAGCGCCGCCGCCACTCTGCGGTGTGACAATAAAATGGCTTCAAATAGCCATAAAAACGAGTGGCCCAGGAGGATGGGAAACCACCGACAAACCCAAATCCAAACTGGCCGCCAAGTAAAGGACCACAAAAAGCAAATGTTTCTCTTGCTCAATACACATAAACTTATAAAAGTGAAATAATAAATAAGCCCGTAAACCATCAAAAGAAAAGAGAATGACTGAAACCCGCAAAGGGTTGCTGCGATCATAAACACAAACAAAGTCCAAGGCATTGTCATTGCTGCCAAGACCTTCAATCAATTGGCCAGGCAGAAGCCGAAGCTGAAGCCAAACGTTGACTCATCATTTGTTGTTGCGTGAAATCATAAAGTTGACAAACTAATTGGTGGAAATTAAAAGGAACAACTGACACGAGGCATCGCTGACATATTATTAAATGAAAATTGCCAGTGTCTGCGTTGGATTTCAGCGTTGTTTCAGCGCTGTTTCCGTGCTGTTGTTATTTTTGTTTCTTACTTGTCGGAAAGTAAATTGACACGTTTTCATTTCATTTGTTGCTGGAACTGGGCCTGCGACTGGCTGGGACTGACTGGAGTTATTTGAGCTCTACACAGAAAACTTTCTTGGGGCTCCCTAACAAGGCTGATTTTTCGACAGAAAGACACACAACTTTCAGCGTAAATTGAAAGGCTCAGCCAGAGTTGAATCCCTGCAAAAGTTGATCAAAAATTAAAGAGAACTTTGGGCAGGCAGGCAGGCAGTTGCAGCCTCCAGGCTTCAGGCTCCAGGATGGACTGGGCCTGCCCCAACATGAAGGCACACAAAGCGCATTAAATTTAATTAGCTCACATAAATTGCTGGTTCGAGGTGTGGAACTGACTTTGACTCAGATACGGATTTGGATTTGGGATTCAGATCTGGCATTCTCTGTTCCACAAGCTCCGCTCGAGCTGACATTTTTAATGCCAACGAAGCCGAGCTGGTTGCACCCAATGGCAGTGCCAAATGAAGTCTTTGCTTTGCTCGCCCTGCACCCCGTTCCCACTGCTCACATCTGGCAGCCCAGGGCTTTCATGACTTATGCAAGTTTTGACGACAGGTGCACGCGTCTGAGTGTGTGTGTGTGTGTGTGTGTTCGTGTTAAATCAACTGTCGCTTCCTCCTGGCAAAGTTTGTCCTGTCAGTGAACTAGGAGAGGAGTGCGGGCAGTCAGCGTGTAGCCAGTTGAATTCAAGTTATGATAGCTGCATGCGTTTCAGCATTTTACTCAACAGCTAACTGTGTGAAAGTGTAACTGTGCAGAAATAAATCGAGAAAGCGTGACAGCAAGAAGGAGACTACATAAAAACACTCGTTGAAACTCTTATAACAATTAAACAACATTTTTAAGGCCACAAAGGAGGCCAAGTAAAGCTGGGAGAACTTTTGATGCCTTTAAAAAATGCTACCAATAATCTAGCACACAAAAATAATATTCCAAAAATCGCATACAGGTTGGAGCTAAAGTTTAATGCAGCAAGAAGAATATATAAATATTTTCACTGTGGACTGTACAGCATTTGTTGTAGCTGGGGGAACCCTTTACGAATGAAAATAATGCACTGCAAAAATGCTATCAATAAACAGAAAAACTCTACCAATAATCCGGCACAGAGTCTTGCACACAAAAATAAATATTCCAGAAATGCTCAGCAGCTTTGAGATGGAGAAATGCATAAATATTTTCCGATTTAATGAGCAAGTTTAAGCCTGGACTGTGAGGTGGTTGTTGTTGGTGTGCGTGCGTGCAACTGTTGCTAATTAAATTCTCTTTTTTATTTTTTTGCAGATTATTAACAGCGAAAAATGGGGCTTGCTTCGGCATTATTTTATTTTTTTCTCACTGCTTTACTGTCCGTGCTGCTGAGTATCATTTATGCCGTGCAATTAACGCCATTAAAAATCAGTGAGCGCTAATTAACTGCGGCATATATTTGTATATTTTGCATGATTGACTTGTGCATTATTTATGGCTGATTTTTCAGCATTCTGGCGGGCCGCTCTTCGGCGCTCTTTCTGGCCCACTTGTTCTTGCGGTCGAATGGAGTTCAATCAGCAAAGCGCCTTTGAAGCGCCTTTGAAGGCGGCGGTTTTCCATTCATTTTCCATTACCCTATCCCCCATGGAAACAATTGGCTTCCGTTGAAATGCGGTTGAGCTTTAAGGAAGTTCTGATAATGTCTGCCAAACGGCCATTGACAACTGCTGCAACGTGCAACCTGCTAGCTTCTAGCTGCAACCTGCTTCGTGTGTACACACCGTTATTTGACTTAACTGACAGCGGAAACGGGACGAGTTTTCCCGTGCGGGGGATGTCTCGGTTTCCTTTCCGCTTTCCCCTTTTAGCGAGTCTTCCGCTCTGTTTACAAAATAAGCGAAAGCCCTGCCTGCACTAAGTTTATTTGCAACAACTAAAAAAAGGAAAGTTTGACGCCAGTGCAACTTTCTCCCGCCAAATGTCTGCCTGTCTCTTATTTTGTTGCATCCTCCAACACACACTCGAATTCGAGCAGCTTACAACTGGCGCTTTTGGCGACCGCAAATACGAGAGCCGGAAGTTGCGGCAGCCACACGGCGGGGCAACCATTGAACACGTTGGCAGTCGGTGGATTTGGCTGTCTGGCTGCCAAAGAAATGAAGACATTTGCATATCATCAGCAGCTTCAACAGAGCAAACGAGAGTCAAACCTGCGACACTTGAAAAAATATCAAAGTTTTCCGTAGCACCTTTAGCCGTTTGTGGGCCCGTCATCAAATCAAATGTGTCAGCAACACACGGAAAGAGAGAGAGAGAGAGAGAGCGAGAGAGAGGCAGAGAGGCATAAAAGCTATTATCTGGCTAAGACTAATTTTGCATAGAAATCGAAGGCAACAAATAATCAAATGCAAATATGTGTTCAAGAATCAATTTGAGTGCAATCAGCGGAAGGCAAAACGGGAAGGAACAGATGGATTTCTAGGGCGCCCTGCTAGGCCTTCCATCAGACACCATTCATTATGGCCGAACAATATTTATTTGACCATCTTGTCATTGACTTCTGCCATGCCCATTGACTTGTTGTGTGTGGCACATGCGGATGTGGCACAGAGCACACACACACACAGAGCGAACGAATGAAGCCCAGTGGGGCATCTCGAAATTAGCACCTAAAATGTCCTTAAGTGAATTGAATGAAACTGATTTATGGTCGCACTTAATGTAAATGTGTAGCAGAGCCCCAGAGCCCCAGAGTGTTTCTCAGGCCCCCATGGCACTATCTATCCATGTGTCTGTCGCATCTAACTATCTATCTATATGTCTATCTATCTAGTTAGTTGTTTGTTTATGCAGCAAGTACGAGTACGAGTATGAGCACGAGTGTGTATTGTGCGGCAGAGAGAGCAGCCTCGACATTTGCTTAAGCAGGCGTGTGAAAATTGACCATTAGCCATGCCATATATTCTCCATTCAACTATGATATAACTTGTTGGCCAGCCTCCACCCACCCACAGCCCACAGCATGTGCATGTGCCACACTGCTTGTGTGTGTGAGTGTGTGTGTTGTGATAATTGGTGTAAATGCCACAAAGCAGAATGAGAATCAGAGCCAAGCCAAGGCGTGCTTGCTCCCTCAATATGCAGCTACATAACTTATGGCACTGCCAGCCATTAATTTGAGTGTACGGCAGAGAGAGCATTGCCAGCAGTTCTGGGGCACAACGTTGCATAGCCACAGGCGCACGTGCGTGACCTGCTCTCTGCCACTTGTCCATTTGCATTGCCCGTTTCACGCCTCCTGTTAGTGCTGGTGTTGCTGAGCCCACCGCCATCTCATCATACTCATATATCGTATTTTATTTTAATTTGTTCAACAAAAGGGAAACAGGAAGGCGAAAGTTTGCTGCTGCTGCTGCTGCTGCTGCCATCTTCGTCATCATCACGATCGCTTCATTTGCCTCATTCAATCTGGCACACGTTCCCATTTTTGGCCACATTCTGTGCAAGAGAGATGGCAAATCACAATGGGCCTGCCGGCCATGGCCAAAACAATATGCAAACAATTTCCACTGTTACATGACCAAAATACACAAAATTGTCCATGCGTCCAGCGAGAGACGCACTTATGGTCACGTGCGAATATAAGTATTTATATATACATAAATATGTATACATATTTACATATGTATTTGTGCCTACATGTATGTAAAAATGGCCGTTGACCAAGACCCTAAAGCCCAGGCAAGAAACGGCACAAGAAAGCTCCCAAGTAAAAAAAAAGAGCAAAAGGAAATGTTTTGCCAAAAAAAAACGAAACAAAATCCGAGCAAAAAGGGTCTCTCGCCATGGTAATTTTCCAATATGCCAATAGATACAGTCACAAATACAGTGGGCACTCAAGGAACGAATCCAAAATAATTAAATCATGTCGCCATATAAATGTATTTATGTACCTAAACTCGCACATAATTGTTGGCATTTTCGTATAAATTAATGAATTGCTGCAAATCTGTTGCCCAGAAAAAACTGTCCGTCAGTCGCGCATTTTAATTACTTTATTATTGCCAAAAGCTTAGCCACACTTTTGCGTCCCGAAGGACTTTCCTTGTAAGCACACGTTCACCCTTTTTTATTGGTCATGTCTCTGGAGTTGATCGAGGGTTTATTTTTGTTACTTTTCGTCGGGCCAAAAGTAAGTTCAGCCAAGTCAAGCCAAGAACTTTTCCGTCACGCTGATGATGATGTTGGTGTTGTGTCACCCAGAAGAGGCATGTGGCATGTGCGTATGTTGGATTGTGTGGCGCTGTCTGAGACTGGGCCAGCTACGTGCGTCTGCGATTTCGTTGGCTTGATTGATGATAGCCATTGGGTGTTTGCCAAACAATGCCAAATCTATAAGTTGACAAGACAATTATTTTGTAGTTCGGGGCGTTTCCTATTCCAAATTGGTTACAATCATTTTAAGAAAATTGAGACATCTATCTATGTGGTATCTAGCAACAGAAACAACGTTCAAGTTGGCTTCATGTTTAAGTTGGAATCTTACATTTAATTTATTCATTTATTTTATTAATAATTTTTTACATTTAATTATTGTGAATTATTTTACAGAATTATATATGTGCAGGGCATCGCTTAATACTCCTAGGAGCTGCTAAATTGTACAATTTTAAAATGTTTTATTTTATTTACATACTTATACTTTTTTGTATATTCATAAAATATAAATTTATTATTTTTAATATAAATTTAAATACTTATCCCTACTATTTGTATCATTAATTTAAGCTCTTATATGCGTTATCCCATCTCAATTTCAAATAATTGTGCGCGGAACTTTACCATTTTTGCCACGTATGGCATCTCAATTTGAGTCACACTTGTGTGCGTGTGAACCGGTTGGATAAAAAACCCGCCAAGGCATCGCAACCTTTCGTATGTTCTAAATATACCACGCCACATCACGGTCGTATAAGACTCGTGCGGAAGATGTATCGTAAGTACATAAGTTGTACAAATTTATAAAGTTAGATGTGGCGAGGATGAAGCAGAATGTTGCGCATTTAGCAAACGCAAGAAATGTTGCCAGGAATGTTGCGAATTATGTAAATGCACAAATGTTGCAAATAAGTTAAATATGGTTCGAAAAAAGGATTTTACGAGTAATTATTAAAAAATGATTGCAGACAGTAAGGCTGAGTCGAGAATATCATGTAAAAATGTGTATCGTATGTACATAAGTTTTTCAAGTGCTAGGAAGGAATTCTTTGTAGCTCGTATATGCATGACACGACTCGCTAGTCGTCTGTGTATCTGAGATACAGCGTGGAGAAAATAATAGTAAATATATTCATTTTTCCGCAGCCAATAATATCTTAGTACATATCAAAATCAGGGGCATCAGATCATCGATCATTATTTATCTCAGCTGGCAGTGGAAAGAAAAATCATGCTTACGTCCTTAATGTCACTCAGATTTCTTATGGGGAACTGCCCACAGGCTTACTGGGTACTTGGCTTGGTTGATACATGATCTTTTTCTTTTAATTTGGATTATTGACTTCTTACTGTGCGTTTTGCCGTGTTGTTCTTGAAATGTTTGGCTGAAAACGAATCTAAGAGTTACCTGCAACATCAAAAAATTATCTTTTCTTAGCGATAATAAATAAAAAGGTGTACAATGAGCGACCAATCTTATTATTTTCTATACCCATAAATCTGTCTTCGATGCTCTACACACAGACTGTAGGGAGTTTTCCACTCATAGAAGCTTGACTTTCTTCGATTTTGGGTTTTTCGGCTTTGTGTACGTCCTTCTATGCACCTTCGATGAGTTCTAAATTTTTAATGGCTCTCAGGCCACGCCCATCCAATTTCCATAATTATTTGTGCACAATGACCATAACATTACAAATAGCAAAGTGTCCCTCGTCTAGCCATATAATTTCGGGGGCCACACTAATTGAGAGCCGAAAGACTGCGAATGCCATAAAAGTTAAACGCAACCCATTGGGCCCAATCAGTTTTGGAATTATCCTTAGAAATGCAGGACCCACTGGATCAGGAGCTGGATCGCATGGACAAACTGCCCAAGCGGGGCTTGTACTGGGTGGAGTTCAGCGCCTATGCTCTGGGCATCAATATAGCGCCGCGAAAGCGTAGCTCCACGCACTGTCAACTGTGAGTTTTCTATAAATTCGAATTTTCTGATAGTTTTCCACGCATTTTCCTTGATCTAGTGTGCGCATTGTGGTCTTGCTGATTAATTTGAGCATCATCTATAGCCTGGTGGCGTTTATTATGGCCAATTACCAGGTGTCCTTTGAGACCTACGTTGAGGTTTGTGGCTTGTGCGGTCTACCACTTGATTGGATATGATATATTTTGATTTTCTTCAAGGCTGTGCTGCTCACCTTTCAACTTAGTGTGGGTGTGGTCAAAATGTTGCACTTTCAAAACATGTTGGAGGCCTCTGTACAACTGGTGCACTCCACGGAGACGGGACAGGTGCTCAGATCCTTGGGTCTCTTCGATTTGGGTATGAAACTGCAGCACAAACAGCCAAACAAAAAATTTCTGATGAATATTTGCTTAGATTTGCCTCGAAAAAAGGAACTTCTTGCCTCATTGAGCGCAATTTTGCTTGACAATTGGCTGATCATTGATCGGCAGGTTATGTTCTTCTTCAAGATTGTCACCATGCCAGTGCTCTACTACACAATGCGTCCGTATTTTCAGTACATTTTTGATTGTTACATTGTACGGGATACATGTGAAATGACGCTGAGTAAGTGGCAGACAGAGTCTTGCCTCAGCTCTCCTGGCTTTCACCCACTTTTCTTTATAGCCTATCCCGCCATTGTGCCCTTTGTGCAGCTTGGCAAGTACGAATTTCCCTCCTATGTGATACGTTTCTTTCTGCTGCAAAGTGGTCCTTATTGGTGCTTTTTTGGTGGGTAAACGGACGAAGCTGCTTATTCGAATCTAACACTAATTGGTTTTCCCCCTGTCAGCTGTTTTTGGCTTCAATAGCTTGTTTGTGGTGCTCACCAGATACGAATCGGGTTTGATTAAGGTCTTACGATATTTGGTGCAGAACTCCACGTCGAATAGCTTGGTGCCAAAGCACCTAAGGGTTAAGTATTTGCAGTGTTGTGTACGACTCTTTGCTAGGATTGCAAAGTAAGTGGAGGATTCCCTCTCATGACAGAGGATGTCTTAGCTAATTCCATTTCCTCTGCAGTCATCACAATCAGATAGAAAATCTCTTCAAGTACATAATCCTCGTGCAGTGTTCGGTCAGCAGTGTGCTCATTTGCATGCTGCTCTACAAAATTAGCACCGTGTTGGTGGGTTCCTCGAAAGTTAACTTCACTCCACCAACTAATGTTGCATCTGCTTGATTTAGGAAGTAGGTTGGGTCTGGATGGGCATGATTATGGTGTACTTTGTAACGATTACTCTGGAGATCAGCCTCTACAATGTGAGTGCACAGAAGGTGGAGACACAGAGCGAGTTGCTCTTTTATGACTGGTACAACTGCAACTGGTACAATGAGTCGCGGGATTTCAAATTTCTCATCAAAATGATGCTACTCTTCACGCGACGCACATTTGTGCTGAGTGTTGGCGGATTTACCAATCTCTCGCACAAGTTTTTGGTGCAGGTAATGCTTCAGAATTAATAAATAATTTTTTGAGAATTTAAATCACGTTCCCCTTTGCCCTGCCAGGTGTTTCGTTTGAGTGGAAATTTCTTCTTGCTATTGCGCAATATGAACAACAAATAAGTAAAGTTTGGTTTTGGCTTTTTTTTTGGTTTTTATACAAAATTACAACGTTGCAAAAGTTATATATTTTGAAGAGTGTGGGAAATGTTTAGACAACTTATACACAAAGATACGTGGTAATTGCAAATTGGCACATTAAACATTAAACGTAGATGACAAATGTGTATTAATATATAGGGTATACAGAATAGATTTCAGATTGGTTTAACTGATTGGAGCTACAAGGATTACAATTTTCTCATTCGTATTTGTTTCTGTGCTTTTGTTCTTTTGTTTTTCTCTTTTTTAATATATAATACAGTCCATACAGCTGGCAGTTGTTTTCTCGACAGTGGGCATCATCATTCGATTGCATTATAATATATGGCATGATGCGTTAAAGCTTAACGTGTTGGGTTTAGTTGATCTCTTTGTGGGGGAAAACCTAAATACAAAATATTTCGGCTAAGGCACTAAAATTACATAATTTCATTCAACGGCTACGTTCTACATTCGTAAATCTGATTTGTTCTCGTCTCGTTTCTTAGGGTTAATTGAAGTAGTTTTTATTTTGGGGTGGTAGGTGGGACGTCCACGTCTATGGCTCCAAACGATTGCGACTAAAGCACTTGTTGGGCAGTGCCTTCGATATTTGTCCAATATTGTCGACCTCCTTCATCAGCTCCTTAAGCTCGGAGCCGTACTTGTCAATCAGATTCTTCTGTATGGTGCGCTGCTCCCGATACTTTTCAATGCGTCCCGTCAGGTTTACGCGATTGATTTCACCCTCGACAATGGTTAAACGATTTTCTGATGGTTAGAGGATACATTAAATTAGTTAACTGATATTTTAGTGGCTGAAACATGTGTCGGGGGACCTACCCAACTTATCCAAATCCGCTGTATTAATGTCCTTTAGGTTCTCCAACTCATCCTTGATGGCTGTCAGCTCAGCATTGGCCTTCTCGATCTGCTTCTGTGCCTCTTGTGTATCGGCCTTGGCCTGGCCCACCTTTCGCTTGGCATCATCCACCAGGTTGTCGTCTTTGGTGGAGCTCTCCTCCAGCTTGAATATGTCCATTTCGGTGAGCTTCACCCGATGGTTCAGCTGATCGGCCTCATCGCGTAAATTCCTGGCAGCCACCTTCGTCTCGTTGGCCTTGCGGCGTATCAGCTCGGCATCCTGTCGAGGGAAATGGAAATTTTAAACTGAATTCGGGACAACAGAGAGAGGGCTGAGATCGCTTACCTTTGAGGCCTGCTCTGCATATTTATTCTGCGCCTCCTGTGCATTCTTCTTGGCCTCGTTGGCATTCCTGTTGGCTCCATCAAGAGCCTCAGCCGCCTGACTGATCAGACTCTCAGCGTTCTGTATCTCCTGCTCGATGTTTGGCACTGTTTGCAGCGCCTGTGCAGCACTTTCGGATGAGCGCTGAACGTCCGATTGGAAGCCAGCGAGCGTGTTGTACGTGTTGTTCGCCTCCTTCAGTGTGTTGTCGCCCTGCTCCACGGCCTTGGTGGCCTTGTCATGAGCGGCCTTGGCACGTTCCAGCAGCTCAATGTCGTCCTGTTTTTGCTTGTCAGCGCTGTGGGGGGACAGGGACTAATGAGAAAATGTTGTGAGGTAATGTAATGTCACCTACCGCTCCAGCAGAACCTCCGCCAGGGTGCGTTCCTCATTAAAGTCGGCAAAGACCTCGCCGTTGCTGTTGGACAGCTCGTTGATCTGCTTGAGCAGCATATCGGCGCGTTCGTTGGCCTCCACAGCATCCTGTTTCAGCTGATTGATGTCAATGTCCGGCTGGGTCTGTCGGTTTACATCGTTGAAGAGTGTGAGAGCCGTGTCGTAGACCTCGTTGGCCTTGCGCAGCGCCTGCTTGGAGGTTTGTGCGACGGCGCCTAGCGACTGCTTCACTTGATCCAGTTCGAGGCGCACTTCGGAGCGTAGCTCCACGCTGATCTTCTGCTGCAGATCGATGGCATTCTTGGCCAAAAGGTGAGCCTTCTCCACGGCATCCATGGCATCCTTGGCGTTCTTCAGATCGAATTGCGCCTCCGACTCCAGTTTGTCGGCGAGGGCACGAGCCTCGCGTGATATGTCCGATATTTGCTGCGACTGTTGGCCAAATTCCACGGACTTGTCCTTGGCCTTGGCCAATGCCTGGGTGCCCTCATCGTTGAGCAGATCGAGCGCCTGCTGCAGCTCCCGATTTGCATTCTCCGTAATACCATCCAGGATGGTGTAGTTTTTGCGGGCCTTGTCTATCTCCACATTGGCGTCCTCCTGCAGCTTGTCTGCGCTCTGCAGATGCTCCCGCACGCTGTTCAGCCGCTTGTGCAGATCATCGATGACCTCGGCATAGGTCTGACCGCCCTCGCCGACATTGTCGCGTGCATCCTGCGAGAGCAGAGCCACCTTCTCCTGCACGGCACGCAGCTTGGCCTCAAACTCCTCGTCATTGGTCACCGGGGTGCGTGCAATCTCGTCCAGGGTGGAGCTGAGATTGGCCAGCTTGGCGCGATGCAGATTGGCGGCATCCTGCACGAGATTGTAGCAGTCCGGACAGTCGATGCAGCCGCGATGGCGATCGTACTTGTTCTCCTTGCAGCGATCACAGCGGCGTCCCTCCACATTGTCGTTGCATGGACACTGTCCGCTCTGGTCGCACTGGAAGCCCTTGGAGCCGCTCTCGTCGCACTCGCACGGCTTGCAGCCCTCCGAGGAGAAGCCGTAGAAGTAATTGGCACACTGATCGCAGCGCAGTCCGACGACACCCGGCTTGCAGTGGCACTGGCCCGAGTAGCGATCGCAGGTGGAGTTGAAGCTGCCCACGGGATCGCACAGGCAGTTCTCGCATCCATTCCCAGATCTTATGTTGAAGTACCCCGGCTGGCACTCGCCACAGTCGCGTCCGATGACATTGGGCTTGCACTGGCACTGTCCCGTGACTTGGTCGCAGCGGGAAATGCTTTGCTCGTCCTGTTCTGTGCCGGCGTCGTAGCAGCTGCAGCGGTCGCACTTGCCGTGGGGCAGGGACAGGGGATCGCCAAAGTGTCCGGGCAGGCACTGGTCGCAGTGCTCACCTGCCGTATTGTGGATACACTTGAGACACTCGCCGGTGGTGCGGTTGCAGTTGCCCACCGCATTGGGATCCACGTTGCCGTTGCAGTCGCAGCCCGTGCAGGTCTGCACGCTGCCCAGCAGGCCGGTTGGGTCGCCAAAGAAGCCATCACTGCACTGCTCGCAGCGGGAGCCAAAGTAGCCCACAGGACACTCTGTGCAGATGACGGTGTCGCCGTTTATCTGCAGGCAGGCGCCATCATTGGGGCAGGGGCAGCGCTTGCAGTCGTAGGGCGTGCCGCCGAGGGCGATGCCGTAGAAGCCCTTGGCGCACTGATCGCAGTTGTCGCCGTAGGTGTTGTGCTGGCAGATGCAGCGGCCCGTCTCCGAGTCGCAGATGTCCGCGTGGCCGTGGCAGTCGCAGGGGATGCATGGCATGAAGGGTCCACCGCGGGCCGGACTGTGCCTGTAGCCAGGAGCGCAGGACTCGCAGAATTGTCCGAGGTAACCCTCGGGGCAGGTGCACTGTTCGATCCAGGTGGCCGGCTGTCCGGCAGCGCCACGATGCGC
Source organism: Drosophila guanche (assembly GCF_900245975.1). NCBI lineage: Eukaryota > Metazoa > Arthropoda > Insecta > Diptera > Drosophilidae > Drosophila > Drosophila guanche. The sequence continues at coordinate 6,065,944 of NW_022995744.1, read as the reverse complement.
CGTATGCAGCTCCACATCGTCGAGTATGGCTTCGCCTTGGACGGAGTACGTGGCGCGGATCTTGATGGCCGTCAGATTGGACAGGATGGAGAGGAAGCCGCGTGCCGACTGACTCGGCTGCCACTGGTAGTCATGATGCTCGTGCAGACGGAACGTGTACTCCTTCACATTCTGGTCGGGTATGCCATTGCCCTGCGCGAATATTGGCAGCGAAATCTTGCTGCCGGCACCCTCTAGGATGACATCATTGGCGCTGGTACTGGGCCCCACTTGACCCACCAGCTGCAGCTTGAACTTGAGGTCGCGATTGTAGGAGGCGCGTTGATCCCCCAAAAAGCGATCGGGCGCTTGGAAGTAGACAAATTCATTGCCCTGGGCCGTGGTGCCGATGCTGCGACTGTACTGATTGTACTTGATGTCCACTTCGCGTCGGTTCAGATCGATGGCTGTCCAGCGTTCCTTGAACTTGTTGAAATTGGAGGCCACAGAGACGATGGAGTAGCCGGGCGCCGTCTGGCATTCGGATGTGTGGCCATAGCAGAAGCAGGGTGTGCAGCCAAAGCGATTGATTTTGTCCAGATTGAAGAAGCCAGGCTTGCACCTAAAAGAAGGAACATTAGATGGGGGAGACTGTGAGGATTGTGGCTTTGTTTTCTTACTCATTGCAACGCCTGCCCTCGACATTCTCCTTGCAGAAACAAATGCCACTCTCTGCATCGCAGGCGGGTGTGTTCTCATGGGAGCCACGACCATCACAGCCACACGGCTGACAACCATGCGGTCCGAACTGGTAGTAGTTGTTGTCGCAGCGATCGCACTTGTCGCCTGTGACGCCCGGCTTGCACTGGCACTTGCCCTGGCTATTGCACTGCAGCGAACGGGAGCCCACGGAGTCGCAGCCACAGTTGACACAGTAGCCATCCTCGCGCATATAAAAGTTCTCCTTGCAGCGCTCACAGTTGGCACCATCGCGATTCTCGCGACAATCCAGGCAGTGGCCGCCGTGGCCGGTCTGATTGAAGAGATGAGCATCGAAGAAGCACTTGTCCGCCAGTCCATTGCAGTTGCAAGCTGTGAAAGGGTAAACGAAAGAAACATCAAGGAAGGTTCTTCCTAGTAGCTGTTGATCGTTTTTATACAGTTAATCAGATACCAAAGGGCTGGCCCCGTTCCAATCAGATTGGTTTGCAGGCTGTAATCACGGGACCAGGCCTGAGCCTGCACGGGGGACACCAGCGGATGGAGCAGCACCGCAGACAACCAAAGCAGCAACATGACTGATGCGTTTGATGGATTGGAAGTCTACTGTCTGATGAATAGGAGTTGCAGCTAACGGAAAAGTAGTTTTTCCTTATAAAGAAAGCCTCAACGAGGGTGACAGTGGGGCTGCAGTAAGGCAACCTGTTTGCGGCGCATTCACTGAGCTAAATGTGTCTCCTATTCTGCAACATATTCCCCACCACTCCGGTCACTCTTCCACCCATTTCTTACAGTGTATTTCCTACCTTTGCACTCGTTAACTTCCGATGAGGTGGCCCTCTTCCATTTGACGTCATTGTACAGCGGCAGACAGCGATCGCAGTCGGGTCCATCGGTGTTGTGGCGACACTCGCAGACCAGCGTCCGTTCGCCGTGCATGCCCGTGCTTGCCACACACTTGCTGGCGTGTCCGTTGCACTTGCAACGTGCGCCCACGGCTATGTCACTGATGGCATAGAAGTAGGACTTGAGCACCTGCGGATCGCCGAACAACTCGTCACCGAAAGTGTTGAGACGATCCAGCGTGATGCGAATGTCGGTGGCGGTGACCCAGTCCTGCAGCTCCAAGCTGCGCTCAAAGTTGATGCCACTGGGACGACCCTCGAGCGTGGAGAAGGCAATCTCGCCGTCGCGGAGCGGGGAAATGTCACTGTACTCGCTGGTGCAGAGTGCATGAGCCTCGCCCTCGCCCTTGCGTATGGCACGGGAGTCGGGCAGGTAGTAGGTGTCCCGGCACGTGGCGCTGTAGTACTGGTAGGGAATCCAGGCACCAGTCTCCGAGGTGCGCTTGTAGATGGTGAAGGATTCGGGCCGCGGTGAGCGGAACAGAATGCGCACGTAGGTGATGTCATAGGATTTTCCTGAAGGAAAAAGGGGAATTTTCTGGGACTATCTGTATGGTCGGGGAAGCTGTTTTCTACTCACTTAAATGCAGCGTCAGATTCACATAATTGGGATGCTGTATGCCCTCGAACATGGTCTCCGATTGCCACCAGGATGGATTCTGTGGATCATGCAAGTCCGTCAGAAATGAGGGATTGTGATCTTCGTATCTGCAAGGTAAAAATAATTATTTATTTAATGGATTCCCTGCTTTATCTGTCCACAACTCACCTGCAAAATTCGCAATTCTTGTGATTCGGATTCTGTATGCAAAAGTGTGTGTCGCTCTGCTCGCCGCAGGTGTTGGTCGATTCGAATTGCAGTTGGTATGCGGCATTGATGAACTCGGGCAGGCATTTCTACAAAAGAGAATAAATTAACGAATGAATGAATGAACATTCCCCTTAATTGCTCAATTAATTTGTATCTTTTTGCCCCGAATTTCTAATTTATTTCAATTGGTTTGCTGGACAAACAAATGTTTCGCTCCCGCCCGCACTTACCTGCGGTCTGCCATAGGGATCGTAGCACTCCAGTGCCGGCATAAATGTCGTCGCACGCAGCTCGTGTCCGGCGGAGTTAATGGTCGTGCGTTGGGCGCCCAATGCCTGGGGGGTACAGCAGGAGAGTAGAACGCCGGCGAGCAGCAAGCGCGCTGTGGAGGAGGAGCCGCAGCTCCACCTGCTGCGCTTCATGGTGGGTTTTCGTTGGGTTTGGACCTGGCCTTTGGCTTGGATTCTACACTCTCTTGGGTTGGCAGTATATTTTGGGGGTAAAAGTGATCGATTTGGCGTGTGTTCTGGTTGGGTTTATCCTTCTTCCACAGCTCAATTCATAACTGAAGTTGGTTCGTTGTTCCTTTTCACTACTGCTGGAGGATATTGATGAGCGACTTCCGTCAGATGCTGGAAAATGCATGGGATTGTGAGTCAACTAATATCAAATCTGGCCTGGCCACATGTGTGCCACATATTGGATGGAAGACCAAATGCTGCCGGCCGCTGGTTTTCATATTTTTAATTAGTTCGTCGGGCAAACGGCAACGAAATGGCTCGAAAAATAAACTTTGTTCACGCAATGAGACGCGTCTGGCCCCCGGCCTTCCCAGTAGTACATACATTTTGGGTAAACAAAGGGGGGAAAAACATACACAAAAAAAAACCAAAAAGCAAAAACTGCAAACGAAAATTTCAAACAAAATGCCAGCCGCAAGCAGAGAGACAGAGACAGAGACATATAAATAAACTCAAAGATATGTGACTGGAAATGAGACTCTGAACAATTCTGTGCCTCATGTTTGCTTCCTATAATGTACCAGCAGTCTCCCTCCCCTCTCCGCACACTATTTGCGCTATTTGGGAACTCTTGAATAATTATATCCGATGATTTCATTCACTCCAGTCCAGTCATTCACATGCACTTTGCTGTGCCATTTAATAATGAGTTGAGCCTCAAGATGTTTGCTGCATGTGCTGGATGCATTCTCAAACACCGCACAAGGCTAGATTCATTTAAGCAGAGCTTAGATCTTTATGTATGAATTCAGTTAGACGGTTCGGTTAGGCTGTGCCACTAATTAGCAAATATTTGCCTGGCGATGATATCACTCGTAGCGCAACATCCTCTGACATGGCAAGTTTTTGCCCTGCGAAAAGATCTTTTTGTGTTGTTCGCCTTCTGGTGAACAAGAAAATTCCAGTTATCGTGGGTAAGATTCGGAATGTGAGAGTTGCAAGCTGATACCATCACGAGGAGTACGAAGAAGATTCCTCTGCAATGTCTTTAGGAGGAGTTCTTTAATAATTTAAAATTTCATTAAATTAAATTCCTGGAAGTTCACGCTGCTCTCCATTTCATGTCTCGTTCTATTCCAAGGCTGCTAATATTTATGCCCCACTGCAGAGGTTTGTCTGTATGTTTCTCGATTGTTTGCACAAATTTGTCTTCGTTTTTTCTTGTCTTTTATCAATGGGCACACAATTAATTTCCACTGAGGCGTAACACAGTTACAGTTTCAGATTCCGATTCGTTGTTTCGTTTCTTGTACAAAATTTGAGTTGTTTTTTGGTTTTTTTTTTTGGCTTATCAGCAGCGTCACTGGGGTCACAAGAACGGCTTCGTTTCGGCAGCACAGTCAAATCTTTTTCTGGTTTCTCGGTGTTGTGTTGTCAGGCTGGGGGCTGCCTCTCCAGAGACTCTCCCTCCCGATTTCAGGCCTCTGGAAACCCTTTGCGCGAGTTCAGCTGAGGCCAACATACCAGCCAGCCAGCAGCAGCACCACACTGATAGTATTACCCGAGTATGTGCACACAATAAGCATGAACAGATCTTTATGTAGTATGTATATAGACTCGTATGAACATCCGCTCCATTCAGATTTCATTTGTGGCAGCGGGAGTGGGGCAGCCGACTGTATGGGGACGCGGGCGATACGCGCACACGAGTTCGAGTTCCTTTTGCGATAAGAATTTGGGGCTACGAACTAGCCCGTCGCCGCCTAGTGTGTGATATCAGACTCTATATAAAGACGACTTGGCTTTGGGAGCCACAGATCCGAAACGAAACGATCTGCTGCCCCAGCCCTGCCCTGCCTGCTGTGGCGTTTGAAACTGCGTTTTTGTTTGCACCTTTTGGCCTGTATCTTTATTGCAGCATTTGTTTTTATCCACTGGTTCACTACACACACACACACAGGAACACTCACAGACACGTACACAGCAGGTAGAGCAAAGGGAAAACAGAAAAGAAACCACTCAAAAAAGAGCACTCCCGACCGAAAGGCACTCAAGATACTTTTTCCGAACTCCGAACCGCGTTTCTCGTATCTCACAGATGCACAGAGCGCTGCAACTGGCCCGTTGTTATTTTCGTTTATTTATCGGCTATTTTTGTGGTAGATACATTTTCTGTTTCGGTTTCTTGTTTTTTTTCGGTGTTTTTAGGTAGTCCACGGAACACATGTTGGCCGCTCCTGCCTTTGCCCGACACTTTTTGGGAGATCTTCCTCCAAAATATTATTTATAGGACTTTTGTTGCAGGGGTTAAGTTATTTCCATTCCGTTTTCAGTGTAAGCCTGTGCACACTTTTCAGCATATTTGAATTTTTCTACGGACTCTTTTCTGCCTTTTCACTTTTCTGCTGACTGTTGGTCGTCGCCTCGCACACTCTACTCCACTCCACTCCACTCGATCGTATTATGTTCCCTACCACATTGTAGTTGTTTCCATTCGTGTAATTGTATCAGCACATCGAAGGCAAGAACCTTTCGAGTAAACACTTTGTCATATGGGCCACAAGTTACAAGATACTTTTTTTATCTAGAGGGGGTTATCTGGGGTTCCTGGTCGAAAAAAACAGTGACCCAAGAAAACTTGAGACTCCTCCGCAACACACACAATCACAGCCACAGCCACAGCCACAAGTACAAGTACAATGGAGTGGGGCTCCAGAGCACACACCCGAGATCACCGAACACTTACTCGTCGTCGCTCGGGAGAGAGACAGGCAACAACCGCAACGCTCAACGGATTTACGAGGAATGCGACGACGATCGCACGATCGCAACTCTCAGTCGAGTGAAACTCTGTGCGGAGCAGAGCAGTGAGCAGAACAGAGCTGTGCGTTTGTAGCTCTCTTTTGCTCAGAGATCTTTCTGGACAACAGTTTCGTAGTACTCGACTCGCACTTCAATTGCGCTCTCCATTAATATACCTCCATTTAATTTGTTAAATATTTTAGCAGTGCTTTTCTTATAAGAATTATCTCTACATAGATTTCGGTAATTGCTAGGAAGCTGTGTGCTCTCTGCTCTACTTTCTGCCTAGTTTTGTAGTTTTTGGAGCTAGCAGGTTATCGCTCGGGGGCAGCTGATAAGTGGGTTTATTGTACGACAAACGTCGCCCCGCACTTTCGGTTTCATTGAAGAACTTAGATGCTGCTTAGATAGGCTTCGAATGAAATTCAGATGCTCAAACAAATAATCTTTTGATGATATTTTCAAATACATTTTTAAATACATTTTATATAGATTTTTATGTACTGAAATAGCAAGCGGAACTATCATTTATTAATAGCTAATCTAAGCTGTTCATTTTTGAAAACGTTTCGTTAAACATTTGCTGAGGTGTGGGCATACTTTTATATGCAGGGCTTACAGCCATATTTATTTTAGAATTACATTAATTAGTTGTTAAAATTGAAGTTTTAATAACTAATAACTTTAGATTTTGTTAATTTTTGGACACACTTTTGTGGGCAAAGGCTAATGCATTATATATTTGAAAGGTACATTAATTACTAGTTGTTAATATTTAAGTTCAGTTTCGTATTAAACGTAATACAAATTTCATTCAAGTTCTAAATTCAAATTCATATAATTTTACACTGGCGCCGTTGAAGCCTGCGTACGTTTTTGGAACTATAAGTAAAATAAGCTTTGCGGAGCTTTCAAGCTTCTCGAGAAACGTTTGCCCACACTGTGCTTGGAGCGCACAATTTCAAATTACAACCAGCTGCTGTTTTAGCGTTTTCCCAGCAACTCCCTGCTAATTCCCACATCTGAAAAACATTTTTATCAATAAACTCGAATTACGTGCCACAAATTTAGTGTTTATTTGAATTTTTCATAGGAATATTAAACTATTTAATGATTCAATGAATTAAAATTTCATTGCATTGTTTTTTGTAAGTCAGTTAAAGAAGATCAAGATACAAGATTCAAGATTCAAGCTAAATTGTGAGTGGATAGAATGAGAGAGAGAGAGAGAGAGAGAGAGACAGTGTGGGAAGAATACTAATTCCTTCGTTTTAGAAGACAATCTGGCGTAAAAGGCACTTCCTGCAGGATGACAAGCAAATCCCTTTATTTATGCTGTTCCTCGTCATCGTCAATGTTAATCTTGATTATGTTGACCGTGGGCCCTGGCAGACCATTCTGCGGCGGCACTGGAGCCTCCACAATGCACTCATCGCTGCCGGTGGTGCTGATGGTGATGGTGGGGATGTTGTCCGACCAAACGGAGCTCTGCGAGTCCTGGCGCATGGTGCGTCGTCGATGGGAGGCGCTGCGGTTGGGGAATGTGATGGGACCGTGCATATCCAGTTCCTCCAAGTCATCCATGGTGGCCGTTGGGGCCGACGCACCCGCTGGTGGCTTGGGCGGCCGCGAATGTGGACGACTGGACGCTGAGGAGCTGCAGCTGCCAAATTGCAGCGGTGCACTGGGCGTCGGGGATTCCGGTTCCGGTGTGGGTGGCATCTCGAGGGCCGTGGCGCTGGAGTTGCTCGACAATACTGACGGCGGTGGGGGCGGTGTGTAGGCCAAATATGTGGGCGTGGTGGGGCCCGGCGACTCATCGGAGCCCTGCTCCACATCGTCCTTCTTGAGGTTGACTGCCTCACGCACCAGGGCGAGCAGTGAGCCAATTTTCTTGCGTCCCTGTCGCGACAGCACCGACAACTGCCGCTGATGATGGCCCTGACTGGGCGTGGGGGAGGGCAGATTCGGGGGCTCCTCCCCGTCAGCTGATAGCGCGCTGTGAAGGTGCTCCGAGGCGGGCAAATCTGTGAGTCCACTCGTCCCCCCCTTGCTCATCTCCACGCTTCGCTCATCGAACTTGAACACTTCGGGCTCTGGCCGGCCAGAAACCGCATTATTTGACTTGCTTTTGTGCTTGCGAAACTTGAACTTTCCCAGGCCAATAGCCTCGAGGCCGCTGCCCATTCCGCCTCCCCCGCCACTCTCCTTGGGCGATGGCAAGGGTTTATCTTCGAGCTCCTGCGGGGGCTTCTTCTCGTCAACGATGTGAAATTTGCTCTTGGCCAGCGGAGGCGTTACGGGTGTGCACTGGATCTCTGGCTCTGTCGTGGGTGTCTGCGGCTCTGGTGTCTCGTCCTGCTGGTCCTCCTGTCCCTGCTGCTTGTGGCGACGCAGCAAACTGGCGCGACGTTCGCTGACAATCCTTGAATTTCTATCCGGATCATGTTCATTGTCCTTGGGCGACTCATAGGGCGGAGGCTGCTGCGCCTGCTGCTGCTTGTGCCTGGGCTCCTTTTTCTCCTTCTCCTTCTCCTTCGTGCTGCTGCCCCTATCCCGACGCTCGTGTTTCTCCACTTTAAAACGGCTCTTGGGATGCTGTTCCTTCACAGGAAAGTTGCCACCCGCCGCCCCAGAGCTGCTGGGCGCTCCGATTCCCCCTCCATTGGCAGCCACAATGGAGCTGGCACGGGCCCGTTCCTGCTTGGCAATCTGCACAATGTCCACCAGCGAGGGCTTCCGAGTGCGACGAATCTGTTGCAGTCGCGACAGGCCGAATCGCTTGTCCTTGGCCTCCTCATCGTGGGGCAGCGAGTCCTGGTGCTCAGTGTCCGTATCGTCATCGTCGCGTCGCACAAACGAGTCCTCGTCCGAGGTGGCCGAACCCTTGCGCAGCGCCTTCTTCATGATGCGTGAGATGAGCTCTGCAAAATGATTTGCAAGTTGAGATTGGGGCATATATCCCGTTTGGGGGGACACTCACCTTTCCTCGCCTGATTCTTGTACTCCTCCGTATCGAAATCTGGCTGCTGAGTGGGTGTGACTGGAGAGGATGCCTCGAGCACCTTGCGCCAGCGATTTGTCAACGTTGTGGCTGTGGGTTCCGCCTGCTTCACCTCCGGCACCTTGAAGATCTTCTTGCGCTCCTCCTCGCGCTCCTTTTGCAGCTGCGTACGCAGATCCTGATTGGCCTCGCGCAACGCACCCGTCAGCGACACCAGATAGTAGATGATGAGGATGAGCAGCAGCAGCAGCGGAATCACAGTGCTCGATGAGGTTAGGTAGTCCAGCGGTTCGTGGAGTTGTCTGTAAGGCAAAAGATTCATTTGTTGCACCATTTGGTGGCAGTTTCAATCACTCACTTGGGCAGCGCATTCCGTGTGGTGTTGGTAATAAACTCTGCAATGCGATTGTACTCCGAGAAGGGTCCACAGTGCCAGGAGGGTCGCAGCCAGACAATGGCATAGCCCACGGGCAGCACGCAAAGGAAGAGCATTGTCAGCAGCAGCGATAGATAGAAATTGTTTGACTTTGAGGCTCTACAAGAAGACAAAATCTTGGATTAGCAGCCCATTAACCCACTTAACGGCACTCACTTAAACACCACCTCGTGCGGCACATTGCAGGTGAGCACGATCCAGGAGCGAAAGTACATCATAATCATCAGCTTGACCAGGTTGATGAGCACCAGGCCCGGCGAGAAGAATATGCCCATCCACACTTGGCCCTGGTTATTAATCAATGTCAGGATGTTCTCGGCTATCTTGAAGTCGCCATACTGCCTCCCAAAACAAAGCCGCACATTAGTCATAGTCGCAGTCAGCATGCCTGCCTCGCACTCACCTGTGGAAAGGTCTTCTCCATGTCCCAGCACCAGTTTTGATTGACGTAACGCACAAACAGTGCACGCAAAAAGTCTATGCAGAGCGGCGCCACAATGGACATTAGCTGTGGATGAGCAAAAGGTTGGGGTTTAAAACGATTTTATACTCGAGACTCGAGGACATTTTAAAGCTTTTAAGACACATGTAAGAGTGTCGTGTCCCTGTCCCGATTCCTGGCGCTGCATCCTTTGTCTTGTAGTTTATGTCTTGCCGAACTATCCAACATAATCCCAGTTCTCCCCCTCCAATAAATTTTGTTGCCGCTGTTCATGCACAAGCACGTGACCCGCAAAGTCGAATCGAAAACCAACCAAAAATGGAGCACCGAAGCGCACTCAATTTCCCTCTCCTCCACCTCCTTGGCGAGCCTTTTTGTTATGCGTAAAGCATAAATGCGTTTAAGTCCTGCCTCTACCTCCTTTAACTTGCTTAATTTATGTGCTTAAATCGTTTAATAGAGATTATGTACGCCATGTCGGGCTGCATAATCAAATTGGGCATCGGATCAGACCCATTTCTGTTGTCTCAACCTTGACCCAGGGTCCAAGGCAGTTTACACGAATGTCGGACAAATGTTAAGTATGAAATAAAATGGGTAAAAGTAAGCCCCTGGATTGAGTTCCCCAATGGCCAAGAGTCTAGTTCAGATAACATCGCCATCGATGGGGTAACTTTGAAAACTTTACCAATTCCGTTGGAATTTGTTTACGATTAGACTTAAAGTTGAGCGAATGGGGATGCCAATCGACACTTGAGACTCCCAGACTTGCCCTACGATGGGGCCAAAGTTCACAATTCTGCTTATGGCTTATGTAAATTTTCGATTGCGAATTGCACAGCGCCTAGGGGGCGGAAGGCGACTGCCAGCTGCGTTTTGTATCAATGGAAAATAAGACTCCCAAGAGCGATTATGATGATAAAATACTTTTCGCTTTGTGCTTCCTTTGGTACATATTTTTTCCACCATTCACAGTTTCGCTTTGGCCCTTTTAAGTCAAGTGGATTTTTGGGCTTGGTTTGGGTTTTTTTTCTAGATTTGATTTTGGCCCGGAAAACAAATTTTGCGTTAAATTTTCCGGATAATTTAGCTAAACGGGATTTCACGCTCAAAATGCACAAGAGAATTTCCCTTGCGTTGGTGTGTGGTGCTCCCTTGTGTACACAGCTACAGATACTCTCCCCTGCCCCCCCTTTGGGTTCAATCATATTTTAGGCTAAATAGATTTTGATACAGAAAGAGAGTTCCCGAGAGTCTGGGCGTGCGGGATATTGATAGCTCCTTCTGGGCTGATAAATTCACTTTTAAACTGTGGCTTTTTCTCTCTCTCTCTCTTTTGTACTCACCCCGTCGAAAACGATGACCTTTGATAGCTCCTGCCCGAGGGATGTCTCCCAGCACATGGTCGTCAAGTTGGTTTGGATTTGCTTAATCGCCAGCTGCACCTCCCGCAGCCGCTTCATCTTACGCTCCAGCGGCGTTAGCTTCACTGTGGAGAGATGTTTGCTGTCGCTGCTTTGGGTGGTGCTTTCCAGCCCATCGGTGGTGCTGCCGACACCGAATATGTCATCCTCTGGTCCCTTGGGACACACTGTAATCACACAGAGCTCGAGGTACTCGCTATCCTCGTCATAGTAGACGGTGCTGCCAATCTCCGCCACATTCCCGTATCCTATATAGTACGGGGTCTTGCCATAGCGATCTGTGTAGGAGTAATTATCCTCTGTGGTGGTGCTACTGCTGCTGGTGGTGCTCTCTGGACTGCTTGACTCCGTGCCAAACTCTGTGGTTGATGTGTAATCCTCGCTGGTACTGGAGCTGCTCTCCACGGTTGTGGTTCTGTACCATCCGCGTGTTCTTCTCGTTGTCGTGGTGGGTGTGGCTCTGGTGGTGGTTCTTTTTCTGTTTCTCAACTGATTTATGAGATCGTTCCACTCCGCTTCGGTGAGTATCCGCTTGGTGGGTTTGCTGCTGGCTGTGGTGCTCGTCCTCGGCGGTCTATAAGGCGGTGGTCTGTAGACGGGAAAGCGATTTGGCGGCGTATTGCCCGACTCTGTGGTGGATGCCGACTGTCTGCCCGTATATCCATTCGACTCATTTCGATGTCTTCGACTGTATTTGCTTGTACGCCACACAGGTGGCTCCCCCACGGCTCTTTTCGTGCGACTTTTCTGTGACTTTTCCTCTACCTCATCGAATTGTTCCAAGATCTGTGCCAGCGGATCATCCCCCTGTTGTGTTGTGTCCCCTTGCTCTGTGTCCTCGTAGTCATCAGGCGATACTGACGGCGGCTCTTCCGAGTAATCTGTGTAGCTGGAGAAGTTGTCAGTGTCCGGCGCCACTGTGGAGGCTGAGGCCAGAGGCTCATCGCTGCCGTAGTCGTAGACATCTTCGTCGTCCTTGTCCGTGGTGTAGTAGAGTGGCTCCTCCTGTTCGTCTTCTTTTTTGGGTGGTGCTAAGGTGGTGGTGGTTGTTGATGTTGTGTTTGGCTTTGAAGTTGTTGAAACTTTGGTTGTAGTTGTCGTTGCCTTTGTGCTGACAGTCGTGGGCGCTTGTGTTGTGGTAGCTGCTTCAGTGGTGCTTGTCGAAGGCGTCACAGTGGTGGTCCAAGTTGTCGTGGTGCTCGGCTGTGTGCTTAGAGTGGTAGCTGCCGTGGTTACCGTTGTCCAGGGTGAAGTAGTAGTGGTTGTAGTTGGCTCCGTGGTGCGAATTGTTGGTAGAGTAGTGGGCAGAGTAGTAGGCACAGTCGTGGGCAAAGTAGTTGGCAGAGTCGTGGGCAATGTAGTCGCCAATCTGGTGGTTGGCACCACTGTTGGTGTCGTCAGATTAAGCAACATCAATGTGGTGGCCAAATTCTTTGCACTGATGATGGTTCGTATGGGCTTTGAGCATTTAAAAGTCATATTATAGCACTTGATGCGCTGCACTCCAGTGGCTAGCAGCGCCGCAGCAGCAGCAGCTGTGGTGGAGTAGAGCCCATCGGTGGTGCTGCTGCCACCATCCTCGCCCCAGGCCGCGGTCGATGTCGATGATTCGTCAAACAGTCCCTCCGATGTGCTGTCACTGTAGAGGGACGTCGTGGGCGTCATGGCACGCAGCGCCTCAATGGAACTTAGCAGATGCTGCAGCTCCATGGTGTTGGTTTCATTCTCCAGCTTGAACTGCTGCAGCGGCTTCTCCTTGCTGTTGATCTTGTAGATGAAGGAGAACATCAGCGAGTACAGATTCAGCATGTTGAGAATCATAATTCTGCGGGGAAATAGACAAAGGATGAGGCAACTGCCAGGAGGATGTTTTAGTTCGCTGTTTTCCCACCTTGCCAGCTGCAATCTCAGCTGCTGCCTTGGGTGCCAGTTCTCAAACAAACCCAAAGCCTCAAATATCATTGGCAGAAAGAAGGAGAGCAGCGTCATGGTCACGTTCACAGCATTTCGACTCAGCCAATTGTCATGTTTGGCCAAATCCTCAGAGCTGCAAAGGGGAAAAGGTAAAGGCAAAAATCAGTGGCGGCTACCGCCATTGGCTGCTCCCTTTTCCACACTTACTAATTAACCAGCATCACCACCGTGGCACCCGAGAGACCCAGCAGTCCCATTATCAATATATTGACCAGAATTCTTTGCAGGATTACACGCCAGCTGAAAGGGCGAGATTGCACATTGATTATTGCCCAACGTCTGTCTTTAATTTGTGACTCACTTGCGATTATCCTTCTTCTTTTCGGCCTCCTCCAGCAGTGCTTCCTTGAAGCCAACAACCACGGATGCAATACGATTATGCGCCGTCTCCGCGTGTCCTGTGGGAGATAGAAAGTGGCCCCAAAAGTTGCAAAAGTTGCTGTAACTGCAGCTCAGCTGTGGCTCTTACCAATCATAAAGTCCCAGCCGGTGAAGAGCTTCCACGAGAAGACGCACTCATCATCCTTCGAGGAAAGTTTCGAGTTGCGCGAGTTCTCAGCCATTCTGTGGGGTGGGAGAGAAAAGTTTAACCCGCTTACAAGTCATAATTTGTGCACGAAATCCTGACAAAACCCAAGCCCCAAATTCCATTTCCAGTTATCCTAATGCCGCATAAACATACGCACAATTCACGCACTCTGAGCACGTGCCACGACAAGTGGCAAGGTCAGTGGCGGACGGCCCCTGTTGACATTGCTACTTTGTTCAATTACGAAATCAGCATAATGCCGACAAAGCCATTAAAGGCGAGCAGCCAGCAGCCAACCGAATGGCCTGGGAGCAGGCCAATGGTCAAAATGGCGCTTTGCCCGTTTCACTTTCGTTTCCGTTTCCGCCGTTACACAGTCAAGCACGTGTCTGGGGCATAGTCAACACCACCACCCCCACCGTGTGCGTGCGTAACTCATAAATGGTCAATTCTTTTATATGTTTTACCACAAAAGTTTCTTTGGTCCGGGCAGACACGCCCGTGCCAAGATTTTTGTATTATTTAATCAGCGCTTCAGTTTTTGTGTTTAATTAATTAACGAGCCGCCGTCTGACATTTGGCTTCGGTGATCAGCGAATTAATGAAGTGTTTGCCCGAGGAACCCCATTCCCTTACTCACTTTCTCAGCGTGGCCACAAAGCTGTAGATGTACACCATGACGGCGGTGAGGAAATAGGCTAAGGGCAGCTTATAGCCGGAAACGCTAATGCCGGAAGTGCTTGAGTAGTAGCTAAAGAGAGGTAGAGACAGGAGTAGAGTAGAGCGGAGGTTTAGTCCATAAACTTACCCATAAAACATAGGTGAATACTTGAGGAAACCCTCAAATTCCCAGAATGTAAAGAGATTTCCAGCGACTTTTTTTTCAGCGTCTGTCATGCGTTTTCGGGGATCCGTTTCGCCGTGTTTTGTGGCAAAGTACTGCGGGAGAGACACAATAAATAAAGGGGGAGAGGAACACCCAAGGGTCAACCTACCTCTGGTCCAATAACAAATGCCACCAGCGGTATGGCTATCATAATATTGACCCACATCAGCCAGCGCAGAAATGTAAAGTAGGAGGCGACGCCAGAGCCAAAATGCGATTCGATTTCCTTGATGCGCAGCTCCCAGGGTATGAGAACGGTTAGGAAGCTGGTGGTCTCCCGCTTCCAGTGTCGCCAGCGCTGCAGCAAAAGGGGGGAAAGGGAGTTCGTATTTTAATTGCATTTCAAGTGAATGCCAAGCCACATAACTCTGTGAATTATGCGACTGTTGGAGGGGATTTATTGAATGTCCTGCCAGTGCCGGAAAGTGGTCCCATAAATTGTGTAAACATAAATATTCTGCACACTGCACTGAAATTTTGCTACTGGTTTGAGGGGGAGAAGGGAAAAATCACTTACTGCCGCCATTAAAATTTTAAACCTCGCCCACAAGTCTCGGGTGCTGCGTGACATGGCGAAACGCTCCTGAAGCGCGCCCTCGTGGCGTGCCACATATGTTTTGGCCTGTCAACACATGCACAAAGGGGGGTGGTGGTGGGGGGGGTCGCCACATCCAAGTCCAAACATCATTAAAAATGCCAGGGCGAAGCCACAAGACGGGGAAGAAAGAAACGTTGAAGAAAGATAAGAAGAAGGAGGAGCAGGAGGGTTAGGGTTTGGTGTGAATGAAATCGAAAAGTTTGCTAAAGGATTTTGATGAGTGGAGTGTTCAAAAGGCCGGGAGGAGTATGAGCAGGGCGGGTCGTAACATTTTCAACGACCTGACAAGCAGCGTGAAAACGAACGCGCCCAGTTTTGTGGCCACTACTCCCACCCCTACACTGCCCACTCTTCCCACTGTCTTGGGCCTACCCACCTGCCGCACCAGCTTGAGCTTCTTGCGGATGGGCCATGGCTGTAATTTCACCGACTGTATAACCTCCTTGTGTAGGCGTATGTTCTCAAAGATTTGCTCTTGCGTGGACTCCTGATTGGTGCCCTCCTCTGTGAAGTAAAAACCAAAGCGAAATCACATTACACATACGCCAGAGTGGGCTGCGCTCGTGACGGGATTAAATGGCCGCACGTAGCCTGCTCGAAATTACAGAAAAGAGGCCCCCAGACGTTGATTAGCTGAGCCACTAGAGGCACGCTGGCGGCTGGCTCGTTAACTAAGGGAAATCTGGAGTGAGTCTTGCCTGAACTTGTCGTATAGACACTGGAGCGTCGCCGCTCCACACTATCCAGCACGTGATCCATGGGACTAGATGCTCGTCGCGAATTGCGACTGCCACGTTTTCCTCGATAGCCGCGCACACTGGCACGTCGCTGCATTATTGCCGATACGGATATTGAGTAGTCCTCGTCATCGTCAACATCGCCAGTGCCGCCATCTTCATACAGTTGTGGTGGAGGACGAGCACGAGGGGGGCACTGAACAATAAAGTGTGGTGGCTCGTGGTGGCTGCTCTCGGCGTCGCTGCTTTGATTCTGTGATTGGAAATCTGTGCGGGAATTGTATGGAGAACACAGGCTGAGAGGGAGAGAATGTGGAATGAAAGTTTTGTGCCGTACCGTTTAGCTCATACGATCTATTGTCCTCCTGCGATGCGGTTCTGTGTTTAATAATTGTGTGAGAAATGCAGGAGGCAATTTTCTCCGACTGCTACTCACCCCTTTCCGCGCTGTCCACGATAGAATTCCCGCTTCTCATCGGCGCTGCTCTGCATTTGCCAGCCACCTTTATGCAAGTCGCATGGCGGTGCCCAGGTGACAGACAATTGATGTGGCGATGTGACACCCGAGTTGTTCTGCGAATTTTTTGATTAACTTGCAAATTATTTGAATCACAATGAGTCACATTTAATACTCTCGTTAGTTAGTCACGGAGAAGGAGCTTCGAAATTGCTTAATAATTAATTTTGCACACTTTGGCATAAATTTTAAACTTTTCAAACTGCTTTGGCAAGTCTTAGTCTCAGTTTATGGGCAAAAGGAAAACTATTTAATTTGCCAGTTTTAAGTTCGTCCTTTGGCTGAAGCGCGTCGGAGGAGCCTTATGCGCAGACTGAACGGCTTAGAGCGCTGAGCAGGCCAGCAAGGCGCAAAAGACCAACATCCAAAAGGACAACGGACCTACACAAAGACACCTAAAGACACACACCCACAGAGACACACCAGCGAATGCTGAATTTTTTCTAATAATGAATGAATATGAATGAAGAACAGACAGAGAGGAGAGGAGAGGAGCCAACCTACCGACCAACCCATGGCCAACTTATCAAAGCCAAAACGTGCCCAAAACGCACACACAGCCAAACGGAACGTAAAGGAATTTACATAGACAGAGGGGCAAGCCACCAGGCAGCACATTGCGGTAGGGAAACGCTAGCAAGGATGTGGCAGCACGTACTGGACAAAGGGGCACTGGGGCACGAACCACCGGAGCTAGCTAGCTGACTTCCTCGCCCAGTTGGAACGAAGACGAATGAGTGTAAAAATCGCCAGCGGCATGTGATAACAACGCCGTGTCCGGGCGTAACCAGACCAGCACAGGACTGCTTCGAATGTCCATTTAGATGGTCCTACGAGTGCTACGACTAGTCTCTATGTGTGTGTGTGTCTATGCCTGTGTTAATATTGAGTCACGTTGTATTCTTGGCTACTGTCCGGCTACAGAGCCTCTCCTTTTGCCAGAACCCCCGAAACCCATTCCACGTTCTGTTCATGTAAATGAAAATCAAACATGCAAGGGTTGATAAAGAAAATCGCGAATTCTAACACACAAAGCACACACAAATACATCTATAAATACATATATTTGTGTACACATATTTGTATATAGGATTTTCCCGCAGTTCTTTCTGTGTGTCTTTGTGTCAGGGGAGCGCCGCCAACTATTGAAATATGTTTTGGGGCGCTGTGTTTTCTGTGTGTGTTTCCTTTTCCTTTCTCTGATTTCACTCTCGTTTTTGCGCTTTTAATTAAATGAAGTTCTTTGGCTCTGAGGCTTTAATTAACAACAAAATTTATTTGTCGACCCTGAATGCCCCGTGAAATCCGCGCACGTGTAGCCAGCCCTCCATAATGGGTTCATTACCCGCTGTGCGCGGAGACACTTTCTGTGTCTGATTCTGTGACAGGTGCAGCTGAACTTGAAAAGAGCCACACGCTGACCCAAATGCCACGCCTCGCTGCCATAGGCCTAAGTGGCTTTCTATGTTCGATTGCAGTTTTGGCCGCGAGGCGCCATAAATCTTTGGGCACTAACCAACGCCCTCGAGACTCGAGCATGTGGGTCAAGCGGTACACTAAAAATTGGAATACATTTTGCCATTTATTAAGTGGAACCGAAACTGAAAACTAATGATGACGCAACATCAGTTGATGCTGCACACGTGCGACTCGCTGGTGGATCTTATTTTCCTGCACTTGCCGCGCGGCTCCCGTTTCACGGTGCGATCCACCTTGGAGCTGCAACTGTCTGAAGTGCTGGCGGCATGCAGCCGCGTCTCCTTGGCCGATTCGGAGCTCTGATGGCTGCGGTAACGTCGACAAATGTCCGGCATGGGCATGGGCGGTACACCTACCGAGTTCTTACGATAGTTCTCGTTAACCTCAAGATTATTTTGCATAATCTCGCGGGCAAATTTGTCCTTGACCTGACGTTTGATGTGATATTTGGTCAGCTTGCCGTGGCGACAGTGCTCCGTGATCCAGTGGCGCACCTTACGACAGCCCACGTAGATGCTCTGCGATTGGTACTTCAGGTCCATGAGGAAGCCCTTCGGATTCAACCTGCCAAAGCCCAAATCGAAGACGTTCTTTGGCAGCTCAGCCGGAACGGGTCCCTCTTTGGTTTGATATTTTGCGGGTCCAACAGCGGCCAACGGCGATTGGGTCTCCTGGTGGAAGCGACGATCCTCGGCGGTGCAATATTTCCAAGGATGAAAGCTAAAAGCGCCATCCTCCAGGCACGTAAAGTACACCTTCAACTTATCGTCAAAGACCATTTCGTTGATTTCGATTAATCTGCCATCCTCGTGCGTCACCTCAAAGTTGACATTCAACGGCGCCGGCATTCGTATCGAGCCACGCCCATGGAATCGACTGTTGCGAAAATGGCCCACATAGCGTGATCCATCCGGGTACACGTAGCTGCCGTAGTCCTGCATGCCCAACTCATTTATTTGGCCAAAGTATTTGGTGCCAGTGAGAAAATTGCCACTCCGCTGGCCATCAAGGGACAAATTCACCTCGGGCCGCGAATCGCGAGATAAGAATGTATATCGCTCCATCAATTTTTATAGAAACTAATACTTTGAAATATATAAACTGTGATCTGTGAGGGGTCTGTTATTTGTGAGAGTATTAACAACAGGCATGCTCGGAGTTTGTTTTACTTCTTTTTGTGAAGTCATTAGCGGCGTCTCTTCAAAGTCGTAACAAGATAAGACATAATCACAAAACGTTGGTTAATTACACAACAAAACTCTACACAAAAGCTAACACCCGAAGCGATTATTGAATAGAAGCAAAGCCTCACGTCAACATGCAAGTTTTGGTAGTAATTCTTTTAGGCTTCACAGTGTCTGCTGCTCTGTTCAATGGTGAACGAGCGCCCCATCTCGTGTTCATGGCCTTCCACAACAACAATCAGCGGTGCAGTGGCACCATCGTTGAGGAAAACTGGATACTCACGGCACGCTCCTGCCTAACATCCAGCATGGGAGTGACCATTTACTTTGGAATGGGACCCGGCCGATACTCGATTTATGTGTGTAGCTCACAGTATGTGAAAGACAACGAACATCTCGCTCTGGTGCTCGTACCTCTGGTAGTCATAAGTCAATGGCATAAGGAAGGTGGCACTGCCAGAACAGAGGAATCAATCGACTCGTTACGAAAACCAGTGGGTCAGCAACTGCGGCTGGGGCAGCACTGAACCCACAAATGGAAATCAACCCAACAGGCTGCAGTGTGTCAACCTGCAGATCATGCCCAAAAACGAGTGTGGTCTGGACTCTATCAACGAACGCATTCTGTGCACACGTCCAGTCAGTGGAATGTCCAACTGCTTCAGCGATGTCGGCAATCCTTTGGTCACGGGAGTGTACCCCATTTTGGTGGGGCTGTCTCTGTCTGAATGTAGGCCGGGACTGCCAGCTAAGTTCGCTGGGATTAGCAGCCATTTTAACTGGATACGGCAGCACACCGGCATCTACCACTGAACTCGAGTGTAAGCCAATAAATTAAATAATATTTCTCGATCGATTTACAACTGAAAGATAGAACGCGACAATTCCATGAAGCTCGAGCGGCGAATCATGTTCGATTGCACCACATTGAAGTTGTCGGCGACCTTCTTGTTCATCATGACATTAGCCGAGTCGTAGGTCTCCTTGATGTCCAGCGGAATGGGCTCAAAGGCAAAGCTATCGGAGCGGCAGCTTGAGCCACCCACAGAGTCCACGCGCTGCACATCCGAGCTGCTGGTCCAGTGACGGGGCTTCCGCTTTGTCGATTGCAAATCCCGAAACTCTTCCAGTTCACGGCGCTGCGCCAGTCGATCGTAGGCGCGGATACACTGTGCCGTGGCTCTGGCCTTGGAGTTGGTTGTACACTTCAGTGCTGAGGTTTCCGTGCGCGGCTTGGACTTGCCCTTTTCCTTGCACAACTTGTGGTAGTAGCGCTGCCGTTCCAGCCTTTCGTTGGGCGCATAAATGTCTGTCTGGGGCAGCTGGGAGAGCTCTGTCACGAGGTTGTTGTCCATGATGCGGCGACAGAAGTAGGGCGGTGGCTCGAGGATTCGCTCCTTGCGAGCGTGTCGGCAGTAACGCAGAATCCAGTTCTTTTCCCGGGGACAACCGACGTAGATGCTGCTGGTAAAGGGCGGCGGTCGGTCCATTAGCCAGCCCGTCTTTGGATTGTAGATGCCCTCCTCCACATCGTAGCAGTCCTTGGGCACGCCTCGTGGCTTCAGGCTGTTCGTCACGTAGGCGGTGGGACCCACGGGCGGTTGGCTGTAGCGACGCTCCGCCTGGTAGCGTCGATCCTGTGGCGTCAGATAGTCCCATTCCGAGGAGTCAAATCTGTTGCCTGCGAACTGGCCCTGGACATGGAGGCCGTCGGGGAACCACATGTCCTCGATGCTCTCCAGCTTGCCGTGATCGAACACACCCTTGATGGTGAAGCGATAGGGCTGTGCCAGTCGCAAGTGGCCGAACCCATGGAACTTGCCATGATGGAACCTTCCGCGATACTCACTGCCATCCGGATAGCGATAGGTGCCGAAGCCATCCATCATGTTCACCTCCTTGTTCCAGGCTCCCTCATAGCTGCTCCGGGTGATGAAGTGCCGCAACGGCGTTGTCTCTACGCCAATGGTGGACATTGCTCTGTAAAGTCTCTCCCTCCCCTCTGACTACTGCTCTGTTCTGTTGCGCTTTTCTCTGCTTCTGCTCCTGTGTTTGTGTGATTGTGTGTCGGAATCAACTGTAGGAATTTCAAACTGACTCACACAACACACAAACACCTGACCCACTTGGCCTGGCCTGGCTTGTTGAGATTACCCATCAGCTTTATGACTAAATAAATGTTTGGCCACGACTCCGCCTGCGACTGCGACTGCGACTCGACCGGGAGGTTGGGTGTGGCCGCGTCCGCCTGCCTTTAGCTATTGTCGCATGTCTGACCTAATGAATCTTTGGGTACTCTAGCGTCTAAGAGTGGGCATAACTGGTACGTTGTGGTCTTTGTAATGAACAAGTGGAGAAGGGGATTGAATTGGACTAGATTTTGAATCCCTTTACTATTGGGGTATATTCCTTATTGCAATTAAAATTGCGACTTTAAAATACGAGAAAACTTTCACAGTAAATAGTAAATATTCGACCTTTTAATTAAATTAATAAAATTAAATAGAATTGAAGAGAAGAGAAGAGAAGTCGAAAATTGTATAAAATATTTTAAAATAAATATATTGGAAATATTTTCATTTTAATTAAATTTAATATTTTCGTGCATATATGTAAATAAATTAAATTTTCGCAAATAAATTGTAATAAAACAAAAATATTATAATTTTCAATATTAAATATGAAAAATATTTATTTTTATATTTATGTCAAATATTTGAAATATTTTTACACTCTCTGCAAAATTTAAATGGCATAAATATTGAATTAAAAGTGCAATTATTGGGGACTTTTCATTGCATCGATTAATACCAAATTAAATCCTCCTTCTAAGTGACATTTTCAACAGCATTTTATATGCATTTCTGTACAAATTTAAATGAAAGTGGGTAATTTGTAGGTTCTTCTGATAAAATGTTAATCAAATAGAGACCGTATAAGATTTTATGTATAGATGTATGTTTATGTTAGTTTAGTGCAGCTACTGGCAGTTTCTTCTCCTTGCCCAATAAAAACCTTCTAAAGAGCTAGAGCATTCCATGTTCTTTATGACTCAAGGAATTCGTTTAACACCCTGCGAATGAATAGCTTAGGTGGCACACATAAAAAATGATTTTAACCGCCACCTGGGTCGACGCTCTTGCATTGCTTGACCAGAGGCAACCACCGTTTAAGTGCGATTGGCGTTTATGGCTATTGGCATTTGCTGCCATTTCTGTTGCAGGTTGTGGATGCCACATTCCCTTTCCTCAATTTTCCCCATTTTGCCATGGTTACTGCTACTACTGCTGCTGCTGCTGCACATGTCGTTGGCCTGGCCAAATCGTAAGCACTCCCTGGCGAGCCGTAACTCATGCCCACTTACCTCACTGTTGGCGCCAGTGGCGATGTTGCTGCCACTGCCGCTGCCGCTGCTGCCCACGCAGCGGAAATCGACAGAACCACCTGATGAGCGTCGCGGCTTGCCAATGTCCAGGCGAAGGATACCAGGCTTGGGTCGCTGCCGTGGAGCTGCGGCTGGAGGACTCCGCATGGAGTCGGTCGTTGCCACGGGAACTGCTGCTCCCGTGGATGCCTGCGGCTCCAAATTCTCGCTGGTGGCCTCGTTTTGCATGACCAAACTAAACTGCTGCTAAACCGGGAAAGGCGGCGAGAGTGTACCCACAGAATGCGCGTTTCACCGCGCACACAACCGCCGTGCAGCGCCAACGCGAACAGACTATATCTGTGGCAGGGCCTCCTGGCAGCTCCTGTGTAGCGCGTGGAAGCAACAATTACGCGCGCACTGAAATAAAATGTGAATTAAACGCGCCACCCACGCGATAAGTGGCAATGGATGTGTGTATCTGGATACACATCCGTGCTGTGTGTGTGTGGCGAGGATGACGCTGGACAGGACAGGACACGCGGCACTTTCAGCCGTTTCTTGTTGCTGTCACAGTCACAGCACTCACATGGCACATACTCCTGATGGGGCAAAAAGCCAACTTCCTGCTTTCAGGGTCGCAGCAGTAGCCTACCTTTGTGTAATTATGTCTGCCGCAGCCCCAAAAAATGTCAACAGGAGCTGGTTCCCGTCACCCAAAAAAATATCGCATGTCGCGCCATTCACTATGTGAAAAATATCCATTTTTCATTTTCACTTTTCATTTTTATGTTTACGTTTTTTCATTCTATTTTTTTAGTAGCTATCTTTTGTATCTTCCATTAGAGTGGCGTTGCGACTGCCTTGCCAGCCTTCACTCTGTTTTTGTAATTTGCATACCCTGCAGGGGCAAGAGGTTGGGAATATTTTAAGGAAAATTTGGTTGGGTTTTTGGAATATTTTTGGTATCGATTAAATGGAACTTTTGATTTGAGAAAAAATAGTTTGTGTGAATATTTCAAATTCTAAGTATGAGAAAGTGATTCAGAACTACCCCACATGTTTGTACTTGTGCAAAATACAAAAGTTTCCCATTTATTCCACTCTTTTTTTGTTAAATTAAATTAATTAAATTAAATTTTGTTAAAGTTTTTTTTCATTAATTTAAATTTAAATTGAACTGAATTAATGGGTGCCTTGAAGACCTGATCTATTATTTTTATCTTCCGCTTATTGGGTATCATCCAGTCGTTGTAATGCTGGCATTTTCCCCCTCCTGTAGCTCTCTCATTTTCCTTGGAATGCGACCCACTAACAGTCCCACTACCAGTGCCAGCCAAGCCCACCTGCGGTTCGGTGCCGTGTTCGCATATCCGTGCCCTGGCCCCCGTGCTGATATGCAATGCTTTTTCTATTACATGCAAAGCGCGTTAAATTAATTGAACTGTAAAGTGTCAGCAGCAGCAGTGCCACCAGCAAGCCAGTGCCATGGATAGCGACACCCACAGCAGACGAGTAAAACTCAGCATGTTGCATTTAATTTTTATTATTTTCACTTTATTCTATCCACTAAAATATTAATTTAACTTCATGGGGTTATGGGTTTGCGTTTTATGCTAAGTGGCTTATAAAATAAACTTTACTATTTTGTCGCAAAAATGTTGTTGTTTGTGGAATGTATGTGTGTGAAGTGTGATGTGAGTGTGTGTGTGTGTTGTGTTTGTTCCTGGCCTGGATTATGCTTAGTACAAATTTCAGTTTCAGTCTCAAAAAATTGTTTTTTGCATAAATTAACTAAAACCATTTTTACGTATTTTAATGTTTTCTCTATTTCTATTTCATCTTCATCCTGGATCTAACAATTTCGTACCCAAATGGGAAAACTGTCATAAAATCGTTAGGAAAATCGTCTATTGTTAATGCCGCTGCTAAACAATAAAAGCAAAGGCAATCCAAATAATGCAATAACAACTCCCGCACGGAATTTAACGATGATTAAAGTGCTGTGCGCAAAATTTTAAGTGCATCATTTGGTTGGATGCTCAGCATTCTCACAGATACTCAAATACCCAACTAAAATATTCTACTAATCCTTTTGCTTGTATCCTTATCTACGCGTACTTCTTCCGTAACTTATCAGAGTTCAAGTACAAACCGCATTTGGCTCTACGTACCACACCCTCTTTGAAGCTAGCTAACTATCTGCGAACCCTGTTTTTTATAGCTTAAAAATTCCCATAAATTTTCGAGTGAATCGCTTATACGCCACGTATGCCGCACACGCCACAGCAGCGGTTTTGAATTTATAGAGTTGGCCCACAACTTCGGGTTGGGAATCGATTTATGCATAAAAAAATAAACGTTGATGCTGGCCAAAATTTATGAATGGCAAACATTTGATCTCTGTTGTCCTTGCTGCAGGAGCCACTCTCGTTTACCCCCCACATGTTTACTTAGCTTAATAACCAGTTTTTCTTGTAACCAAAAAGCTGGTCAAGTTAAGCAGTGTGGAAGATGAGTGCGCGTTGGCTGCTTCCCGTGTGTGTCGTACGTGGCGTATGATTAATATTCGAGGCTTGTAGCTTAATGAATTGGCCACAAGAGGACGTGTTTGTTCGTCTGTGTGTGATGTTTCTGCCAAATACTTTCTTGTAGTTAATACTTAAATACACATTGAGCTCTCGAGTCTTTCATGCTCGCTAATTGACTTAGGTCTAGTCGGTATTTAGCCTGTTGCGTGTCCTTCTCCTCCTTGGTTCATGGCATCTCGATGAGCATATCGTTCGTTTTGCTTTCGTTTGCGCAGTTAATTTGGTCATTTAGTCTATTGATTTTCGTATGAACTAAGTAGGCCAGGGCCTTATTAAACCTACCACTAGGGCTATGCTAAAAACTCACTTAACAGCTAATAAACGCACACATTACGGGAGGACGAACGCCCCTCAGAACGTTGTCACTTTGCCCAAACGCATGCCGAGCAATTTACGGCGCTTTTTGGCGCTTAACTTTGTCCAAATGGTGCTGCTGCCCTCCACCAGCAGAAACTCGTCGCATAAATCATCCGTTTCCTTAGTGGCAATGCCGCCGTAGAAATGATCCTCCTGATACTTCTCAGAGCGCGAGTCACCGGAAACGAAGCCGCTCTCCGGCCGTGACAGGGAGGCGGTATGCCATGGCAGCTGCTGGAACCATCGTGCCACTTTGGCCGTTGAGGAGAGCTACGGAAATGAGTAGAGGGGGAGGTTGGGGGATGGTGTAAAGTCAGTGTGTAAATTTATGCAAATGAGTTATGTGCGCAAATTGCTGCCCGCAGCAAATCCAACGGGAGAAGAAAAAGAGAGACCGACCGACCAGGGAAAGTGAAAAATGGCGACACTTGTTTCTTGCTGCTGGTTGTTGTTGTTTCTTGGGCATCGTTTTTTCATTCATCAAGGGGAAATTTATGCACTCCGAGTACGGAGCGTGTTTTTCGCTGTGAAAACTCATTAGGGAAATTGGCCAGCCCACCCAGCACGGCGTTAACTTTCAATTATTAACAATAATACGGAACACGTATGGGTGCCCGGAACGAACTCTGTTTAAACATAATTATGCGACTTTTATTATGATTATTTGCGTTGCTCGTGCTACTTTTGTTGCTCTTTGCTCTTGATTTTCCGAGTGCACAAATAACATTTTGTATTAATGCATAGAATACAGGCATTGCCAAATAAATATTTTCATTATTGTGGCATTTTCCAGGGCAACATTCATGGGCGTCCCCGCCTAAAGTCAATTAAATTACAACAATTTACAAAAATAACATTACACAACTAAGTATTTAGCATATACATAAATATAGTACATATATAGATTCAATAGCTTAAAGGGTAGGGGAGGGGGTCGATAGGTGACTATTTTAGGAAGAGAAAATACTTTGTAACGTTTAATTTTCCAGGTTCTTCATTTGCTGATATGCCATTGGAGGGGGTTTTAGATTATGCTGCTTCGTAAATACTTTCTTTTCTTTCTTTTCTTTCACTGACTTAACATTAGACGAGTTTCTTTTGTTTTAAGGACTTTCTTTGGCACACATTTTGAGCTCTAAACAACGATTATCGCTAATCACTAGACTACATTTGATCTGGGGCAAATACTTGAATTTGCTTGACTTACAAATGTTCTTTTGGCACACTGAAATGCAAACTAAATTTACAGTTTTCAACTAAATTAATACTGTTCAACTCACGCACTCTGGTCACACTCGCACTCACGCACACACGCTCACACACTCACATCATAGAATTTTCACGCTAAACTTCTAACATGTGGAGGGGATCCTGGGTTCATATCTCCTCACTTGGTCGTATGCCTGGCCCAGGCTGTCCGCTGCACCTGGCTCATCATCTGACTCCGGTTGGGTACCTTCTCGCTGGTGCTGCGCGTTATGAAACTGGGCGTGGCCGAGAGCTTACGCTGATGTCCCGCCTCATCCGTCACACGCAGCTGCACTGGGTTGAAGCGTGTGTCCCTCCCGTTCCCGTTGCCATTTCCATTTCCATTTCCATTGCTCTGGCTGCTGCCGGGACTAATGTTGTTGTTGCTGTTGCGCAGACGCGGCGACGACGGCGAGTCCAGTGTGGAGGAGCTGCGGCTGGTGTCCCGCGTGCTGGTGGAGCCACCGCAGGCCAGACCCGCCAGATTACCATTCGAAACGGCTGCCTTCAGCTGCTCCTCGAGGCTGTTCAGGTTCTGCTCGATGCTCAGGCGCAGATCCTCGTTGAGGGAGGAGCTGCCCGCGAAGGAGTTACGGTTCATGGTGCCCAGCGGCGAGGGAGACAAGTTTCCCGTTGCCGACGCCGGGGAAGTGAGAAAATTGAAGCCTCCTCCTGCCACATTGTTGTTGTTGTTGTTGTTGGGTGTGGCCGCGGCACAGGATAAGGGATTCGCATAGAAGAAGGAGTTGTGCGGCGAGGCCGAGGGCGTTTGCGGTGTCGGCGCTGGATTCGCATTCAGATTGAGCGCCTGCAGCCGGTTGAGCAGCTCCTGATTGACCTGAAACAGATCCTTGGACAGGGCATCCTGCTGCTGCTGTTGCTGCTGCTGCTGCAGCTGGTTGCTGATGCTCTGCAGTTGACTCATGGAGGGGTACGGACTGCTGCCACTAGCTGGCGGTGGTGGCGGCGTGGCCGGAGTCAGCTGTGGCTGCTGCTGCTGCTGCTGCGGCGTTGGTGGAGTCTGCTGCTGCTGCTGCTGTTGCAGGTTCTGTAGATGTTGGCTCTGCTGATTCAGCCCGCTCAGCTGGTGGCTGAGGGAGGTCAGCTGCTGGTTGATGTTGCCCAAATTGTTGATCTGCTGATTGATGGTCGCCAGATTGTTGTTGTTGCTGGTGGCCTGAAGCAGCAGCTGCAGCTGCGATTGCTGCGTGAGGGGTGAGGGGTGAAAGGTCACATTAAGTAGGGGTCACCTGAACTAACAACAAAAACGGGCAACGAACAAACAAACAAACAGCTGGAACTATTAACAGTCGTGCAAAAAAAAAACAACAACAGCAAATTGGCAGCCAAGTGAAATGAAAATCATGCAACAAAAAGGGAGGGACAGGATTCAGCTCGGATATTCAGCGCAAAATTTACGATCGCATAACTCAAAAGCCTAAAGTAACATAAAAAACTGAGAGGCTGAAGCTCACCTGTGGCGCCAGTCCAATGTTGGCGGTGGTGAGGCCAGCGCTCTGCTGCTCGTTGTATGCCCCCAGCGATGCCAAATGCTCCAAGAGCTCACGATTCTGTTGCAGAAGCTGCTGAGTGCGTGCCTGTAGATAAAGGGAAAGCCAGGGTTTACTTTATGTTGAATTGTTAATCCCAAATGTTAGCTCACCTGCGCCTCAATGCGCGCATTCGTCTCAGAGATGAGCTGCTCTCGCACGAGCATCAATTGTCCAAGGGCCTGACGGGTCTGCAGTGCCTGCGCCTCCAGCTGATCCTTCAGCTGTGTGATCTCAGTGCGCGGCGATGCAGGTGAACCCGGTGAATCCACATCGCACTGCAAAAAGAAATTATAGATAAAAAATATGCTTTAAATTAGTAATCGAAAAACCTTGACACCCTCGCCACAAATTGTTTACTCTTGCTGGGTGGCTTTTGGTTGTTGTTCTTTTTGTTTGCATAAACAAATTGAAAATATTAATTTGGTATAAAAGATTTTGTTTCGGCTCATAACAATTTGGCCAATCATTAATAGCATTTTAATTGTGCTTTTGGCCAAGATATGCTAATGGCCAAAAGCGATTTGGAATGGGATTTGGATTATTATTGGCAGGCCATTCCACAGAGCATTATGTGATGATGATTGGGGCATAAGTATGATGTTTTAGCTACGTTTACTCACCAGCAGGCTGGTCGATTTACGTAGACTCGATTGCGATGGCATCAGCTCCAAGTGGTTCGGTCGCTGCGGCTGCGTGTGGTTCAGATCGGGCGTTATGGCCAAGTGCTCTAAAAATATACAAAAATACACAAAAATGTAAAAACCAGAAATGATTTTGAGTGAGTGAAACGACGGAGCGCTTACGAGGCGCCCTCCAATCTGTCAAGGTCATTGCACAGCCACGTAGGGGGCGGATCGAGGCACAGCCACACCTGGTGGTCCCCGCTCGCAGCCACTTTCGCGCTTTGCGCTTAATTTCCCATTAATTACAGCATTCTAGAGTTCAATATCAATGTGTGTTTTGGTTATGTTCTGTGCGTTCAAAAATAATGAAACAATTAGCTAGACGCGCCCCGAGATGATGATAATGATGATCGGGATGGGGTTGGGGTTGGACTATTGATGGGCCAGACAAAGTCCACTTGAGCGTGGCGTTTTCTTGCTCTTTCTGTTTATTTGCAGAAATTTGAAATTGATTTGTTGGCAAATATTTCAGCAATTTGTTCCACGAACTTTACCTACAGCCTGACGGGCTGTAAAACCCAGGGGGGAGAGTCGAAGGCCTGCCGGAATCTCATTCCATATATCACTATACTATATGGCCAGTGGCGAATTATATTTAGATTTAATTTTGGATTTGAATTTCGCACCTTGGGCACGTGTTAATTGCTGGCAAATGGCGCTTCAAGTGCTGTAAAAATCCTTCACAGCATGTAAATTAATTTTTGCATTTTCGCATTGTTCTGGCATCTAATTGATTGAATTTTGCAAGGATTTGGCCTCGACCAAACACACATGTTACATTTTCTAAAATTAGGAATACATTTTTACAACCCAAATGACCCATTTCGAGGGAATCGAGCGACGAGCAGACATCAACCTCAATTAGAGAACAGCTCAAAGAGGTTCGCAAAGCAGCTGCATAGAAATCTCCTTGTGTGTGTGACAGGGAACAACAATTGGCAATTGAAAATGTGTTCACAATTTTTGTATATTTGTGATACATTTTAGCCAAATTGCCTGGCCAAAGTCAATATAGAAGGTGTTGAGTAAAAGATATTGTCTACACTGTTGTCGCTCGCTGCCTGTGTGGCCTGCCAAGAGCAATAAATGGTTTTTAGTTTTATTATTGTTCTGGCAACGGTCTGCCCCAATTGGAAACAAGTTTTAGTGGCACGTACATAAATATATTCCAGAATATATGCACAATTCTAATGGAATTTATAGCATAATTTTAGGTGCCGGGCAGTGCCATTCAACTGTGTCCCTCAATGATGCTAATCCTAGCACAAATATCTGCCAACAAGTTGACATAATTCATTGTTTTGGTGTCGAGTCGTCCCAGAAAATTACAAGTTGAGGATTTCTGTATCTCTTCATATTAATAAATAATTGTTGGCACACGACTCTGGGAGTGGACACGCCCACAAACACCACGTGTCCCCACGCCTACCTACAATGTGTCGCCTCGACTGATGGCATCACAGCCAGCTGAAAGTATCTGCAAAATACAAGTAATCCATCTCCAAAACTGCCTGATACACCTTAAAAAAACCAAAACCACCACCCCCACCCGACGTTCCACCGCGGCAGCATATCTAAGAGATTATTTATATTTTGTTTTATTTATGTGTGTATACATTCTTCTCCGTATTTCTGGCGAATGATGTCGTCCGATGGTTTTTAGACAAAAGATGGTAAAAACGAATTGTATTCTTAGTGAGGTTTTAATATTTCTTGTGTCTGCCGTTTCGCTGCTGGTTTTTTTATGCTTTTTGGCAGTCGCTACGCGTTGATGACGTCAAACTGCGCCTTGTCTGTGTAAGTGTTTGCGAGGGGGTGGGAGGAAAGTCTGATGGGTCGGGGTAACGGCAGACAGTCGCATGAAGATTATTGAAAATTGAAGCAATATGTGGAAATTGCTTAACGGCGCTGAAGTGTATGTCGAAAGCGCTCTCATAATTTTCTTTTTCCTGAGACTTTTTTTTGCTTGAGACTTTTCTTTGCTCTCTTTGCTCTCTTTCTCTCTTTTTTTGTATATTTTTGTTCTTGTATATTTTCAATATTTTCTGCTTATATGCGCAGTCATTTTTCATTATAAATTATTTTTTTCTTTACTTTTACAGTGGGTGCGGGCATTGTGCATCGTCTCCCCATTGCTCTCGCTTGCATATTGTGTATTTACGAATAAGCACACTGTAGCGGTAAGTAAAATAAACTAAACCTTACAATAACAGTCCCTCCGGTAATCAACTGAACTTCTTGTTCAAATTAGGGCATAATAAACTTCGTTGTGTCTCGTTGCTTAATTTTTGTTGGCATGAGGCAGGCATAAATGTATGTCCAGAAATACATTTTTGATTGTTTTATTTCCCGTTTGCCGTTTTCGTTTTTAATTGTTGTTAATTTTTAATTTTTAAAGCCTTTTCTCGTGCAGTTACCCCAACAGTTAGTCCGCTGGCGAGCCACAGCCCTGTCGAAAAATGCAATTTAAATGCAAATTCCACTGCCGCTCACGCCCTTAGCTCTGCACTGAATTCGAAATTAAAGAGCAGAAATTTGCATTGGAATGCAAAAATGAATAGGAAACTAATGCGACCAGGGTGTCCAGGGTGTCTCCTTCTCTCTCTGTGTGTGTTTGGGTGTACATGGACCCAGGAAACAGCCCGACGGACGTTGTCATTCGACAGCGAGAGCTTTTAATTTATTTATTGGCCAGGCAACGACCCACTGGCAGAGCCAGACACGACGTAGTCGTTGTGCCCTGTCCACCATTGGCTTCCCCCAGTCCCCATTGCAATTTCCATTTCCAATCGACATTTTTCTTACCTTTCTTTGGCGTCTCGTTGTCGCCTCTGCCGCATCGTTCCCCATCCTCGCTCAGCTGCTGTTCGCTGATTTGCTCCACATCGAGTAGCTCCGACGATGAGATATCGGAGCGCTCGTCATTAGGTTCCAGGGAATTCTTATGAAGATTAAATTTGTGGCACACTTCAAAGGCTTGTCCGACGGTGCGAACGATGCGCATGGCCTGAGACTGCAAGAGGAAGAGAAAGAGCGAAAGAAGGAGAGATTAATATAATTGCATTAAGCCAACAAGCCCCGCTATATATATTGACATCAATTAGGGCACTCAAGTAGGCGGTGGCGTCCGCCCACATGTGGCGCACAGTGGCATGCCACTTGGCGCAAGAGTAAATTACACATACGCCCCGTGGACCCGCGCATTGAACCCACCTCGGGATCGCTTGCCGCACAGCCGCAGGAAATTGCATCCTTTGTGCGATTATTGCATAAATTATCACAGTCACTTCCTGCCGCCAGTCCCCCGCGTGTGCGCTCCAGCGGCGAGCTGCGCCGTCGCTGCCTCGCCTGCCGCTGCTCCGCGACGAGTAGCGGCAGGACTTGGTCCCCGGCCACAATGGGCTCCCGGAACGACAGCTTCTTGCGCGGCTTGTCCGTCTTGGGTCGCTCCAGCATAATGCTGCCGCTGCCAATGCCAAATCCATCGGCAGTTCTCCCTCCTCCTCCGCCACCTCCCCCTCCGCTGCTGTGGCTGGAGTTGCTCTGCTGGTCGCTGAGGCTCTTGCGGCGCTGCAGCTGATGGCGCTGCTCGGAGCGCTGATGCAGCTGATGGGCACGACGCAGAGCCTCCGGAGAGGCCGTCTCATAACGGTCACTGGGCAGACGCTTGAATTTAAGGCGTGCCTTCAGGACATCGCCATTAGACACGGAACTGGCAGCAGTGGAAGCGGCTGGTTGTGGCTTGTGTGTGCTCTTGGCCACCGGCTGCTCCTTCTTGATAATGTACACGGTGTTCTCGTTATCGTTGAAGAGAATGTGCTTGGGCTTGTGGTCGATGTAGGTGTCGTCCAGGAAGCGTCCCGGCTGTCCTGCCTGGGCCGACTGTCCTCCGCCAGGATGCAGAGTTTTGGGTGACAGTTCGCTCTCCACACAGCCGATAAGCTCCCGGATGTCCAGACTCTTGTTGCGCGACAGATGCTTCTGTTTTCGCTTGTTCGCCGGCACCGGCGACTGCGGCGGTTTGCTGGCATTATTATTGTCCTTGAGCTGCAGCTGCTTATCCCCGACTAGTATGTCGCGGATGAGACCGCCGCCGCTGCGGAAAATGTTTCGATGGTAGTGAACCTCCGTGAGCTTTTCCGTACTGTGGCCCGCCTGCTGTTCGGGCTGCGGCGATTGGGCCTTGGCCGTGTTCACTTTGCTGCGACTGCGCGCCCACGGCAGGAAGTCAAAGGCCTTGGTAATGGGACTGCGGGGTGTGGACGAGGAGCGCTCCAAGAGCTGCTGATGGCGCTGCTGCTTTAACGGTGTGGTGGTGGCTGCCATGCTGTGGAGTGTTTTTTCCTGCTTCA
The DNA here is from genome assembly GCF_900245975.1 of Drosophila guanche. NCBI lineage: Eukaryota > Metazoa > Arthropoda > Insecta > Diptera > Drosophilidae > Drosophila > Drosophila guanche. The sequence continues at coordinate 6,032,908 of NW_022995744.1, read as the reverse complement.
TGGTCAACGGTCAACGATCCGCGAAAAAGTATTCGCAAGGTTGCCCCGAAATATTTGTCGCGTTTTCTATGTTTGCTTTTCAACGCTCGACGGGGAATTAACTTCAATGCTGTTCAGTGTTTGTTGATGTTCTTGTTCTTTCTGGCTATTAATTTCATAATTGCTTAGGGCTTTGCTCTGCTCTGCTGTGGTCCATGGGGTTCGCCTCCTTGGTCCAGGTTGTTCACACACTGCAGCTGCGCAGCCATTTCTTTTCGCACCTTTCCCGAGGTGTGCCAAATTGTTTATGCTGCTCTCTGTTCCTCTCTGTTTTTTCGATTATTGTTTCTTGTTGCTTATTTTGGGTTCTTTTGCGCGTTCATTTATTTATGTATTATTGAATTATTTGCAACATTTCATCTGCTGCCTGTAAAGCGTTTCAAGATACGATTATTTCGGTGCTACTTTTTTTTTATTTTATATTTCTGCCGCAAGCGAAAAAAAACTGTCAATCTCTGGTTGGGGTTTTGTTTAAGTTAGCCATCAGGGAAAAATGCATGTCAGACAGCAGAATGATGTGCATCAGAGCTACGAATATGTGTATAAAGCAGCAATTTGACTGGCAGAACGGAACAGATCGAAGGCCGCTGCTGGAGATGAGTCAGGGGAAAAGGGCAACCGAAATTGCAACCTGAAACTCTGACTAATAGCAGACATTCCACAAACTGTAATACACATTTCGAATTACCAATTAGGACCGGTTAAATCTTGTGTGCTTCCATTTCACTCTTGGCCATAACTTGAGGCACTCTAAAGGGCTACTTTGAGGCACTAACCAACCATCAATTTGAATTATTTTGACAGGCAGTGACAGCACTTGTTGGGCAAGTGGCAGAGGGATAGAGAGAGGGAAACATCATGCTTACAACACGTTCCTTAAAGCCAAAACTTATTGGCTGCCCAACAGTTCTTTCAAGGTTAATCTTCACCGAACCAAAAGTGGCGTCGCATCGTCTCCCCTCGCTGGATTCATAGCCAAAGTATAGATGTATCTCCCTGCCACGTGTGCTGTCTAGAGAAGGTGGCAACTGATGGTCTATCTCTACATATATTTCCCATGGGTACCTCTTGTGCAATTTCACATAAATCAAATCGAAGAGAAGCTATACAAAAAAACACAAATATATCTAAAGCGTATATAAAGTGTGTGGCAATTTTGAATTTACGTTACAGCAAATGAAAACTTAAATAAATACACACAGCATAATAACGTACAGAAGGAAAATCACTTTTGGCGTTTCGTGGAAAACTACTTGAAAATTGATGGCGTTAAAAAATGACTTTGTTAGCTTTTGTTTTATTTATTTGAATTTTAATTCCCATTTTACGCTGTACGGCAATCAAATCTGGCAGTTTGTTTGCCCCACAAATGTCTGTCATAAGGGAAAATGTTGTACAGAGAAATCTCTTGGGTAAACCGTTCCAGCTGTTGGTTCTCGTTTCCCCTCTATCCCTCTGCAGTCTGGCAAATGTTTACTGCGGCTACACGTCGTTGCTGGTCAGGACTTTTGCAGTAGCAGTTGGTGGCAGCCACTGTAGCCACATCCGCAGCTGCAGGCTGCACAGTTTCGCCCTGTGGCTGGTTGCAACTCATAAATTCTGCACATTGTCACGTGGTTTCCACTCTTTCGCTCTCACTCTGTGTATCTCTTGCTCTGGGCTGGCTACTAATAAAGTTCTCATTAGTCATGCAGAAGGCGGCACTTAAAAATTCAATTTTGCACAAACATCGAGTGGAAAACGCACAAAGCAAGGAAAAATGCTCAAAGAAAAATCGTGAGTTTATATTTTTGGTTGTTGATGGACTCTGGGCTAAGGGGAAAAACACACCTGGGGTTGGTTGTTCGATTTCAGAAATACTTTAGAGCAGGCTATTAAAATAATGGATCTATTTTGGCTTGAAATGCAAAAAGCAAAAAAGAAAAAAATATAGAATGAAAAACTCAGAGAGGGAAACCACAAAACAAAGCGAAACGAATGCCGATTGTGGCGGCCATTTTTGGGAAAGTCAAGAGAGATAATGGGAGGAGAAGGAGCAAGGGAGGAGCAACAGGTAAAATAAAGAATATATTTCCACGAACCATTTACCCTCAACTATTTTGCCATAAATTGCTCAACATTCGAATGAGGGAGCAGTTCATCAAAATATTTCTAGTGTCTGTCTAACAATTCTGACGTTTGTTGTGTTCAATTTCAATGCATAAATAAATACGGTAAGGAAAAATCATAAATATTTCAGTCTTAATATCACGTGTGTGTGCTGCTCATAATTATTCTTTATTTATTTGGATGAGCCCCACGCATTTCCTGGACTACCTGTGGCTAGCACAGGGCTCATTAAATTTAAGAAAATAATATGCATAAACAATGTTCGAAGAGTCTTAGAGGAACAAGTGCGTCATGGAGTCAAGCAAGAGCTATGTACATATACATATGTGGCATAAAAATCAGACCAAATTGATTGTACTTATTAGGGAATCCAACTCGAAATTCTCCCATTTTTTCCGCATTTTGCAGTTGATTTTTGTCTCTGCTAATTAATTTTCTGGTCACCAGTTTGTTCCGCTCCTGTGGCTCATTATTAAATTCCTAGCTGGGGCATTGTTTAAATATATAGAAAAATCGGCTGTTTATTATTCTGACATTTCTGTTCATTTAGTGGCGTCAGCAGTCCCCCAAAGTCGAATGACAAAACACTTTTTGTGATTTCTGGCAGCGGTCGGGGAATGTTTTTCCACAACATTTTGAAACAATTTAATTTCTCGGCTCGTCTGCGATGTTGATAGATGGGCGGGACTGGCAACATATTTTCCCTAACACTTTTGACATGCCATTGGCTGAATTTATTACTCGTTTTCGTTACGCTTTTTGACACATTTTTTTTTTCGATTTGGCAGAAATATGGTTTTAGTTTTGGCACAGTTTCTTGCACAATTTATTCGCATTATTATTCACACAACACCTTTGATTAGGATTGTTTTACACTCCACTGACACGCACTCGTTGCATAATTTTTCAGTTTTTGGATATTTTTCCGGAAGATTTTCCAATCAGCCTGCACGACGTCCGCAAAGGCGCGCCGTCTAGAACGCACTGGACAAAGCAGCAGCGGCTGGGAGCGGAGATCGTAATCGATCGATTGCCTTGCAGCCGGCTAAAGGAGAGCTTTTACTTGGCCAGAGAGAAAGAGAAGAACACACAGAGAAGCCAGAGAGCTTTTTTGTTGCTCAGCTGTTAACACGATCGTTTTGGCTTTTTGCTTTTTCGGGCAGTTTCACGCTGCGTTTGTTTTGGTCCAACGTTTCACCAGCAACAACAACATCAGCAGCAAACAGTAAATAAAAGAAGAAACATTGATTCAAGAACCCGCTGCTGACACAGTGACGTCATTGCTTTGTGTTTCGCGGAAGTACTCTGGAAGCTGGAAAGCCTTTTCTTTGGCTGCCTTTTGCTCTCATGCTTAGGCCATAAATCATACACTTTTCAGCGCATTGTCTGCTGGCCGTGTTTATGTGTACCTCATTTCGGCTCTCCAAATTACGCTGCATTTCCATTAGCCTCTTGTTGTTGGAAAGTGCCTCTCACCTCTGTCTCAGGTGCAGCATCGCTGTGTGGAGCTTTGGCTCTGACGCACGCGGCGTATGCGCAATTTTCCACACGTGCATGCGGCGTGTAGCAGTTAATGCTCCGTCTATGTCTATGTCTATGTCTATGGCCCCACGTCCTGGCCTTAATTTCGTGTGTCACTTGTCAGGCATTTCGACAGGCCCACAAACACAGGCCATGTCAGGCCCTGGCCCGATGATGTCTTCTGATGGATGGGATTGGAATTCGTTCCCAGAATTTCTGCTTGTTAATTAGAAAACAAAAAATAGAAATGCCAACTTGACATTGTCTGCGAATTGAAGTTGAAGGCCAGCGAATTTCACAGAAATATCTTCGCTTTAGCTTTTCCTTTTTGGATTATTAATTTGGAACATTTTCACCGCATTTTGACGGGGGAAATTAATCACAAGAACCGCATTCGGGGCGGAATCAAAGCGAATGCATTTCCCCACAGGCTAAAAGACTACAAAGTAAAATCTGATTTATTTATTGGCCAAATCGCGGCCATAACTTAATGGAGAGCCTGCCCCAGACATGGCCGTGTTGTCGCTTCAACACGGAAATGGTCTGCCTGATGGACAGTTGCGCCTTACTTTTTGCTCAGACCTCCCCAATGTTTAGATCCCAATGTTTTTGCTCTCTAATGGCCAATGAAAAATCGTTCAAATTGACAATGAGAAATGATCATGGAATCACCAAACAGCCACTAAAGTAGCCACAAACGAATGGATATCAACTGGCAAAAGTGTCGCTGCTGGAAATGTTTAAGTTTCTGATAAATATACAAAGTCAGAGGCGATTTAAAACGGAAGTTCTATACTAAACAGAAGTTCGTGCAAGGAACGTTAGGTGAGGGACAAACTAAAGGAAATCGTGAGCTAAATTGGCTGCAGAAATGTTTAATTTATTCTAGCAATAACAGAGAAAACTTTATTATGATCCACAGCTACTTTTAACCACTTTAAATAGATTGAAAAAATTCCTACACTTGCATGGGATTTTGTGTTGTTTATTTCACACTCTTTGAGGCTTGCCCGAATCCTTAGAGATTCCATCAAATAGATCGCTTTTATAGCGCATCTAAATCAAATGACTGCACTCTGCAGTACAGTTTGGGGGGATATATCGTGTTTATTTGCTAGTTGTTTTCGTTTCGGTTTTCCAATGCTGGATACAAGCCAAAATTATGCATACAAACGAGCAGAATTCTTATTTATAGAAGCCTAACACATGAGGGGAGCTGTATGGTCTGCTGTGAGGGAGGAATGGGTAATGTCAAGTAAGTCAAATCACATGTACAAGTAGCCAGCCAACAACCAGCCAACAGCCTCATGCATTATGCGAATTGTGGCCATAAACAATTCTCGTGGCTGTGCCCCGTAAAACCCCCACAAAAGTCAACTTATTTTGCATTTGTAAAAGATCAGGTAAACATAATCTATAAGCTATAGAATGTATATAAAAACCATATCATATTCTCACCTTTTTGTGACTTTTGAAGACGGAACACTTGAACGTATCCGTGCTGGCATCGCGCGCTATGTAACTGAATATCTTGAGATCGCTGCTGTCGTGTGACACGTAGAATATGCGGTATATGGGATGATTGAGCAACTCGATTTCCTCGGGGTCATTGGTCCAGTTTTTTTTCTAAATAGACAAATACAATTGATGGATTTATGTATATTTATGTGCGACATTGACTTACTTTTCGACGACGCTTCTTGAGCACAACGCGTACGCCATTTACCGATATGTGTATGGTGACCTTTCGCTTCTTTAGATTCTGCACTTTGCACTCGTACTGCAAGAGAGAGAGAAAAAGATAAGATACATATAGAGAGTGCACGTAATCCCAGAATTTTTCAATTAACATTTGACTGCCTCGTGACGGCTGTGTGAGGCTAATGGCCCAGACATGACAATAACCAGCGCAACATTTGCCAGCATAATGGCTGACAGACAGGGCTAAGACGCGCAGTCATATGTGTACAGCCAGGCCAAGGCGGCTTAAGCCAAGACACGCACGACCCGCCAGCAGGAGAGAGTGGGGTATGGGGGATGAGCCTGAACAAGCCTCGTTACTTTTTATGCTGCTTGAATGGCACTTTTCTCTTCTTGTTTGAATTTCCTTACGTTCTTAGCATTTTCCAATCTCGCTTTGGGCTCTGCGTGTTGCTGTAATCAAAGCTTGCTGCGACGCTTGGAAAGTGTTGTCTTCTGTTTTGGGTGGTGTGGCGGGGCAGTGAAATTTTAAAACCGCTTCAAGCCTGTCACAAAGTTTCTTTAATTGCCTGAAGGATATATTTACACACATGCTTCCTGCCTGCCTTCCGTTCTGCGTTACCAAAGATTCGGGCTAAATAGCTGTGTAACTTTTTGGCAATTCTTTTGCTGGGCTTTCCGCTTTTGATAGCTGACAACCAAGTATGTACTTACCCTTATGCGGCGCATTGCCTGAACAATCTCTGCACGTGTGTTCGGTCGCGGCACCTCCTCCCAGCCAACAAACTGCAACGAAAAGAGAGGGAAAGGAAAATGTGTAAGTATTTATTATTACTGTTGATTGACCCAAACAAAGGCCCAAGTTAAACAAAGACCCTCGAGTGGGACTGCTGGCCGAGAGCCCTACAAACGGAGTGACCGTGCCCCTGCCACCCATCGCCAAACTTTAAATTACAAAAATTAGCTGCCAGCGAGTAAAGCTTCGCAAGCAAAGTTGCACCACAAAAAACTCTGCGGAAAATCGCCAGCATTTAATGCGAAAATTCATTTATATATAGCAGAGTCGGCCACACTTTCTGTTGCCAACAGCCTCGACACAGTAAACGTATTTTTAGCGTGAAAATTATTCTAAATTTAAGCCAGCAATCGAGTGCAGGGCAGAGGCCCTTTGTCAATGGCTGCAGATGGGAGCAGACCCTGGATTTTTCTCCTTCTCCTTCTCCTTCTCTGCGTTGCCATTGGGGCACACATTCAGTGTTAGCCTCTGCTCCATCTAATTTATGGCCCATAAATGAATGACTAAAGCCACAATTTGTCGTGCACTTATTTTGTTGGAATTGTTTTGTGTTGGAATAACAAACAACAAAAATTCGAATTTGTAGTGCAATATTTCGCGCTGTTTTGTACGGCCAAAAATGCAGCTCAAGGATAACAAATGCGTAGATTTGGACCTAGATTTGCGAATTTTATTACAGTGACAACAACCATTTAAATGCAAAATGACAGATGAGAGAGGGAGAGAGAGACAGAGAGAGTAAAACGTGGGTGATGCCATCACCAGCTCTGACAGTGACAAAATGTGCATGAGATAGCTGCCACGCCTACCGCCCACACACTTTGCCAAAATGGCGACAATAAAAATGTATTTATGGATTCGCTTGTAGTGTAGTGGAGAAGGACAATCCTTGCTGGGGAAAACCTTCCAGAGAAACAGCTCCGTATACCCCGGCCGTATTCCGTGGAGCAGACATATGTCTAATCTCTATTACGTGTCTGATCCATGTCAAATTTGGTATATAAACAAATCGAAAGTTTTGCGCCAGATTGCTCTAGATTTCTGCGAATATTATGATGAATGTTCGCTGCTCTGGGCCAAGGCGTGCGACTCGTTCGTGTCCATAAGGTTCTTGTACCCAAAAATAACTCAAAAGAAATGTTTAAATTCGGCAGAAAATAGATTTTTTGGCACATTACGAGTATTTGCTCGGCAAATTATGAAAGAAAACAATGTTAATGCTTTGCCACTGATTGATTTCGCAGCCCACACGCTGGCTCCACAAATTTATGCCATGTGCCCTAAAAGGCAGACATAGATTTTTACACCGAAAAGAACGGCCAACAAAAGTTCATTAGCATGAAAGGCAAATGTTTATTTTAGGCGAAAAACATCAAATAGAAGAGGGACTCCGGACTCTATATACACAGATAATGGCAAGTGATTAATCATCAGGGAATGAGATATTCAAAAGATTAATCACAGGGAGAGTTTAAGTGCCTCATCAAAGCGAATTATGACTGAACGATGGGTGCTCAAAATTATTAGTGAATAATAATAACAGAGTTATCCCATCAAAGAGGAGTTTTAGCTTCCAGGAGTGTACATTTCTTGTTCATTTATTTATATACATTCGCATGCAAAATGCCATTTGAATGCTTATGCAACGAGGCTCTAAAAAACTTCTCCACAAAAGCCATTCGCCAGGGCCATTTACACAGCAGGAAAGAGACGGAAACTCTCACTCTCGCTGCCACAAATATTTGGATTGCATTAAATTCAGGCAAACACACAAAGGGATAAAAAGGGATACAGAGGGAAACAGTGGGCGCTTATCCTCTCCAGCTAGACAAATCCCCGCGCAAATAAAATAAAAAGAAAACCAACTCCAGAGACCCGGCAAACCCGTTGCCTGCCTGGCTGGCTGCCTCTTCACTGATACTTTTCTATTCTCAGCTCCATTTTCCCTTTTACCATTTCCATTTCGAAAATCCCGTTGCCCAGTGCCTTTCGCATCATCTCATCCCTTTTTTTCACTTAAAAACCATTCCAGTGCGACGGCTCTATGTAAATAGCCGCTGGACTTTTGCTCGTCGCTTCGTTTAAATTCATTTACTTTGATTAAAAACCCTGGCCATAAGAGCAGAGACTCCAAACTTGTATCTTTTTCTGAGGAGGATAGGAGACCCTTCCTTTGAGTTCATAATTTATTTGAAGGCATAACTGTGTCTACCTTTAGAAGTTTTATTAGACCTTTAGCCCAAAGAGCTTTACAACCCCGCATTACGTTTATCGATCAGGTCGGCCCCCGTGGCACTTGGGTATATTGTAATACTGCTCACGTTTTTCAGACAATTTCCCTACGATTAATTGCCAGAGAATTGCAATCGATTTCTCCCCTACTTTCAGTTCTATTTTCATACATTTGTTTATTTATGTATTCGATCGTTCCAGTGAAAGACAAGTGAAAAGTCAAAAGCCAAGCGGCTGCTGGCCTCCCCGCCACTGACGTCAGCAGGTGAATGGGAGGGCAGGGAAAAGGTGCCCCAAAATATGGTATCCTCAGGTACCTAAAGAACACGGCTTCCTAAATAATTTTTTTTTCACCAACAAATGGCAATTAAGCTTCGTTTAATGTCATCCCAAATCCCGAGTAATATCATCAGGAAAATCAGGAAGAGGCAAATAGTGGGGCGGACATGAAACGGATCGTTAGATGGCCGCTGGCCAACGACAAACAGATTAGAACAGCTTAGTTTTATCCGTACAAAAAGTATGCGAAAAATGAATAAAGAAAAGCCCCAAAGCGTTTCGTAAAAAATCAGGAGAGAAAAAAAAGAAAAGGATTTGGCCATGGCTAATGGCGCTGCAGGCTGCCTGGCTGGACAGAGGCTTTCATATTCAGCTTTTCCTTGTTCTCTGGACTCTGGAGCACAGAGCAGCTCCTTTTGCTCTTTTGGATTTCCCTTTCAACAATGCGAAACATTTGTTTGCGCAGCTTTTCCAGCAGCCAGCATCGGCCATCGTTCGCGTTGAAAACATAATTTTCGTCGGTTTATTTATAAAAATAAAATACCATTTTATATTTACACAGAACCCTGAACTGACCCCCACCCCGCTCTCCCCATATCTCGGCATAACTGGCGCAATTTTTTTGTGGCACTGCCGCAGGGCCATTACAATTTATATTTGCTCTTTTCTGGTGCATGGAAATTTGTGTGTGTGTAATGCTTATGAAAAGGAGTCTTAAAGTCAGATTAACGTTTGGCTAAAGGGGTTCGTGTACATTCAAATTGTGTATTTTTAATTTTAAAAACTCTATGCCATAAATAAATATCCTTTGAAATGGTAATCCAAGATGTTCCGCTCAAGCGGGAATTTGAATCCATGAAAATTTACAAAGAGAGCAAAGAAATATCATAGCAACAAGTTTTATTTGCTTAATAATGCATTCAGAAGAGTGTTTTCAAGACATTTATCCAGCAATTAGATTTGTTGGAGACGCTCCTTGAGGAGAACTCGATCCACGCACATTGTTGGGATTGCCTTTAGAAGCATCATAGCATTTAAGCATGATGGGAGTGGGGAACTATGTTCGATATGTGGAAAAATGTTTCCGTAGTATTCACCATAATTTATCTTTTCTTTTTGTTAACCACATATTACAAATTTCGCTTGGGATTAGGCATTTTACATCAGCATCCCCCACACCGAGTTGTAAAGCATATTTTTGGGCTGACACACAAAATGTTCCTTATTTCCAAAAGCTTTTTCACTAATCCCAATATGGTCATCCACTTACTGGTATTTCTGTACAATAAAATATTTGTACAAATAACGAAACTTGTTGGACAATGGAATACAAATGTATTACCACTATGATAATTGTGAATCGTGCATCAAAAAGGAAAATGTAAAATAAACGGAGATAAAAACCATTGCATAATTTTCTGGGATATATTTTACTGAACATGAGAATGGGAAAAGCTCTCTCTTTACTCCTTTCTTTCACCCCCTCTCTCTGTCTCTGGGCAGATAAACGACATGTGGAAGAAATTTAAAAATTAATTAAAAACAAAATAGAACGAAAAATTTAAAACCGTATTGAAAAATTGTGTTGAAAATTGAACGAAAATAGATCGAGTCGTTTGTCTGGCGCTGTTTATTGGAACCCATTTAATTGGCCACTTTTTGAGTGCTCTTCGATGGAAATGCGTTTTAAATACCGTTTATTGGGGCATTTGATGTCTTCATTTGTTTATCGATGCATGGAATTAATGTTCCTAGGGGCTTGGTGAAGATTAATGTCTGTGCAATTGCCTGACAGTCGAGATGCTGTTCATACACTGCTCTCGTGTCTTGGCCAGAGCTGGGTAGATACGCAGTGCAACTCCAGCAAAGAAAAACATTTAAAAATGAAAAGCAACACAGCACAAAGTTAAACATGAAATGCAGAACCAGCCGCCCCCACGGCAGAGCCCAGAGTTTCCGCTAATAATGTTAATTCCATTGCCACCTAAAATGAAGAGAGCTCCCCAGAAAGCAGCCAACAACTCGCCTGAGAATTCTCAAACAGCAGTCCCATGAGCAACCTGCTCCCCAGTTACCTACTCTAGAGTCCTGCCGCACAGAAAAACCTGCCGTAGAAAACCGCCGCAGATAATCAGCAGCTCGGTCTTGTTGCCTTGTTTCTTGTTCTGCTCCTCCACTCGCCTTTTGTTTTGCTTTCATCTCGAGTTTTAGTTTTGTGCTGTCTCTCCGTCCTTCCTTCCTTCCTCTGGCAACTTCCTGCCGCATTGTTGTTGCGTAACTTGGCCCAAACCCCCCTGCTCTTGGCTCCTGCCACCGCCATTTCATTAGCCTCATCCACAACCAGGAGGCAACTTAATGAGATGGCGTGCAAAACTTTTCTCCTCTCTGCCGCTCTCTCTCTGTCTCTCTCCAGTAATTTCTGTCTGTACATCTTCTGGCGTTTTGTTCTGTGCTATGCATAACTTTTGGGCTGGGCATTTGGCTTGTGCTTAATTTAAAACAATTATTTGACGAGCTGTAAGTGGCCAAGGCCGCAGGCCAAACTGAGAACCAAACCGAACCCAACCCAAATCAAAGGTTGACCAAAAGAAAATACCAACAAAAAAGGCAGGCAGCAATTGAAAACTTCAAACTGCAAATCAACAGTTTGGCCAAACCAAAAAATAAATAAACAAACAAGCCAAGTCGAGAGGATGGAAACAAAACTGAAACTTAACTCCTTCAGTTAAATGATTCTGTTGCTCGAAGTGCAGTTTTACAGCAAATGAAAGTCTCACCTACCCTATTATATCTCAACTATGGTAATTTGCCAGTGAAACTACACTCCGTGCAGTGGCTGCTGGCCAAACATTTCGCGTCTCAAATGCGAACTGCAAACAAATGAGTTGGTCCAGCGAAAATAAATCATGTCGGGGCTGGGGTTTGGCTCTGGCTTTTGGGTTGAAATGCTCCTGCCATCAGACTGCGGTGCTAAAGTGCAGAGTCAGTCTGCCTAAGTGGCGTGAAATGAAATGCTTTCTTTCCCACCAACAACACTCGCGGCAACAAGTTAAGTGCAAGTTAAATCAACAACTGAATTTCCCCCGTGTGCTAAACAGCAGCAGTGGCAGAGAGGAGAGGCAGCTTCGGAGGGTGCCAAGAAGTCGGTGGCACATAGGAGTTTCGTTTACACTCACAGAAAAACGGGAAGGATAAACAGGGACTCTATTGTGTGTGTACGTAAATTCTGGATACCCTTTGGGCAGTAGATGCCCTCTATTGCCTTAGCCATGTGTTGATTGCTACAACTATTAATACACTTTCCATCTCAATACCCTAACTCTACCCTCCGCAAGGGTATTCCAAACTCCGACAAACCAACGCCAGGCTGTAATTCTTACATTTTCTGCTCATCCTCTCCAGTTGCCCATAAAAATGCATGTGCGATAGTGCCTGGCAGTCCCCAGACAGCTAATAAAAGTCACTGAAACCCCGTGCATAATTCTCTTGTTTGATTTCTTTGCAGCCACAAGGCACAAGAGCATTTGCATAAGCCTCTGACGTGACGTATCTTCACTTTGATTAGCCCATGGAAAAGCGTTTTATTGGAATACATTACTCATACCGTATCAATGACTAGCCCACGGGTCTGAGTGTTGGTAATGGTCGGTTTCCGGCTGTCAGTCTATCCATGGTAAAGGTACATTAAAAATGCATAAAAATTATGCTTTACACACACATGAAAAACCCGTAAAGCTCTAAGCTAATAATAAACGACTTTCCGCTTCGAAAGAAAAGGGAAAAGCAAAGAAAGGAAAAACCCTTGCTTGCCCCACGATAAGCAATTATCTGACAGATAAAAAAGGCGGAGAAGAGAAAGAGAGGCAGAACAAATAGTTGCATTCTTTGTTTGTTCTTTTGTTACGACTTTCGCTGCGAGAGTCTACGCCACACTTCATTAACCCCTGCCCCTGCCCCTGCCCCTGCACCGTGCCCCCATGCCACCATGCATCGTGCCACAGAACCAACACTCAATTGTGGAGTGTCAAGTTTTATTAGCCCTCTGGGTACCCTCACATAGTGCCATAGTTGAGACTGTTCCAGTCTTGCAGGGGGGACAAAAAGTAAAAGTTTCTTTTGGCTGCTGTCCAACGCTGACCCATATCGAAATTTTCTTTCGATTTTCTTTCGATTCTGTTTAGACAAAAAGCATTTCGAAATGAAATGCATTATGCAAATGGAAATGCAGCTGCAGCATCGTTTGGGGGGTTTCTATATGCCACAAACATACACATTTTCGAAGTCTCTGTGTGTGTGGCTGTTGGCGGGGGAGACAATGGATTTGCCTTGTTTGCGTCTTGTAATTAAAAAGCGAATGATCCATCACAAGCAAACATCTCTATCTGCTCTTTCTATATGGCTGCTCGCTGCTCAAGTTTCAGCGTGGAATGTGGATAAAGTTTTAAGCAAAACTTTAAGAGATTTATTTGATTCCGGAGCTCATTTCATGGCTGGACAGAGCAGCCACACAATTCCGGTAAAGTTCTCTATTCCACACAATCTCGAGTAAAGTTCTGCAGTCGAAAGGTAAAATCAATAAACATGTTACCAAAAACCAACCCCTGGACTCAGGTCATAAAGAATGGTGAGCCTGAATTACCGGCTTTGGTGGCAGGGTCTCGGGTTCTACTGGCCTTCTGTTCTTCGATTCTCTAGTACAGTGTACAGGCTTCCCACTCTGTACAGTGTATACAGGTCAAAGGGCGACAAAGCGTGTACAAGCGTTGAACAATAATAACAAAGCAGAAAATCAATTGGAAGTACTTAACCAAACAATGGACCAAAAGTAATGAAAGAGCCAACAACCAATACCCAAAAAAATATAAAAAAAGCAAAGCCGAAGCAAAACAATAAAAGCCTCTTTGGCAGAGTGTAGAACGTGGGGCATGGGGCGTGAGGGCCACTGGTTTCGGTAGCAAGCGGCGTCTAATTTAGCACAAGACGTTTATTTAGATATCAGCAATTACGGCTCTCTTTCCCCCACACAGAAGAGCCCAAAAAGAGCGCAGAGTTAATGTGCGAAAAGAAATTAAAATAAATAAATTGCGTGCGGCACACACATGCACACGCGAGAGAGGCGAGTGCTGTGGGGCGTATGAGTAATGCGTCACTCGCAACTAAAAGAGCGGAAGCATTTAATTAGCGGCGTTAATAATTCAATCAACGTTATAAGTACGAGCCTCCGTCTCTCCCCTGTGTGCCCGCTGACCGCTAATTTTTATACAACAATTTAACAATGTTATTAGCGCTCGAATTTCGTTTTTTGGGGGGCGGTGTACATTTCGCAGGCAAGTGCTAAACAGGCTTAAACGATTGATGCCTCAAATTATCGAAATTTCAATGGATTTTCTTCGCCTGGTCACACAATTAATGACATGCCAGGGGAGACTCTACCCCCTTGCGGCTGTCCTGTGGCTTTTTTCGGGCTCCTTTGGGGGTTCAGCTTGGGGTTTTTGTTTTGCCACCTGCTGGATGGTGGTTGCCAGGCGGCGGTTTCCTCCATCAACGTTTACGGGTTTAATGAACTCTACACTAATTAGGTTAGCGGTTTTGTAGCAGCCCCCAAAACTTGACACAAATATCAAACAGACCCGCGGGGGTGTGGTGCAGAGGGACGTAGATGTAATGCAAATTAGTTGCAACATTATTGGTTTTGTGTTGACAGAGAAATCTCTGCTGCCTGACTGCCTGCTAAAGCGTTAAAATTTCAAAATGCCCGATGCACGCACATATATGGCAGAAACTGCAATGCTATAAATTGACCAGACGGTTGGCCAACACACACACACACGGGCAATGGTCAAAGCCAATGATGGCCAAGAGCCGCCAGGCACAACGCACAGGCTGGAGAGTGTTTTCACAGAGCGAGTGCTTAATGAAAAAGTAGGAAAAACAAGCAGACAGAAGACAAGGCCTGGCCTGGTCTGGTCTGGTCTGGTCTGGTCAACAGCCATTGATGTTCAAGAACAGACAGAGAGACAGACAGACAAACAGAGAAGACATCGCTAGACGCAGTTGGAGCTGCTAAAGTCAGTAAAAACCATCAAAGCCAGCGCCGAATGTTGGCCTAAGCCAAGGGGAGTGGTGCGGGGGGCTAACATGGAACATGGCCATGTCCAATGTGCGTGCATCTTGGCCTGCAACCTGCAACCCATTCCAGTCCATGACCATATCGAAGGAAGCTTTGATTTGATGGCCATGTGTCCCCCATGCTCGCTTTCTGTTTCTGTCCAACTCTGAGTGTCTCTCGCTCGACAAGGGGAAACGTAAGTGAAATTCAGAGACTGGACTCCGACTCGTACAATCTGTGCTTTAAATGCCTAAATGACTGCATCCGCCGTGAGCAAAAATAGGCGGAGAATCTTCTGCTATGAAGTAATTTCATGCCATTCCAGATACCCAAACCGAACCGAGCAGAGCCGTAATTATATTCAATTTCAGGCCAGTGCAAAACTAATTTGAACAAACGATGCAAAAATAGATAGCCACACACTCTACGGCCACTCTGATTCGAATCCAGTTTCGTTATTGTTCTCCGCACAGAAGCGTCAATTGCCTAACTAGAACAAAAAGCAGTAGCCACAGATACACAGACACACAGCCCCAGAGCTCTGACAGGCATTCGCCTTTCCCATTTCCCATTAGCAGAGTAAATATAATTACTAAGGCCAACTGGGGCAGCAAAAATGTCAGGGAAAAAGCGAGGAAAAAGCCAGGCTGAAGTCAGGCCATGCGAGGCGCATAAATGCATGTTCAAGTCAATTTATGCAGGCAGCAGACGACAATGCAGGCTTAGATCCTCGCCCAGCCTCCGTATCCTCGGCCATCCTCTGCAGGCATGTGGCTTTTGTGCCAGGCCCAGATTGCACAGACACACACACACACAGGACACGTGCTTGTTAACGTAATGTGAACACCTCTGCTGCAGCAGCAGCACCTCTACCCCTCCCTCACTCTTGCAGATTACCCCGCCAGCAACCCCTTTTGGAATATGTTAAGTGGCTGTCGGAGGATACCATTGCGTATGAGCGTTATATGCTGCACGTGACTGTATGTGTGTCTGTGTGCTGCAATCTCAATGGAATGCAATTTGCCATTTTAAAGCCTCGAAACTCAAACTCAAAACTCTCGGGCAATTAATTTTTGTGTTGAAAGAAAGTCAAGTTTGAGCTTGCCCCGAAAAGTCTGTGCAGAAATGACAAATGGCCTGCACATGCCTCAAACTTGGAATTGGACTTGGAGTTGCAAGACTCGCAAGAGTAATGTGCAGCATTTTTCTCAAATTTGACAGCTGCTGACATGTGAAGGAAGGAGGCAGAAGGCAGGGCAGTCTGACGCTGTGTCTGTGCGGACTCTTCAATTTGGCATCAAAGTTCAAACCCAAATGGGTGTGAAGAAAGCAAGCTTTCCTTTGGGAAAGTTTGAGCAAAAATTACATATTGTTTCCATGGGTTTATCAGAAAATATGTTCCGCAACATTTGTCCAAAAGTTAATTTTACTAATAATAATAAGACACACAGAAAAATGTGCCCAAAAATCAATATGCCAGACGCGTGGCCACAACGGAAATGTTTCTGGGGGGAGTGGTCATAAAACAAATGATAAAATGAATAATATTCTTTATTCGTTTTCCCTCTTGTATTTTAGGGAGTGACGGGTACAATGCCTAATGACACGCAACATGGAAGTTATGAAGACAGGAAAAAAGGGTGTGGCTGTGTCCAAAAAGAACTGACACTGACACACATTCTGGCAAGGAAAGCGGGAAAACCGAATAAAAAAGGGACGTTTAGGCGACTTTGCAGTGCCCTTTACTTATGTAGATTTAAGCAACAATCAGTTAGAAGTTGGACAGCCCAAATGTGGTTCCTTCAGCTCTTAAATTCTCTTAGAATATAATGGAAGAGGAAAAGAATTTCTAATTACACACAACACAGGCATATACCCTGCTCTGAACGCTTAACGCGGCCAGTAAAATGCTTTCCAAGATACGTATTGTGTGTGTGTTTGTTTTTGCTTCCCTGCAGCGATCTGTTAATGATACTTTCCCGGTGAAAATCACCGGCGAAATGGCTTACAAAAACGAAACGAAACGAACTCGAAACGAGGACACGCACATTATATAGCAATTTGCGGCTGATGCAGTTGCAAGCTGCACCGCTCGACTTTCGCGACTGCAAGGCAAGGCAACAGCAACAACCCAACACAAAAAACAAAGTTTAAAGCAATTTGGGAATGGGAATGGGAATGGGAGATTGGGGGCCACTTTTTCACCGCGTTTTTTGTCGTCTCACGCAACGTGTATGGCAACGGCGGCGAACGATGACCAATAAGGACACACTGCCACAATTGTTGCTGTTCGTGAGAAAAGTCAATGTCAAGGTGTCGATGTCGGTAGCAGTTTTCTATTAATACTTGTCGATGCGATATACAATTTATTTGCTATTTTGCTGAATTGTTGGCATTGTTGAGTGGCTGAATGTGCATTCGATTGCCCCTCCTCGGGCTCGGGCTCGGGCTCGGGCGGGGAGAGCTCATTAATTATTTATGAAGCACAGCAAGACGGAATTCCATGATTCATGCCACAAATGCACATTCTATTCGTACACAAAATTCTATTCAGCCCTGCCCCACTGCTTCAAAGTTTTTTGCTCCAACTCAATTGTTTTGTAACATGAGATAAATTGGCGCTCTGAGTGCCATCAATGTTACATTTTGTCAATTTTTAAATTAAATTTGTCGTCAACCTAGGGGAAAACGATGTTATTCCTTCACTGCTCTTCGCTGTCCTGCCTGTCCATTCTTTTAATTGACAAAATTGATTAAAATGTTGCTCAACATTTTGCGCCAAAAACTGACATTTATCTTAATGGCTGGCAAAATGTCTCGTTCGTTCGTTCGTTTTGGGGAAATAGAAAAAGACAGACAGACAAATTTTCCCAAAGTTGGGAGCTCTTAATTAGATAATGGTTGTCAGCGCTATTTGTAAATTGAATTTCTGTCACAGATAAATGGAAAGTTAACTGATGGTAGGGGACATTTTTTTGTGTGCTTCTGCAATGAAAATTCAAAGCAAAAAAAAGGAACAGATCACAAATTCAAGAGAGAGCTCTTCATTCGGCTTCATTAAAATATATGAAACAGTTCTAAGGTTTCACAGCTCTCTGTTTGCTATCTCTGCTCTCTCTCTCACTCTTTCTATTAGGTCTCGCTCTCTTGCCTGCTCTCGGCTAAAACGAATACCGTGTCATGGACCCACATTTTCGGTTTGCCTGCAACATTTTGATGTGTCTAGCCCACCCAGAATACATAATCTCTTTCACAACATTCTCATGGCATTTTAAACACACACTGCCGGCCTGCCCTGTCCCGCCCCCTAAACACTGCCCCATGAATTTTGCCGCCTTTTTGTTTTTCTTTATTTTTATCCATCGAAATTCAAAGATTTTTGGCTGAGGCATAGTTTTGGTTGCCAAAAACGACAGAAGAAGATGGAACATTTCTATGATTTAGTAGCAAATGGATATCCATGCTCTCCCTGAACGTTTATAATTTATTTATTGTACATAAAAATGTGTTTGTGTGTGTGTGTTGTGTGCCATTGAGCGACTGCTGACACGATATAGACGACACTACCCGGCCCACCCATCAATATGTTGCGGTTGTCATTTGTTTATAACGATATTCGGATGTTGCGCAAAGAGCGAAAATATACCTAGAGGCATTTAACGGGGAAAGGTGGTAGGAAGAGATTTATGAGTGTGGAAGAAGGCAATGTGCGGCAACTCCTTCCGCTCGGCTCGGCATGTCAAGCATGTGGCAGACAAATGTTCTCCAAACTATTTCGATTGGATTCGATATTTGGCCGCTTGGTCTTTGGCCTTTTGGCCTCAGTCTCAAGTGCCTGCCACACTGCAATGCACTTGACACGTTTCCAAGGAGCATTTCTAAGGACTTTGGACAATTTCCAAGACGAAAAGGAAAAACTTGGCCCAGACAGGAATCCTTTTTGAAAGCTTTCTGGTTGTGTGTGACTGGCATTTTTATGGGCTGCAGTGGAATTATCGACACATTTTTCAGTGCTATTTGCCTTTTGCTTGATGCTGGCACCATAGGCGCCACCCGTGCCTCTTTTTAGTCATTTAACTAATCAAAAGCAATTTCAATCAAAGGGAAGAAACCTTTGCGGCAAACAGACAACAGCAACCAGAAACCAAGAACCAGACGAGGCAAAAGCAATTAAAGCCACGTGAAAAGTTTGCTCAAGGTTCGGCAAAAAGTTTTCATCTAGGTGGCAAACGGTGCTCCAGTGCGGAGAAGGATTGCTGTTCGATTTTTTCACGTATTTGTCTTGGCAAAGATCAGAGGCAAAGGACCCGGACCCTCACTGGCTGCTTGGCCTTTGCTTAGGCAGCACCCAGGGGCTGGGACTACGTCTGAGAGGAAGGGCGTTAGGTTAAGTTTTCCAGCAGGAAAAGCTCGGTTAAGCAAACTTAATTAATAAACAAGAGGCGCAACGGAGGGGGGAAGACGCTCGTCTGTGCGAGGAATCGAAACTCATTAAAAACTTCCGCTGCGGTTTTCATTAAAGCCAAGCTGCTGACACGCCCACACATACGAAGGATGCTGCCGCTGCCTCCTCCATTGTCTTCTATTAATACGTCAAGGCTCAAGCCCACACACACACACACACACACACACACACTGTGCTGGTACAAATAAATTTGAATAATTAAACGCCCCACAAAAGAAAGACAACCAACGGAAGCTGCAAATAGAGGAGCGGAACAGATGTCCTTTTATTTTCGGCAAGCTGTTGTCTCCCTTTCATTCCACTTCCAAGGCAGAGAGACAAATAAAGCAAAGATAATCGGGTCTGGCAAAGTGCAGCCCTCAGCCCCCACACACATTCAAATAGACCAAAGCGACAGCTTGACAAACTAATGACAAAGGCCCAAAACGAAATGAAGTGGCGCTCCCTTTTGGCCAAGAAGAAGAAAGAGAAGAAGATCCCAGCTGCCAGATAGCCAGGAGGGAAAAATGGCACAGTCCTTAGCCCTCTAGGCTTTCGGTTAGCTCATTAAAAATGAGAGTGCCGCAGCCAGGGCCAGGGCCAGGGCCAGGACTATGGCTAGGGCCAACAAGTGCCAAAGTCACAATTTTAATTTCACAGAGACAAAAACACAACAGAACACAGCACAGAAACAACTCTCCACCAACTGTTCTATTCTGGTCATGGATGGGTTAGAGCTGCCTTTCGCCCTCTCTCCTGCCATGTTTTTGCCTAATCCCTAGTGAAGTACCCTCATAGCATACATCCTTCGAGGAGTGCGCACACCCACATTACCAGCCAATTATGAGGCGGGCTTTGGGGACTCCAGAAAGTTTTGCCAACTTTAAGCGACAGCCGACAAAATGTATTTTAATTAAAATTCAAAGAAAAATCCATGGGCATAAATTGCAGAAATTTTGGCGAATTTAATTGAGCGCAGCCGGAACAAGGACATTCTCTCCTTGGCCGGATACGTTTGGCTTTACGCTCTGTGAATTTTTGGGATCAACCAGAAGCTGCGGCACTAGTTTTGGCGATTATTTATGTCTGCTATTTGGTAGGGAAAAAAGTTCGAGGAAGTTTCTTCAATCTTTAAGTATTTTTCGCACGGAAAATCTTTGGGTGTTTTCACTGGCAAAATAATTTTCAATGAAAATGCAAATGAATTTGTTGGCTAATTGAAAATTGGCTTTCGGCACGCGCACTCTTCGCTGTCCGCACTGGGAAAAGGTCAAGAGTGGCAGCGTGGCAGAGAGTGGAATATGCAAACATTGCGTAGACTCGGTTGCCTTTTTCCTATTTAGCAACAATTAGGCGCCAATTATTAATTTGGCTTGGCTTTCAATTAAGCAATTTGTACGCCAATACCCCGCTCACTTTACCCCACTCTTCCACCTCTTTCTAGTTGATTTTTGGGGCTTGCCACGAGCCACCGCTGATGGGTTTTGTGGTTGCGGCGGAAGGCGGCTTGAAAATTGAACCATTTATGGTATCACAATGCGG